>NC_041390.1:246154653-246175166 GCF_002162155.2 Triticum dicoccoides | reverse complement strand
GGCTCGGTGAGGGGGTTGGCGACGAGGTGCAGGAGCTCGGGAGCACGTCGGAGAGGGGAGGGGGTGGCCGTGGTCATGGCTACGGCGAGCGGCGCTCCCAGGTGCGTTCGGTGACGAGAGGGAGGGAGAACAGAGGAGGAGGAGGGGGTCCAGAGAGAGAGAGGCGGTCGAGGGGGGTCGAGGCCGTCTCCGTGGCGTCGCGAGGGGGTCGGGGAGGCTGCCACGGCGAAGCAGGAGGTGGCCGGCGTCAGCGCGCGTGCGTCCAGCACGCAGCTGCTTCGTGCGCTGGCACGGGAAGAAGACAGGAGAAGGGGGCCAAGTGGGCTGGGCCGCTGGAGGAGCTGGGCCGGCTGGGCTGCACGGGTGAGGCCAGGTACTTCCTTCTCTCTTTTTATTTTTTTCTGTTCTGTTTCCCTTTTTATTTTATTTTGCCACTGTTTTCAAATTCAAAATAATTTCTTACAGTGCCAAAACATTCTGAAATATTTTATGTTACCTCTCTGGACTATTCCAAAAGTACATAAAACATTTCAAAGCATTTGCAAATATATTCATTATATATTATGAATATATCCCCAAATTCAAATAGATTATTGATTTAAATTCAGAGACCAAATAATTCCTTAAAAATATTCCAGAATTTTGGTTTGATATATAACTCTTGCCAAAATTCACAAAACTATTTTTAGGGCATTTTGGATTCACAGAATGCAATTTTAAAGGGTGCTTGCCCTTCTTTTATTTAGGGTTTTGAGGCTTCCAATATTCCTCAATTCAAGTTTCAAAAATATAGACATGATGCACACATGAAGCTAACCTAGAGCAATGCCAAAAGCAAGGGATGTGACAACTCACCCCCACTAAGCAAGAATCTCGTCTTGAGATTCAAGCGTAGGGTAGGATGAAGGGGAAACGCAAACTAGTACAATCTTCACGATCCATGGTGCACTTCAGTTGAACGTTGATTCGATCACCATCATTGTCTTGAAGTCTTGCTCTGAGAACTCCAGCTAATCATGACAACGAGAGGAAAGGAAAGACCCTAAAAGAATCGTTCTTCTCGAAGGTCGAACGACTCAGGATTAACTCACGGAATGGAACATAGCAACATCTCTCGAGCTGAGAGACGAAGCACAGATCCGAAGAAATGGAGTAAGACAAATGACGAGGGTTCGCTAAGTAGACAACAATTCCAGACTTAAGAATGTGGCGATCGGTTGTCAACGTAGCGAGGAGTTGGATTGCCATGAAACCACAACGAGACACCTTCGGAACCGTGACTCGTAGATATCTCCCCTTAAGTGGCAAAAAGAATTACCTTTGATTCAGAGATCATTGAAACTCTTTAAACCAGCCTAAGACAATTCTCGAGCGATCGTTTGGAGGGGGTCGGTAGAATGGCATACTCGGACTTGGATGATGTGGATTACCTTGTTGAAGACAACGTAATGGATGAATTTGCTTATCACCGGAAATGGAAGAGACCCATGGTAGAATGGCACATTGACGGTGCAAGCTAGGAACAAAATGCAAATGCTGGGAATGATTCTGGTAACTGGGGAAGAACCCAACAATAGGGAGTGAATTCACTGTTTGAAGAGGTCATAGCATTGCCGAGGAAACTGAGAGTAATCCTAGTTAGAGCCGATGATAACACGTAACGCTTGTGCGTGCTCTCAAGAACTTGAGCATTTCCATATTCATCAAGGTTTTACCAACATCCGTGTCAAGGGTCCGGCAACACAACTTGCTACCATGATGAATGATGATGGAGGATGTAGATGCAAAGAAAGATAACACCTTCTCAGATTTCATCTTAGCGAGGCCAAGGAAACAAAATCTGGATGATCGACCGAGAAACATTTAGCACTCCGCTTCTAATGTTCTCCTTGATGTGCTAGTGTAACCCATTCATAGAAATGGTCTGGTATCTAGGACATCAAGTAAAAGGTCGGACTTCGGGATCTCAAAATCCATAGGGGCAACTAGGGAGTAAATCCTACGAAATCCCTATGGGGAGGTGGCCAACTTCCTCAATCAAGATATTATAATAACAGGTCTTCCGGCTGGGTGTGTTGGCCACGACATCCACCTTACCGGTTATCGAGAGACCAATATTATAGATCTTGGGGAAATGTTCCAACCATCATATCTGCCTGAGATTCAGATCTGGTTGGTGTCAGGATATTCCAGGCTCATCGAGTCTAGGAAGGAAAATGAAAGTTTGCAACACAAATCGACGAGATGACGTTGCGAGATTCTCGGGAAATGAACTACGATAGTAAGCTCCAAAACATGAGCTGGTTCTGCTACAAAGATGTGAACACGTTGTCCCGGACAAGCATGACCACGTGGTAGTCTTACAATAAAACACTACCGAGTTCTGGTTGGGAACCATCACCGTGGATAACGAAGTCCTTGCATAAGTCATATGATTAGCTCTTATGAAGGAACTTCTTCCCCTTGAACAAATCAATCAGTGGCTTGGTGTGCTCGGGACACATATGGAATGAAGGTTGCAAGTCTCCAGACCACAGAATACTTCGCACGTGTGCATGACTAATTTGGAATGATTCCAGGGAAACAAAACAATCTTCCTCAAATTCATGGCGGCAACTTGCATCATATGCACATGAATTAGGGAAAATCACTACTTTCATTCAAACATATGCTTCATGAACGAAACACGAAGAAATGCTTACACAAGTTTCCAACACTAGGTTGATGTTCAACATGATTCATGGGGGGAGACAAAATGCTACTGATGGGCTCAACAGTTCCACCATCATGTGAACACGGTGATAGCATTGGTCAGACCAAAGATGTAATGGTGTATGCTCGAGGGATCAACCACGAGTAGGACAACATTACGAGCATCGTTGGTACTGATTTGATTTGACGATAGCCCACACTCAAATCAAGGGATTGATAAGACAATAGGTCCAGCAACTGATCACAGGGACCAATCGATGAAGATATCATCTTTCTTCAACACACACTACACAAGAATATCCCTTTGGAATGAACTAAGTCAGACAAGTTTTTATCTTCCAACTCTCCAAGTTGTTGTCCAGCTTAACCAACTAGCTCAGGGATATCTAACACCGATTCTTGGAAAGAAGGTGGTTCATAAGAAACCAACTTGATCACGGGCTCAACATAACGGTCAGGTGACGACCTGGTAGTACTTCCGAGAAGATCTTCGGAAAATCACGAACCACCGATATGTTACTAAGCTCGAGAACAATCTTGCTTTTCAGGGCAAGATGATATGATCAAATGAGCGAGGACTTGACAAATCCTAACTCATCAATCAAAGAGTGCACCAGGAAATAAGGACTAGGTAGCACGATCAATCTTAGAATGGTGATTCAATAACCAACATACTAAGGATAAAATTATTATCCTTTAACTACCAAGCAACGAGGTTGCTAGGAGTATTGATTTCACACATCACAATTCATTTGTCGGTATTCCGGTTGCATCAACACGGAACCGAGGAATGAAAAAGGATGGCGAGAAGTATCACTATGTCAAGAATTCACAAAAGGTGGTGCAATTCTCATGAAATTCCTGTCATAAAGAAGGTAATACTTCAGGGTAGAGCAGACCAGAAGCTGGATTGTAACTTGATCTGCGGAACACAACTACTTTGACCCAATCCTAAATATGGATGAGGTACTGGAGTTTGTTTCTCCTAGTCATTCAGGACGGAATGGCTTGACGGCCACAAGAGTAATAGGCATCGACAAACGAACGCGCGCATACTCTTGACTATCAATTGATAGACGAAGGTCAGTAGACAACTAAAGAGGGACAACTCAAAGGAACATATAACTTTCTGAGTTGTGTATGCATAAATTAGTATGTCGAACCGAGTTCAACATAATTCTTCCGGATAACCCATGCAGAAAGGTAGAACTGGCAGAGTCACGATTTATGAATGGAGAACTCCTCAAGAATAATCCTGTTGTGATATTTCAGTTCAACGAGGAACTTCTGCCATAAGTAGTTCATGGTATTTGGAAGAAGAAGATACCATGGACTTCAAGGACTATCGCAAAGGTTACTAATATCCTGAAGGCACTAACAATTACTATCAACACGAAGTAGGTGGAGTGAATCTCGGGTTCAAGAACCCAGGAACAGAATACCTATTACTAAGTAGCATCACGGAATGCTTTCGAGGATAAAGGCCAGAATCATCACACTGGGACACCAATCATGGCTAAATTACTAGGTGATCCCCTAAGACACCTAGGGTCATAATAATAGCTCCAACATATATGTCAGGGCAATAAATTACCTCAACTCAACAATTAGTGTGATTGAGCTGGCATAAAGGAACATCGAAACCAGAGGGAAAGGATTTTGCAAATTGCTTCAAACTATTTAGGAACCTGGGATGACTCGGACAGCATAACGGCTGTAAATGCTCAGAAAAGATTTGAGACATTCACAAAATGGTGGCATAACCACTCAGAAGCACGATATCAAGGTTTCGAGATCAACAATTAACATACGGAAGTAGTAGAAACTGAACTCAAGCTTAAATCCAACAATCTTATAAGTCTACGGATTAGTAACACGTGATCCTGATAGAAAGAAGAGAAAGCCTAGTTCTTAATCCCCGTAGAAGAGAAGATGATGACTCAGATCAGAAGGCCATGAGGTATAAGGAGTAAAAAGAGCCTTACGTTCCATCCCACAATCAATTCCCTTATATAACTAAAGAATTTCTAGACTCAACTTCGACCAGTTTGGCTTAGTAATCCTACAGGCAGTCAAGCTCTGATACCAACGCTGTCAGGACCCCGACTCGATGTCACATCGATCTAGCCTGTAGCACCTCATATCACTTTGCGGCCTCACGCACGGTATCCCCACGGGTGTCGCCTTACCTTTGCCCGGGACCATTTGCGCCTTTTGGCTCACGTATATGATAGTGTCGCTAGCATCCATATGATAAGGAGCCCGGGCTGACATGACTAGTCGTAAACCCAAAGTGGCACAGACTTACAGGGACAGGCATCCATGACCCAGCATCGAACGTGTCGGTCATCAGCGAGTGAATCCAGGCTGTAGCACTGGGCTAGCAGGACTCCGGTGAACCGGGCTGTAGCGGGCTAACAGGACTCCGGTATTCATCGCGTGACATTTCCCCTAAGGGACAGACACAGGAACGAAGAAGGACACATGCCGGCCAGCCTTAGTGTTCCGGAGCAGTAGCAAGCTACCATGGCTCAGTGGAAACACTAGGAGACATTTCCCGGTAAGAGAGGCTACTAAAGATAAACAACTAGATGGTCAGATCCCACACATACCAAGCATTTCAATAACATACACACAATATGCTCGATATGTGCAAATACAACATGGCATCACAACATGACTCTACAAATCAAGTATTTATTCATTAGGCTCCGAGGAGCGAGATATTACAAACATAGGTCTCATGACCCAACATTCAGAGTATACAAGTCAAAGCACAAGCGGAAACTATCATGTCTGAGTACAGACCACTATAAATGAAAAAGGCTGAGAAGCCTGACTATCTGCCAGATACTGCCGAGGGCACAAGATCGTAGCTGAGGTAACAAGCTAAACGTCGAAGTCCACGCGAAACTACTAGCGAGACCGAAGTCTCTCTGCAAAAACATAAATAGGCAAACGTGAGTACAAATGTACCCAGCAAGACTTACATCAGAACTATCTACATATGCATCATTATCAACAAAGGGGATGGTGGGGTTTAACTGCAGCAAGCCAGCTTTGACTCGGTGGCTATCCTGAACTACGACTGCGAGTAACTCTTTTGAGGTGGCGCACACGAGTCGACATATTCACCATATCAATACACCACTATGGATCCGCTCCCGTCTCCCTACGAGAACGCCATTCATAGCACTCACGCTTATCTTGCGTATTTTAGAGTATCCACTTTCACTTGTCTATGAACTGATATAAGCAACCCAGAGGTCCTTTTCCGTGGACACGGCTATTCGAATAGATTAGGTTAACCCTGCAGGGGTGTACTTCTTCACACACGCTCTCACCACTTACCGCCGTTTACACGACATGTACTCGGCAACCTTCAAGCGGAAGCCCAACGTGGGTGTCGGCCACGGCCTGCCTAAACACTCAAGTCTCTAGTCCAGGTTTATCGCCTATTCGGGTTCCATCCATGAGGAGATCCGGCCGGAGTTTCGCTCACAGCCCCAAACGATGTGTACAGGGTTCCGTGACACCAAACGGGTGCCCGGTTTACCCGGCCACATGCCTACCGCATCACAGCCCACCCCTACGGTCAGCGCTGTCCACGGCCTCCAGCATACTACAAACACCAGAAACTACTTGCAACTCCTGGACAGAGGACAAGGGTGATTAAGAAGCCGAGAGGGTCCATTGGTTTCGGGCCCAATGCGTGGTAGTAGCTGAATCATGGATCACAAACACAGAACTCAGTTCCTGAGGATGGCTGCAATGAGACAACCCACCATGTACTCCTACATGGCCTCTCACCGCTACCTTTACCAAATCGTGTTCACACACTTAGCTCACACACAGTAGGACATGTTCACACACCTCTGATTCATCCCCGATGAATCAGACCTGACTCAACTCTAAGCAGTAGCAGGCATGACAAACAAACATGAATGAGTAGGCACAACAGGGCTCAAACAACTCCTACTCATGCTAGTGGGTTTCATCTATTTACTGTGGAATGACAGGTCATGCAAAGGATAAAAGGGTCAGCTACCGCAGCAAGTAACAGATGAATCGATGTTGTCCTAATGCAGTAAAAGAGAGCAGGAGCGAGAGAGTGGGATTTTATCGGAATGAACAAGGGGGTTTTGCTTGCCTGGCACTTCTGAAGATAACATTGAGTCTTCATCAGTGTCAACGATCACATCATCGGTATCACGTCTATCGAGAGGGGACAAATACCGGCAACACAGAAGGGAACACAATCAACGCAAGGCACAATATGATGCATGATCATGACATGGCAAATGAATGTGTTTTGGGCTAATGCAACTAGCAACAGATTAAATGAAGTTGGTTTGAATACAAGATTCAAATTCAAACTCCATATGTGATTATTCAAATGCCATGTAATTGATTTGTGCTAAACAGCAGCTATAAGTTGTTCTAACATGCATGAAAATGGTACAGATGGATTCCTTGAATTTTTCTGATAATTTTTCATATATAATTTATTTAATTTGGAGTTACGGTTGAATTTCTATGAATTTTAGAAGTTTTAGGCATTTTCTGAAATTTCCTGAATATTTAGAATTAAAATAATTCCAGAAAATGAATTATGGCGTCAGCATGACCTCATGCTGACCTCAGCAGGTCAACGGGCGGTCCAGGTCAAACCTGACGTGTGGGGTCCACACGTCAGTGACACAGGGGCTAATCCCGCGTTGACCCGGGCTTTGACCCGCTACGGGGCCCACTGTCAGCGTCACGGGGTTAGTTTAACAGGGTTATTAGTGCTAATGACAGCGCCACGTCACTGGCCACCGGAGTTCGGCCGGCGGCGACCCGAAACGCGGCGGAAGTTCACCGGGGTTGCGCTACGGGCGGCGGCTGGACGCGCGAAGGGCACCAGAAGGTAGCCCGTGCCCGTGCGCATCTAGGGGGGCCAACGGGAGGTGCGGGGGTGGCCGGGGTTCGCCGGAATGGAGCCCGAGGCGGCGCCGGAGTTCGGACCTCGGCGAAAACGGCGTTGTGGAGCACGGGCGAGTGAGGTAAAGCACTTGGCAGCCTCCTGGAGTCACCACGAGCTCGGTGAGATGCACGGGCGCGACCCGTTCGAGCTCAGGCCACGGCGGCGACATGGTCAGCGGCGGCCGGAGTTCGGCCGCGACGGGGCTATGGCCTAGAGCTCGCAAACGCGAGGGTAGAGAGAGGCGTTCTGCACGGAGGCTCACCGCGGAGCTGTAGGGAGGGTCAGTGGGCTCGGGGGCGCGCCGGAGTGGCTGAATTCGACGGAGACGGCACCGGGGCCGAAGCTCGGAGATGATGACGATGGCGGCTGCTCGGGGCCCTTCCGGTCACGTGGCTCGGTGAGGGGGTTGGCGACGAGGTGCAGGAGCTCGGGAGCATGTCGGAGAGGGGAGGGGGTGGCCGTGGTCATGGCTACGGCGAGCGGCGCTCCCAGGTGCGTTCGGTGACGAGAGGGAGGGAGAACAGAGGAGGAGGAGGGGGTCCAGAGAGAGAGAGGCGGTCGAGGGGGGTCGAGGCCGTCTCCGTGGCGTCGCGAGGGGGTCGGGGAGGCTGCCACGGCGAAGCAGGAGGTGGCCGGTGTCGGCGCGCGTGCGTCCAGCACGCAGCTGCTTCGTGCGCTGGCACGGGAAGAAGACAGGAGAAGGGGGCCAAGTGGGCTGGGCCGCTGGAGGAGCTGGGCCGGCTGGGCTGCACGGGTGAGGCCAGGTACTTCCTTCTCTCTTTTTATTTTTTTCTGTTCTGTTTCCCTTTTTATTTTATTTTGCCACTGTTTTCAAATTCAAAATAATTTCTTACAGTGCCAAAACATGCTGAAATATTTTATGTTACCTCTCTGGACTATTCCAAAAGTACATAAAACATTTCAAAGCATTTGCAAATATATTCATTATATATTATGAATATATCCCCAAATTCAAATAGATTATTGATTTAAATTCAGAGACCAAATAATTCCTTAAAAATATTCCAGAATTTTGGTTTGATATATAACTCTTGCCAAAATTCACAAAACTATTTTTAGGGCATTTTGGATTCACAGAATGCAATTTTAAAGGGTGCTTGCCCTTCTTTTATTTAGGGTTTTGAGGCTTCCAATATTCCTCAATTCAAGTTTCAAAAATATAGACATGATGCACACATGAAGCTAACCTAGAGCAATGCCAGAAGCTAGGGATGTGACATCATTTTTCTTCTTTAGCTATATATATATATGAGTTTATATTCTCTACAACATTCACTTATTGCTAATTCTTGAAGTCGCTTGTTTTGCGAAGTGAATGTGGTCGGACCCTTTGCCCCTCTATGCTTAACTCAACCTAGTCTATTCACAAATTCTTCATGTGCTTTCTATTTGAAACTCGTTCAAACTCTTCATTGTGTCCTTGTCAGCTGAAGAAATTGCGAACGGAACTTTAAACTTATCTTATCCGAATTTTCAACTTTTGCCGCTTAAACCGCTCCGCTTCCATGATATATTATCCTATTCACCCATGATCGCACATGATTGTCACCTCTCAATACATGGGTGACACATGTCACACGAATGAGAAGGGTCAGGGGCACGTTCGTCCAATTTCCTCGGGCGAGCAGTTTTTCACTTCGGCTATAAATACCCCTCTCCCTTCCTCACTTCGTTTTTACTCCACTCGACCTCACTCCCTCGCTCGAGCTCTCAAACCCTAGCGCCGCCGCTACTTCCATCATTGCTGGTGAGGAAGAGCTTCACTGCCTCGACCTCGTCGCCGCCGTGCTCACGCCGGCCGCGGATTTCTTCACTCCGCCGCCGCCGTAGTTGTCTTCCTCAGCCAAGTTAGGGCGTGGAAGATCTGAACCGACGAGCTTCAAATCTACACTCCAAAATATATGAAGAAATTTGCCATTGTTGATGTCGTCGCCGTAGGTGTCTTCCTCGTCCTGTTCTTCATCAAGGGTAATTAAAAGTTACTTTTATTGCCATTGTTGATTCTGTTGTTTTCCTCAAATCTTCAAAAGGTGTTTATTCCTCAACTCTTCACACACTAAACACCTCACATATCATCTGCTCTTGATATGTTTCTCTAAGCAACATTTTTCTTTAAGATTCCTCAATTGTGTGGATTTTCAAATTTGTACAACTCTGGAACCTAAGTCATAGAACGCTTAGTGAAATTCCTCAAGACTCATCCAGTCAAATTCCTGAAACTTGTTCTTTTTGCAAAAAACTTCTGAGAACGCATATGACTTCTCCAAATTCTTCGCACTTATACTCTGTTCACAGGTACTCATGTCCGCTGCTGAATCTCTAGGTTCTCATCAACTTAACTCATTTGCAGCATTCCTCAAAGAAAAGTTGCATACCTCTTCAGGGAACTCAATAGTTCAAAAGCCTCAGTTGAAGAAAATGGCAAATGGCAAGAAACCTCAGAAGGGAGGAAAGAAACTGGAAGTCAACATAGCTTTTGAGATCCCTGATGACATTTAGAAGGATTATTGCACTCCTGATGAGGCCACACAAGGAAAGTAGGACAAAAATCAGCGCAAGGTGCACATACAAAGGATAGAAAGGAGATGGGAACGAGAATGGAGAGAATACAAATATGTCACTCCAAAATATATGAAGAAATTTGCTCCACACCCTCCTTGCCCAAGACCTCCATTGGCAGCTGGACAAGAACCTGATCCCACTAGCCTCAAGCGCAGTGAGGACTATCCTGATGAATGGGCCAAGCGTCAAGCTAAGTTGGCCAGAGTAGCAAAAGAAGAAGTGAGGAAATTCAATCAAGACTCTACTGATGCTGCTGCCACTGCTGAGGCCTCTGCTAGCAAGTCGAAGAAGGCCATGCCTAAGAAGCCCGCACATAAGCCCAATGCTCCTTCTTCTTCAATGCCCTTACTGCCAAGCTCCTCTACAATGCCCTCATGGCCAGCATCTGCTAAGCCCTCATGGCCAATTCCTCAAGCCGCACCAGCTCCTACAAAATCCTCAGCTCCTCCTTCCAAGTCCTCAGCATCTGCGTATGTCGCCTTGTGCCAAAGGACAACAGGCATCTCTATTGCCTCAGGATCCTCTACAAGTTCATCATCTCCTCTACACTCTTCAACTGGCCCCACTCTACTGAAGACCAAGGCCATTGCAGGACGAGGCACTAGACCAAGTCCTCAAGAGAAGTAGGTCGCCTTCCAAGTACTATCCGATGATGACGAAGCTGATGATGAAGAACTCGCTGAAATCATCAGGGATAGGCAGCACAGGGCCGCTAGAGCCAAAGGCAGTAATGTGCCATTGATGCTAGACCCAAAGTTGATCCTCGACTTCATTGACTTGTGGCACAAGGACCCCAACACACCTCTGCCTGAGATGAACCTCACTCCAAGTCAAAGTCATGTGCTGACTCACTTCATTGACGAAGAAAAATGGAAATATGAACAGGGGAGGAAGGTGAAGAAAGCGTAGTACTAGAAAGAGTGCTTTTTGAAGCAAAACTTCTTGAAGCTTTCACCTGAAGAACTTGTTGCTCTGCAATCAAAGATCCAGAAACTGAGTGATGAATTTGATCGCTACTATGCTAACTGGATTGGAGCCAAAGTCAGATTTGTAAAGATAACTGAAAAGTTTACTACCAATGTTGCTACCCTACGCAACAAGAAATTCCTCAGGCTGAAGCATTTGCTCGGCCTACTGAAGAAAATGCTAGCACCGCTAATGATACTCAGGCTACTGAAGAAAATGCTAGTACCAGGGCTGATGATTGCATTCCAGCCGCTGATGAAACTGCCAGGGCAACCACTAGTGTTGTGCCTGAAGAAATTGCCAGGCCAGCTAAAGCTTCAACCGCTGTGCCTGAAGAAATTGCTTATACCAGGGCAACTGCATCAGTTGTGCCTGATGAAATGAAACCAATTTCCTCTGCTCCTCCTGCACCTACTCCAAGTCCAATTCTTCCTTCTGCATCAGAAGCTAAGAAGACCAAGGCTGCGGACCGTGCAGCTATGAAGAAAAGGAAAGCATCAACTTCATCAGACTCTTCAGCTCCGAAGAAGATGATGAAATTGACCAGCTCGTTTGAAAATCCTATTGATGATGTTCCAGTCTCAAGCATGCCATCAAAGGAACTTGTTCCTTTTGATGAAGAATACATGATCCCAAGCGGATCCGATGAAGACATTCCTTCTGCTGCTTCCTTAGAGCAGTTGGATGAAGAAATTAATGTGGATGCAATCCCTTCAACCCTAGTTGTTTCATCGCCCATGCCTCAGTTTACTGTTGAAGAGGCCGGCGTTGCAGAAATGAGTGGAGAAGATGAGGATGTGGACATTGGGTGCACTACGCCAGTTCTGAATGATGACTTTTGGGAAAGTTAACACCCCAATTCTCCGTTGTTCACTCCTCTGCAACAAATTCCTCAGTCCCCAGTGACTACTTAAGTTTAAATGGGTTCTGAAGAACCACACCCCACACCGTCCATCCCTGAAGAGATTCCAGCCACTAGCGTTGATGACATTGCTACTGAAGAATTGAAGTCCCAGGTTGCCACTGAAGAAGAAACTGAAATTCCTCAGCCTGTGAAACCCGAGATCCCGATCCCTGAGGTTGTGATGCAATTGATTGACACTCCCCACCCCAAGCCAAAGGATCCATTCTCAAAGAAGCAAAAAATCAAGGGTGATGACTTCTTCCACGAGCATGTTTTCTTCACAGACTACAACACTTATGACTCTGCTCGACTTAGAAGGAAGCGCTTCTGGACTGCTAGCCAAGCAAACTTCTTCTTCATCAGTAAGACAGAGGTCACCATGGAGCTCAAGACGACGTCACCACTAGAGCCTTTGACAGGCGAAGACCACTTTTGTCAGGATAAGCTATACTAGCTGTCCCCTTTCGAATTGGTCGTTGTTGGCTCCCTTGCCACTCAATATTTGGGGAGAGGACCATGGCCTCTATAAATAGGACTAGCCACCACCATAGCTAGGGAGATCAGTCAGATCGAGAGAGACCAGAACAACCACAAGTTCACTGAGCACAAGAACACCTCACCTCGGGAGGCTGTTCTTCCCCTTGTACTGTTCATCCTCGGCCCAAGAGGAAATCCACCACACACACTAGAGTAGGGTATTACACCACAACGGTGGCCCGAACCAGTATAAATCTTGTGTCCTTGGTGTTGCGAGTCCGGCGAGTTAGCCCGTAAGATCTTAGCAAAGCTAGGATGTGGATCGGTAGGAGGAGATATTCGCACGCACCCCAGTGTTCGAACCTTGAGGGTTTTGCCGGAACCCGTGATCCGACATTTGGCGCGCCAGGTAGGGGTGTGCCGGAGTTTTCCTTCCATCGATTTGCGCTCCACCATCTTCACGCCCATTCTCCATGGATGGCATCGCCCTGCCAGTTGGGTCTACGGGTTCCCACAGTGACGCTCGGGGGATCCGGGCCCTTGCTCCCGCCCTACGGCAGGTGAAGTGGCCACCCAAGTTCAAGCTGGATATGCCGCCACGCTACAACGGCGCGGTGGACCCAACGGCTTTCCTGCTGACGTATGAGGAGGCCGTCCTTAAGGACGGGGGCGATGACAACGTCATGGCCAACTGGCTTCCCATGGCTCTTGCTGGTGCACCGCGCGCAATGCTGCTCAACCTCCCCGGATTCACGGTGGCATCTTGGGAGGAGCTGTGCGGCCTCTTCGCCGCATGCCATGGGGCGCCGGTGCACCACGCGGCTGCGGCCCTCCTCGGCGGCTCGCAAGCACCACCCTTGGATCGTCACATCAAGTCATTCTTTCGCCAGGTAGGTGCCGCTTCCAAGTGCCCGGGGGCTCTGCCGGGCTGGGCCGTGCCCAAGGCCGACCTCACCTTCGACTCAGGGGATCATCCCGCCTCCACCGTCGGCTCGGGTGTGCTCCCAATGCTTTGCACTCCCACCATCTGCCATGTATCCATCTCCAAGATGCTCATCGACGGCGGCGCCGGCCTCAACGTGCTCACCGTCGAATCCTTTAGCCTTTCACGTACCGCTCGAGCGGATCCGCCCTAGCAAGCCTTTCTCGGGGGTCAATGGAGGCTCCGCCCGCTCCCTGGAGCAAACCCTCCTCTCCCGTGACCTTCGGCACGCGCGGCAACTACCGCACCGGGCTCATCGACTTCGACATCGCCCACATCGGCCTCCCGTACAACGCCATCCTCGGGTACCCAGCTCTAGCCTAGTTCATGGCAGCAACCCATCCGGCTTACAACCTCATGAAGATGCCGGGGAGGGAGGGTGTCCTCACCATCAAGGGGGATGCCAAGGAAGCCTTGATGACACTCAAGCTCGCCCTCAAGATCGCCGCAGCAGCACAACCCTCCGACTCGGACACCTCCAAGGCCAATGGAGCCGCACCAACCAAGAAGAAGAAGTTTTTCACTCAGGACAAGGCAGAAACCAAGCGAGTGCCACTCGAGGAGGATGGGTCCTCAGGGGCGACCTTTACCATAGGCGCCAACCTCGAGCCTGGTCAGGAGGAGGCGTTGGTGAAGTTCTTGCGCACAAACAAGGAAGTGTTCGCTTGGGAGCCCGATCAGCTGGTGGGGGTCCCAAGAGAGGTGATAGAGCACCACCTGAAGGTGTGCCCCAACGTACAACCCGTGAAGTAGAAGGCGAGGCGGCAGTCCACGGAGAAGCAAGCTTTCATCGCCCAAGAAACCCGCAAGCTGGAGGCCGCGGGTGTCATTCGCGAGGTTCGGTACCCAGAGTGGCTAGCAAACCCCGTCGTCGTCCCCAAGAAAGGAGGGAAGGAGCGGATGAGCATCGACTTCACCAACCTCAACAAGGCCTACCCCCAAGATCCATTCCCGCTTCCAAGCATCGACCAGATCATCGACTCCACTGCCGAGTGCGACTTGTTGTGCTTCCTGGATGCGTTCTCAGGATATCACCAGATCAAGATGGCAGTAGAACATGGGGAGAAGATGGCCTTCCTGACCCCGTGTGGGGTGTACTGCTACACTTGCATGCCTTTCAGACTGCGCAAAGCAGGCGCAACCTTCCAGTGGCTCATGCACATCGCCTTGGGTTAGCAGCTCGGGAGGAACGCTGAAGCCTACGTCGACGACATCATGGTGAAGTCTCGGGAGGCGAGGACCTTGATCCGAGACCTGGAGGAAACCTTTGAAAGCCTCCGCCAGGCGGACTTGCGGCTCAACCCGGAGAAGTGCACGTTTGGCGTCCCTTTCGGCAAGCTGTCGGGCTTCCTTGTGTCCCACCGGGGGATCGAGGCCACCCCGGAGAAGGTCAAGGCCATTGAAGACATGAGTCCACCGCAAACCCTCAAGGAAATGCACAAGCTTGCTGGACGGGTGACTGTGTTGGGACTCTTTATTTCCAAGCTTGGGAGAGCGATCCCTAGCCTTCTTCAAGCTGATGAAGAAGAAGGGCCCATTCAAGTGAACCCCGGAGGCTGACCGAGAATTTCAATACCCCAAGAGATACCTGACTAGCCGCCGAGTGATGGTGGCCCCACGACCTCTCGAGCCCCTAGTGCTATATCTTGCCACCACTCCCTACTCCGCCAACGCGGCTCTAGTGGAAGTTCAGGAAGAACACCAAGCCAAGGGTGCATCGCGCCAAGCTACACCCCTAGCAAAGACGACGCAAGACCAAGAGGGCGCCACAAGTGCCGCCGCAACAACATCGGAAGACGCAAGCCTCATCAGCACGCCTACCCTCATCGAGCACCCGGTATACTTCGTCAGCACGGTGTTGCGGGATGCCTGAGCACGATACCCCATGCCTCAGAAGCTCCTGCTCGCACTCTTGGTGGCCTCACGAAAGCTGCAGCACTACTTTCAAGGCCACCCCATCAAGGTCGTCTCAGCCTACCCATTGGAGAGAGTGCTCAAGAGCCCCAACTCTGCTGGAAGGGTCGCTGAGTGGAACATTGAGTTGCAAGCATTCCAGTTGGAGTTCAGCACTACCAGGGTCATCAAGGGAGCCACACTCGTTAATTTTGTGGTAGAATGGACATACACCCTGGCGCTTGAAGTAGGCAAAGATCGGTCCCTCTTGCCGGGAAGTGTGCCGCCTGACGACTAGGTCATGTATTTCGATGGTGCCTTCGCACACCAGGGCGCGGGGGCTGGAGCGGTGCTCATCTCACCCACTCAGGACAAGCTCTACTACGCTGTGCAGCTCTTCTTTGAGTAGGGCGAGAAGGTCTCCAACAACATCACAGAGCACGAAGGCCTCATAGCTGGCCTGAAAGCTGCGACAGCTCTAGGGGTGAAGCGCCTCACCGTTAGGGGTGACTCACAGCTCCTCGTCAACTTCTCGAACAAGGTGTACGAGCCGAAGGATGAGCACATGGAAGCATACCTCGCGGATGTGCGCAAGATGGAGAAGCAATTCCTGGGCCTGGAGTTGCAGCATGTGCCCTGTGGCACCAACAAGGAAGCTGACGACATAGCCAGAAGAGCATACAAGCGACAGCCCCAAGAGCCTGGCGTCTTCGAGGAGTAGCTCTTCAAGCTATCAGCAACACCACCGCTTTCAAGAACAGCTCAGCTTCAGGCGGAACTCCCGCAGCCGCCTGCCACAGGAGCCCCGGCCAGTGGCCCGACCTTGGGAGCGTGCCTACTCTTGGCGCTCGAGCCCCAGGAGGGATGCTTGACCAAGGAATTCAAGGAATACCTAATGCAAGGGACATTGCCGGAGAAGGAGGTGGACGCGGAGCGCGTGGCCCGGCAGGCCACAACATACTGCATTTGGGACGCTGAGTTATACAGGAAGCGGCCAAATGACGTTTCACTGTGGTGTATCTCCAGGGAATAGGGGAAAGAGCTGATAGCCGACATACACTATGGGGACTGCGGGCACCATTCTTCGTCGCGAACCCTCGTCGGCAAGGCATTCCGCAGCGGATTCTACTGGCCTATGGTGCTAAATGACGCAGCTGAGCTGGTGAAGTCCTTCGAGGCCTGCCAATTCCACGCCAAGAAGATCCATCAGCCGGCTTAGGGCCTCCAGACCATTCCACTCTCGTGGCCATTCGCAGTGTGTGGGCTAGATATCCTGGGCCCGTTCCCTCGGGCGCCTGGGGGCTATCGATACCTCTACGTCGCCATCGACAAGTTCACTAAGTGGGCGGAAGTGTAAGCCGTCCACACCATCCTAGCTGGCTCTGCGGTCAAGTTCATCAAGGGTCTCATGAGCTGTTTTTGGGGTCTCCAACCGCATCATCACCGATAATGGCTCAGAGTTCACTAGTAATCTCTTCAAGTCATATTGTGCTAACCTCGGAACGTAGATCTGCTACGCTTTGGTAGCACACCCCAGGAGCAATGGCCAGGTCGAATGTGCCAACGTGGAGGTCCTGAGAGGCCTCAAGACCAGGACCTTCAAGAAGAAGCTCGAGGCCTGCGGCAGGGGCTGGCACGATGAGCTCCAGCCCGTGCTATGGTCCATCTGCACCACCGCCACCAAGACGACGGGCGAAACCCCGTTCTTCCTCGTCTATGGAGCAGAAGCAGTCCTCCCTCACGAGGTCAGCCATCGCTCCTCATTGCTCCTGGTGTTTGATGAAAAGCAGCAGGACGCCAGGCGGGGGATGGACCTCGTGCTGGGGGAGGAACATCGCCACGAAGCAGCACTAGGGCAGCAAGATACCAGCGGGCGCTGCGGCGGTACCACTACCGCAGTGTCCGCTCCAGGACGCTCGAGGTGGGTGACCTCGTACTGAGGCGGGTCCTGTCCAGGGAAGTGCTGCATAAGCTCTCACCTATGTGGGAGGGCCCATTCGAGGCCGTCCATGTCTCCAGGCCTGGCGCCGCGCGCCTGGAGGCACAGGACGGGGTACCCATCCAGAACGCCTCCAACATTCAACACCTCCGAAAGTTCTACCCCTGAAGAAAGGCCCAAAGCCTGTGAAGAAGGCCCAGCGCCTGTGAAGAAAGGCCCAGCGCCTATGAAGAAGGCCCAGCGCCTGTGAAGATCACCGCCTGTGACTCTCTCACGTAATAACGAGTGGGGCTATACACGCCCCGGAGTCTCAGGAGTGCCGCCCTTGGGCCTCGGGGGATCTCTCCCACGTCTTAGTGGCAGGACTTAGCTCCGCGATGGTGAGAAGATATCAAAGACTAGACTAGGTGCTGGACGCGGCTTTTCATTTGCTTTCCGAAGTTGGCTCGCCTCTCTTTAATTGAAATTTACTTTCTCGTGTCTCTTGCTGGTCCCGCCTTTTCGCTTTCTGCCTCTGTTTCTACCTTCATTTCTTTGGTCCACCTGTACTCTCTCTCGCGTTCCTCTTCCCCAAACACCCTCATGTAGAGGGTCGCGTCACGGTCATACTTGAAGTGGAGGGTGCACCGCCTGCCAGGCCGCGCGCGTGGGCAAACATCTGCCAGCCACGGGCAAAGGCTATGTTTCCTGCAACGGAGACCTCGACTGCGACCCAAGAAGCCCTGCTGCAGCACCCGTCGGCCTGCAGCCAGAGTCCGCCTGGACCAGAGGCTGGCAGCTCATCGGTGAAGAAACGCGAGAGCTGAAGCCATATGACAAACTCCGGCAACACCTCCGCTGAGTGGAAGCGCGGCCGGGGAGGCCGCGCGACCACGACACGTCTCCCTTCATCGACAAGACCGCCCCGACCGGAGTGGCCCCTGCCACACGAAGCGGCACTGCCACAGGTGCGCAGGGCCGCGGCGGGGGTCGTGGTGTGCTTGCGGGGACGGCCGCGTCCACGCTTGGGTGCCGGAGTCGGGCCCCTCGCGAGGGGCCTTCCCTTTCTCCGCGACGGAGAACCTCTTCGACGGCGCCATTGGTGTTGCAATTCGCAATGGAGCAAAGAGCAAGAAGCAAGCGGAATGGGAAGAGATGGGCGACGGGGGCTCCTCCCCCCTCCCATTTATAGCCAAGGGGAGGCCAACCGCAACAGGGACTTGTCAAGTCGGGCAGTTGCCGAGGCAGCGTGGGGAAGCGGAGACGCCCACGTCCAATCAACTGCCACGCGTCGACCAAGGCTACAAGCTATTAGGGCCCACAGCGCTCCGCACTTGCCCCTTTGGCTTCGCCTCGAAGCCAAGCCTGAGTGCGCCTTGAGCCCGGGGGCTACTGTCGGTGTTCTGGTAATGGGGGTCCCCAGACTTGCCTGCTTGCGGCCCACGGCGTGGCTCTGCGAGCGGGCCCATACACCCCATCTTCACCAGCAAGGACGCAAGACCCTCGCGAGGGGCCAAGCCTCGCGAAGAGGACGACCCAAGACCTCCTCAGGAGCAGCCTCACCAGGCTGGCTTGTGAGGGGCGGAGAGATCAAGGCCAGGCAAACCTCGCCAGGTTCCGTTGACGTGAGCCATGACGATCGAGGTCAGGTGGGCGTCAGGCGGGCGCCAGCGCGCACAGTGTCCTTGTTTCCTCTTTGGTGCTAAGGAAGCAAGCGCAGACACAGAGTACCGAGGCGTCAAGCAAAGGTTTCCATATCGGTGCAACGAGACCAAGACCAGAAGGACGGCAAGATGGAGGTCACCATGGAGCCCAAGACGGCGTCACCACCAGAGCCTTTGACAGGCAAAGACCACTTTTGTCAGGATAAGCTGTACTAGCTGTCCCCTTTCTAATTGGCCGTTGTTGGCTCCCTTCCCGCTCAATATTTGGGGAGAGGAAGAGGGCCTCTATAAATAGGACTAGCCACCACCATAGCTAGGGAGATCGGTCAGATCGAGAGAGACCAGAACAACCACAAGTTCACCGAGCACAAGAACACCTCTCCTCGGGAGGCTGTTCTTCCCCTTGTACTGTTCAACCTTAGCCCAAGACGCAATCCACCACCACACACTAGAGTAGGGTATTACACCACAACGGTGGCCCGAACTAGTGTAAATCTTGTGTCCTTTGTGTTGCGAGTCCGCCGAGTTAGCCTGTTAGATCTTAGCAAAACTAGGACGTGGATCAGTAGGACGAGATATTCACGCGTACCCCAGTGTTCGAACCTTGAGGGTTTTGCCGGAACCCGTGATCTGACAATTTTTGTTCCGTAGTCGGACCTTGATTGTACTCTGGATGATGTAAGTTTAACTTGTTATTTATGTGAAGTGGTGATTGTAAGCAAACTCTTTACCCTTCTCTTATTCAGTACATGGGATTGTGTGAACATTACCCCTCTTGCGACAAAACCACCATGCGGTTATGCCTCTAAGTCATGCCTCGATACGTGGGAGATATAGCCGCATATTGGGTGTTATAAGTTGGTAATCAGAGCCATCCCCGACTTAGGAGCCCCCTGCTTGATTGAATCCCTGACATTGTTGAGTCTAGAAAAATTGTTTTGAGTCTTTGGATTATATATATATATCAGAGAGTAGGATTCTTTTACTCCTTAGTCCCTTCGTCGCTCTGGTGAGGCCTCTTGATGTAGATGTTTTGTCTTTCCTCTCCTCAAATTTCACGAATGTTTTTAGGATCACAGATACATCTTCGTCATATCTACTTTTCCAAACACTTTTGCCCTTATTTTGGACTCTATCTTGTATGATTTGAATGAAACTAACCCGGACTGACGCTGTTTTCAGCAGAATTACCATGATGTTGTTTTATGTGCAGAAAACAAATATTCTCGGAATGACCTGAAACTCCACGGGAGGTCTTAGAAAAAACAACAAAAAATCCTCGCCAAATATGAAGACTAGGGGGCCCACACCCTTTCCACGAGGGTGGGGGGCGCCGCCCTCCTACCTCATGGGCCCCCTATTGACCCTCTGACGCCAACGCCATCACTATATATTTGCTTTCGGAGAGAAAAAAATCAGAGAGAAGAAATCATCGCGTTTAACGATAC
>NC_041390.1:245998618-246154001 GCF_002162155.2 Triticum dicoccoides | reverse complement strand
GCTAATCTGGAGTCCGTTCGGGGCTCCGGAGAGGGGGATTCATCGCCGTCGTCATCATCAACCATCCTCCATCACCAATTTCATGATGCTCACCGCCGTGCGTGAGTAATTGCATCGTAGGCTTGCTGGAGTTGATGGGTTGGATGAGATTTATCATGTAATCGAGTTAGTTTATTAGGGTTTGATCCCTAGTATCCATTATGTTCTGAGATTGATGTTGCTATCACTTTGCTATGCTTAATGCTTGTCACTAGGGCCCGAGTGCCATGGTTTCAGATCTGAACCTATTATGTTTTCATCAATATATGAGAGTTCTAGATCCTATCTTGCAAGTCTATAGTCACCTACTATGTGTTATGATCCGGAACCCCGAAGTGACAATAATCAGGACCACTCCCGGTGATGACCATAGTTTGAGGAGTTCATGTATTCACTATGTGCTAATGCTTTGTTCCGGTTCTCTATTAAAAGGATGCCTGAATATCCCTTAGTTTCCAATAGGACCCCGCTGCCACGGGAGGGTAGGACAAAAGATGTCATGCAAGTTCTTTTCCATAAGCACGTACGACTATATACCAAATATATGCCTACATTACATTGACGAACTAGAGCTAGTTCTGTGTCACCCTATGTTATGACTATTACATGATGAACTGCATCCGGCATAATTATCCATCACTGATCCGGTGCCTACGAGTTTTGCATATACTGGTTTACGCTTATTTACTTTCACGCTGCTATTGTTACAATCACTACAAAATACCAAAAACATTACTTTTGCTGTCTTTACTTTTGGTGCCGCTACCACCACTATCATATTACTTTGCTACTAAACACTTTGCTGCAGATACTAAGTTTCCAGGTGTGGTTGAATTGACAACTCAGCTGCTAATACTTGAGAATATTCTTTGGCTCCCCTTTTGTCGAATCAATAAATTTGGGTTGAATACTCTACCCTCGAAAGCTGTTGCGATCCCCTATACTTGTGGGTTATCAAGACAAATTTCCGGCGCCGTTGCCGGGGAGCATAGCTCTATTCTTTGAGTCACTTGGGATTTATATCTGCTGGACACTATGAAGAACTTGAGAGATCCAAAAACCAAGATCTATCCCTCAACTACGAGGGGAGGTAAGGAACTGCCATCTAGCTCTGCACTTGATTCACCTACTGTTATGAGTAAGTTTGCGACACCTATGTCTGCTTCTGCTATTCGTTCTGATATGTCGCATGTTATTGATGATGCCATTTCTTCTTTTGCATGATACTTATGATGAAACTGCTTCTATGCTTGATACTAATGTGCCACTTAGTGATTTTCTAGAAGAACAAATTGCTAGGGCTAGAGAAAAAGAAATTATTTAATCCGAATACGATGATGATAGTGATGATGAAAATATGCCTGTTATTCCTGAGGGTTATTTATTTGATCAAGATGCTTCTTTAGCTATTTTAGCTTGCAGAGATAGATATGAGCTTAAGAGGTTATTAATTAAATGGAACAAAGAGTAACTTAGAGATAAAATGAAACCCGATCCTGCTTTTGCTATTTCACCTATATGTGTTCCTGATAAAGATTATGAATTCTCTGTTGATCCTGATATAATTACTTTGGTTGAATCTAATCCGTTTTATGGCTATGAATCTGAAACTATTGTGGCACATCATACTAAGTTAAATGATATAGCTTCCCTGTTCACTAATAATGAGAGATCACGTTACCTCTATTTACTCCAAATATTTCCGTTCTCATTAAAGGGCGATGCTAAGATGTGGTTTAATTCTCTTGATCCCGGTTTTGTGCGTAGTCCCCAGGATATGAATTATTACGTCTCTGCTAAATATTTCCCTGCTCATTAGAAACAAGCTGCTTTGAGGGAAATATACAACTTTGTGCAAATTAAAGAAGAGAGTCTCCCACAAGCTTGGCGGAGGCTTCTCAAGTTACTTAATGCTTTGCCTGATCATCCTCTTAAGAAACCTGAAATACTTGATATCTTTTACAATGGACTAACTGTTGCTTCCAGAGATTACCTGGATAGTTGTGCTGGTTCTCTTTTCAGGGAAAGAACACCGGATGAAGCTATGTTGACAAATAAAAATAATTGGGCACCTCCTCAGCCACCTCCTGAGCCTATTCCTAAACAAACTCCGAAGAAGAGAGGTGTTCCATTTCTCAGTCCCGAAGATATGCAAGAGGTAAAGAAATCTATGAAAGAAAAAGGTATTAAAGCTGAAGACGTTAAGAATTTGCCTCCTATTGAAGAAATACATGGTCTTAATTCACCGCCTGTTGAAGAAACTTATGATCTCAATCATTTATTTACTGAAGAACCTCCTGATCCCGATATCCCGACACAGGTAGTAAAGGTAAATTCTCTCTATAGATATGATAAAGCTGAAGTTCCTCCTACTAAAATTGCTAGGCAGTGCTTGGATGAGTTTGATAACTTTATGTATAAGAAAGATGACTTCAATGCTTATTTTGGTAGACAATTAAAAGAAAATGCGTATATGATTAGATGCTTGGGTGATTATATGGCTGATATTGAAGGTGAACTTAAACTTATTAGCAAACATGCTTCTATGGTCACCACCCAAGTAGAACAAGTACTTAAAGCTCAAAAAGAAGTGCTTAATGAAATGAACAGTAAGAAAACTGATTATGCTGTTAGAGTGGCTACTAGAACTGGTAGAATGACTCAGGAACCTTTGTATCCTAAAAGCCACCCTAAGAGAATCGAGCAAGATTCTCAAAGAAATAATATTGATGTTCCTAGTTCTTCTAAAAAGAAGAAGAAGAAAAATGATAGGACTGTGCAAACTTCTAGTGAACCTATTGCTGAACCACCTGATAATCCAAATGATATTTCTATGTCTGATGTTGAAACACAATCTGGTAATGAACATGAACCTAGTAAAAATATTAATGATGATGTTCATGATGATGCTCAACCTAGTAATGATAATGATGTAGAAATTGAACCTGTTGTTGATCTTGATAACCCACAATCAAAGAATCAACGATAAAAGAGACTTTGTTGCTAGGAAACATGGTAAAGAAAGGGAACTTTGGGTTCAGAAACCCATGCTTTTTCCTCCGGAACCATCCAATAAAAAGGATGATGAGGATTTTGAGCGCTTTGCTGAAATTATTAGGCCTATCTTTTTGCGTATGAGATTAACTGATCTGCTCAAAACGAATCCTTATGCTAAATATATGAAAGATATCATTACTAATAAAAGAAAGATACCGGAAGCTGAGATTTCCACCGTGCTTGCTAATTATACTTTTAAGGGTGGAATGCCAAAGAAACTTGGAGACCTCGGAGTACCTACTATACCTTGCTCCATTAAAAGAAATTATATTAAAACTGCTTTATGTGATCTTGGAGCCGGTGTTAGTGTTTTGCCTCTCTCTTTATATCGTAGACTTGACTTGAATAAGTTGACACCTACTGAAATATCTTTGCAAATGGCTGATAAATCAACTGCTATACCCGTCGGTATTTGTGAGGATGTGCCTGTTGTGGTTGCAAACGTTACTATTTTAATGGACTTTGTTATACTTGATATTCATGAGGATGATAGTATGTCTATTATTCTTGGAAGACCTTTTCTTAATACTGCAGGGGCTATTATTGATTGCTACAAAGGAAATGTCACTTTTCATGTTAATGGTAATGAGCATATGGTACACTTTCCGAGGAAACAACCTAAAGTTCATAGTATCAACTATATTGGAAAAATTCCATCGATTATATTTGGAGGTTTTGAATTTCCTCTTCCTACTGTCAAAAAGAAATATGATCTTCTTATTATTGGGGATGCGGATATCCCCGTGGAGGTAACTTAGTGTTATTCGAAATTTCTCCGGTTTCATGATTATCGGAATGAGCTTGTTAACAATACTTGATCAACCTTGTAAGCGGATTCTTTTTGATGAGCATGAGATGGATGAAACTAGAAGCACAAACTTCTGTACCGTCTTTATATTTTCTGTTATTTATATTAAATAAAGTAAAAATAGTATTTTTCTATCTGTTTCCTGACTTATCTGTGCAATATAAAAATATCTCGAAAATAAAAATCGTCAGAATGCCATGCCAATTTAATATGATTTTTTCGGGAATATTTGAGGATTTACAGTGCAAAAAATATCGAGGGAGGATCTGCCACCTAGTCATGAGGGTGGTGGGCGCCCCCCCCCTATAGGGCGCGCCCCCTGCCTCGTGGGCCCACGGTGGCCCTCCTCCATTTATTCCAGCACCCATCTTCTTCCTCTATCTCACACAAACCCGAAAAACCAACTCAAGCACGAGTTCCAGCCACTTTTGCTGTGATTTTCGATCTCCTTGCTCAAAGCACCTCTTGCAAAACTGCTTGGGGAGATTATTCCTTGTTATGTGACTCCTCCATCGGTCCAATTAGTTTTTGCTCCAGTGCTTTATTCTTTGCAAATTTTTGCTGCATAGGTGACCATGTTCTTGAGCTTTCATGTCAAATTTATATGGTTCCTAGTAGTTCTAATGCTTGATATAGGCTCTAGGCACTTGTAGGAGTAGTTGCTATCAGTATTATTGAATTGGGTTTACTTTTATTTTGAAGTTACTAAAAATTTCAGATTGTTTCAGAAAAATGATGAGGAGATTATTGAGGGGCTCATCAAGCCAAAGCTCAAAGGAAAAGGCACCTAAGCCTAAGTATAATTTGCCACGCACCACGGAGATTCGGGAGTGTGAATGGCCTTCTGAAGATTTCTTGAGAGCAGCCGGTATCTATGAAGATTTTCATGAATTGGCCCACAATGCAGGCCTCACCGCTTTCCTCCACGACCAATGCGATCAGTATCTCTTACTCACAAATACCTTTGTGCAAAACTTTTATTTTCATCCTAGGAACACACCACCTACGGTGGAATTTCATTTATATGATGAGCCTAAGGAGATGTCGCTTTATGATTTCTGTCGGATTTGTTTAGTCCCTTTTGAGGGCAAGACAGAAGAACCACATCATGATGATGTGGCTGGATTTATTGATAATATCACTGTAGGAGAAACCAGGAAGGTTTCCGATGCACGAATCACTAGCATACATTTTCCTATTTTGCGTTACTTTGCATTATTTGCTATTCGTTGTTTAATTGGACGCGAAAATTCTGGAAACCTTAGTATCCCTGATTTAATTATTCTGCTCCAAGGTTTATATAGTGATAACACTTTTAGTTTGGGAGGTATTATTGCCAGACGGTTAAATATGAACCGTACTAAGGGCCCCATCTTTGGAGGCATCTATGCCACACGCCTAGCCGCACATTTTAACATACCTATTAGGCATGCTGAGAAGGAAGAAAAAGTGCTACCCCGTGTTTATCTAGATCATAAAAGTATGGTGGCACATGATTTTATTGTTAAGAATAGGGCAGGGGAGCTTAGATATCAATTGTTCTTTAATAAACATCATCCTAAGACTATTACCCTGCATGCTCCTTCTTTGTTTGATTTGACTATAGGCACGTACCTTGTTCCGTTGACGGCTATTCACGCCTACTGAAACCCTGCACCAGTCGAGGAGCCAGAACAGGAACCACAAGATGAGCCTCCGCGACAATTTGTTTATTCTTGGGATCCAGAGATGACTGTCAGCCAGTGGCAGTCAGAGTCGTCTTCTTCATCACAGTATGATCCCAACTATTCTTCGTCGCAGTACGACCCCAACAACTATTATTATGGATCCCAACATAGGCAAAAGCCTAAGCTTGGGGGAGTACGTATTTCTCACCGACATTACATTTATGTTCACACACACTCATTGCTAGATGTCGGTGCTCATACTTTTTCACTGTAATATCCATGCTAGTTTATTTTCTTTTTCCTGCTTTCTTCTTGTGTGTTTGCTTAACCTTAAGAAAAACCAAAAAAATTAGTAGTAGTTTATTTTTCCGCTGTAGTAGTAATAATTAAAAAGAAAACCCAAAAATATTTCCCGTTCTTCTTTCGCTTGTTGGGAGCTTTCCTGTGTAACTAGTTTTATTTCTTTTCCTTTCTTGGGGGTTAGTAGGAGAAGACCACAATTAAATTGTTGAAGTGGCTCTTATATGCATTATTGATTGATTTAACCAAGAGCCCATATTGCCTTGTCTTCTCCTGTTTATTGAATGCTCGCAGATTCCAGCTTAGTCCAATGCACGTGCACTCTTATTATTATTCACACCATTCAGTCGTGCAAGTGAAAGGCAATTATGATGATATAAGATGGACTGACTGAGATGAGAAAAGCTGGTATGAACTCGACCTCTTTTATTTTTGTAAATATGATGAGTCCATCGTTCTTGATTCAGCTTATTATGAATAAACATGTTTGCAATGACAATTAGAGATCATAGTTGTTGTGCCATGCTTGATTAGCTATGAGTTATAATGATTTACCTTGTATGCCAACATGCTATTGAGATGATTATGATGTGGTATGATGGGGTGGTATCCTCCTTTGAAAGATTTAAGTGACTTAACTTGGCACATGTTCACGCATGTAGTTGAAACAAAATTAGCATAGCCTTCACGATATTTATGTTCATGGTGGATTATATCCTACTCATGCTTGCATCCAATGTTTATTAATTTTAATGCATGTACATGGCTGTTGTCTCTCTCTAGTTGGTCGCTTCCCATTCTTTTGCCAGCCTTCACCTGTACTAAGCGGGAATACTTCTTGTGCATCCAATCCCTTATACCCGAAAGTTATTCCAGATGAGTCCACCATACCTTCCTATATGCGGTATCTACTTGTCGTTCCAAGCAAATTTGTATGTGCCAAACTCTAAACCTTCAAATAAACATTCTGTTTTGTATGCTTGAATAGCTCATGTATCAACAAAGGTTGTCCTTATATTCCGTGTTAGGTGGGTTATTCTCAAGAGGAGTGGACTCCGCTCCTCACTCACGAGAAAATGGCTGGTCACTGGGATGCCCAGTCCCATGCTTTATGCAAACTAAATCAAAATTCATTGCAAACAAAACTCCCCCTAGGACCTAATGTAAGTTGGAGGCACTCGTTGTTTCGAGCAAGCCATGGATTGATGCTTGTTGGTGAAGGGGGAGTAAAAACTTTACCATTTTGTTTGGGAACCGCCTATAATGTGTTTAGCATGGAAGATATCACCATCTCTTAGTTGTTATGTTGACAATGAAAGTATACCGCTCAAAATACAATTTATCTCTATTTCAAAACCAAGCTCTGGCACCTCTACAAATCCCTGCTTCCCTATGCGAAGGGCCTATCCATTTACTTTTATGCTGAGTCATCACCCTCTTATTAAAAAGCACTAGCTTGAGAGCACAACCGTCATTTGCATTCATCACTATTAATTTATGTTGGGTATGACTATGATTGGATCTCTTTTACCATGAATTACAATGTCTAGTCAGTCCTTGATCTTCAAAGGTGCTCTGCATTTATGTTTTGCGGTCTCAGAAAGGGCAAGCGAGATACCATCTTATTATATCATATTATGATTGTTTTGAGAAAGTGTTGTCATCTGAGATTTATTATTATGACTTGCTAGTTGATTATGCTATTATTATGAGTAATGATGAGACCTGAGAATTATTGCAAATGTGGTTAGTTATGATTTATGCTGAAAACTTGAATGCTGGCTTGACATAGTTACAGCAACAAGAGCAAACAAAGTTTGTAAAAGTTTTTCTTTCTTTCTTTCAGTTTGTCAACTGAATTGCTTGAGGACAAGCAAGGTTTTAAGCTTGGGGGAGTTGATACGTCTCCGTCATATCTACTTTTCTAAACACTTTTGCCCTTGTTTTGGACTCTATCTTGTATGATTTGAATGGAACTAACCCGGACTGACGCTGTTTTCAGCAGAATTACCATGATGTTGTTTTATGTGCAGAAAACAAATATTCTCGGAATGACCAGAAAATCCACGGGAGGTCTTAGAAAAAAATTAAAAAATCCTCGCCAAATATGAAGACCAGGGGGCCCACACCCTTTCCACGAGGGTGGGGGGCGCGCCCCCCTAGGGCGTGCCCCCTACCTCGTGGGCCCCCTATTGACCCTCCGACGCCAACTCCAACTCTATATATTTGCTTTCGAAGAGAAAAAAATCAGAGAGAAGAAATCATTGTGTTTTCCGATATGGAGCCGCCGCCAAGCCCTAAAACCTCTCGGGAGGGCTGATCTGGAGTCCGTTCGGGGCTCCGGAGAGGGGGATTTGTTGTCGTCGTCATCATTAACCATCCTCCATCACCAATTTCATGATGCTCACCGTCGTGCGTGAGTAATTGCATCATAGGCTTGCTGGACGGTGATGGGTTGGATGAGATTTATCATGTAATCGAGTTAGTTTTGTAGGGTTTGATCCCTAGTATCCATTATGTTCTGAGATTGATGTTGTTATGACTTTGCTATGCTTAATGCTTGTCACTAGGGCCCGAGTGCCATGATTTCAGATCTGAACCTATTATTTTTTCATCCATATATGAGAGTTCTAGATCCTATCTTGCAAGTCTATAGTCACCTACTATGTGTTATGATCCGGCAACCCCGAAGTGACAATAATCGGGACCACTCCCGGTGATGACCATAGTTTGAGGAGTTCATGTATTCACTATGTGCTAATGCTTTGTTTCGGTTCTCTATTAAAAAGAGGCCTTAATATCCCTTAGTCCAATAGGACCCCGTTGCCACAGGAGGGTAGGACAAAAGATGTCATGCAAGTTCTTTTCCATAAGCACGTATGACTATATACGGAATACATGCCTACATTACATTGATGAACTGGAGCTAGTTCTATGTCACCCTATGTTATGACTGTTACATGATGAACCGCATCCGGCATAATTATCCATCACTGATCCGGTGCCTACGAGTTTTCCATATACTGGTTTACGCTTATCTACTTTCTCGCCGCTACTGTTACAATCACTACAAAAATACCAAAAACATTACTTTTGCTGTCTTTACTTTTGTTGCCTCTACCACCACTATCATATTACTTTGCTACTAAACACTTTGCTGCAGATACTAAGTTTCCAGGTGTGGTTGAATTGACAACTCAGCTGCTAATACTTGAGAATATTCTTTGGCTCCCCTTGTGTCGAATCAATAAATTTGGGTTGAATACTCTACCATCGAAAGTTGTTGCGTTCCCCTATACTTGTGGGTTATCAATCACGCGGGTATCTTGGAATCGTTTTGATATTCTTGTGATGAGAACATTTTTCCTGGTGCCTCCTGACATTTAGGGGTTGTGGTACTGTCCCAGGGAGTTGAGCTCTGAGGTGTTGTCGTCACAATTTTATCGTTGCAGTTCTGGAATACTTGAGTTCGCCAACATCGAAAATCTCTTTTATGCAGTTGTTGGTGAGATAACCTCGACGCCACTCAGTACTGGGGCAGGAGTTCGGGAGTATTGCCATAACTCGTATAACAGATGCTTTTCGAAGGTTGAGGTACACGATGTCCGAAGGTGAGATATAGCTGGATGGATACAGCTGGATGTAGGGATTGTTAGTTTGGGTGAGATATTATGCTTCCCTTGTATCCCCAACACCAGATTGCATAACCAGAAAGTTTCAGGAGTTTATAAGTGGGAATTCAAGTATCTCGTAGGATATCTTTCAAACTGACACATGATACGATATGGGGTCTACATATGTTTGTTTCCATTTTATTCTGTTAGCCAAATCCTTTGTTTTTGTTTTGAGTTGCTTCAATGTCAAATGTTGATTACATGCCTCTTTCTAAGCGATGTTCTCATATTTCTAGGTGGATGCTAATCCTTCTTGATCATCGAGATTGTCATGTCAATTCTTTCCAACTGGTGCGATTCTCTTCAAGATGATCCTATCATTTTTTCCTTTCTACAAGATCCAATCTCAGTTTTTTCTCAATGGTGTTTGTCTGAACCGTCCCAAGTTGCCTTTATTTTTCCCGCCCTCCCACCCTTTTTCTTCAAGGACTCAAATTTCTGAATCAAGTATCCATCTTATGGGTGTGAAGTTTCTTCATTCTTTCCTTCAATGTTTTTACCCGGTGGTTCTCATGAAGATGCTCTTCAAGTTCATCATTCTTCATGCTATTTCTTCTCCGGCGGATTCAATTCAAGCCTTATTGATCATATCCCTTTTCCTCCTTTCAAATGCTTTCTCATGTCAGTGCATCTCTTAATCATCCACTTCTAGCCATTCATTGTTCCGGAGTGCTGAAGATATCTCTGAAGATTCGTGTTTCCACTCCGCATCAATTCTAACTATTTCGAGGTTGTTATACCATTCAAGCCATTTAATTCTTACCGGTGCAATTTCCCTTTCAAGTAATCATTCAACGGTGTATCTTTTGAGTGGGCCCTAACCCACAGGTCTTCTCCCAGGATCTTACCTGACTCTTCTAATTTTATCGGAGTTATTCCCAAAATCTATCGAAATTTGACGTAAGAGTATTATCATCAATCAAATGCCCTTCTCCAAGATCTTTCAAATTCTTTCCGTTGTTGGTTCAACCTTTCTATTATTCATTCCAGAGTGTCTCAACAATTCATGGTGTTGTTTCTCATCGTCATTCTCAACATTTGAAGACCGAAGAAGAGTTTCTCTCAAATCTTGGTCCGTTCTATTGAAGATGCGTAGTTCAAGCTTGATGCCATCCTCTCATAATTGTTTTTGTTTGTGAGAATACTTTTCACCCATCTGGAACAATTCAGGAGTATTTTTCAGTTTGATTCTTCGGAGCCCATCATCTCAGAATTATTCATTCCAGCTTTCTGTTCCCGTTCTCTAAAATCTTACCGGTGCATAGTTCAAATATCCTCTAATCCATTCATGATCTCTTCGCTCATGTATCTAAATCCTAGCAAGTATCTTAATTCATTTTCCAATTCTTCCCGGTGAATTGTGCCTTTGCTACTTTCATTTTCAATTCTTATGGTGGTTTGTTCAAGATTCCTCTTCCTATGTTCTCATGTTAATTTATTCGTTGTTTCAATCCTATCGGTGATTCATTGAATACCTTCCTAAGTTTGCGCTATATCTAACTTAATCCTTTCTACGAGAATAAGTAGTATGCCAAATTCATTTCTTGTTATCAATTTAAATTGGTGAAGGATACGCATAATGTAATTCTTATTCTTGCTTCTTCCAAGTGTTTAATTCTTTTCTACCAGAGTTTGTTCGTGATATCAATTTCTCCGTTTGAGGTGCTTCATCTTTTCTTATCTGGACTTCCAAGTTTTCCGCATTATATCATCATGAAGATCCATCTAAATCATTACAAGGCTTCATTTTATTCTTTTGAAGCTTCCTTTCTTTTCGACCATCTTTTTATCCTACCGGAGTTCTTTATGGAGACTCTACATGGTGTTTCGTCAAGGATTTCTTTCATTCTTCATTTGTTCTTCAAGATTTCCCTCGGAGTTAAGATCCGCCTAGCTATACTCTAATATAAACATGGTGCTCAAGACATGCTTTGTTTTGAGGAGTTCAAGCCTTCTTCATCTTGCATTCCAAAGTGCAGTTCTTCCTATCTTATCATTTGAGGTGGTGTTATGTCATTCTTGACAATTTGAGTTCGTGTTTCATGATTCACATGTTGTCAAGAATGAGATATTTTAAATCCATCAATCTCTTCGTTGGAGTTATCTTGTGTCATGTTTCACCTAAAGCCTTCCCCTAAGGAATGTTGCTATTATGGTGCTTATCGATGATCCAAGTTTTCTCCCACCCTCTTGGTGAAAGAAGTTTTTCATCTCCTTGGTGCTCTCACTCAAATCAATGGCTTCCTTTAGTGGCCGTTTCTTACCTCATAATGTTGAGATGTTTCCATAAGCCCACTACAAGCTTATTCTTTTCGTTGTTGGTTTTCCAACAGCTCCATTATAACCTTCATGGAAGGGTGCTTTCCAAACTCATTTGTGGTAGAATTTGGCATTTTCTTCTCCATTCTGTTATTGCAATGATATATCTTCTTGTAAGTGCATCTAGTGCCAACCCTAGTTGGTTTTGGAGTATTGACGACAAACCTGGTTGAGGGACTAATGTGTTTCTGAGAATTGCAGGATAACACAGGTAGTAGTCCCTCATTGATTCGGTTTACCTACCGGAGATGACCCCTAAAAATGTATGAAGACATTGAAGACAAAGGTAGTATGTGAAGGTATTCACATTGAAGACTATGACAAGAGAAGACATCGCGTGAAGACTATGGAGCACGAAGACTTAGTTGTTTTGTTGTTTCCTTTTCTTCATTGTTGAGTCATAGGAACCACCGTACTGTTAAGTGGGGTCCAAGTGAACCAGTCAGAATGACTGAAGTGATGCTTAACCAAAATCCTATGTCTTCGAGCAAAGACAATGAGAGAAAATCTAATCCAGAGCTGGATAAGTCAGCTTTGCTTGTAGCTCAAGTAAAGTTGTCGTGCGTGTTTGAAATCTGACCGTTGGAACATGTGTCAGTTCCTTAGTGACCCAGGGTCATTTCAGACAAATCAGGTCGGGTTGCCTAGTGGCTATAAATAGCCCACCCCCTACACCATAAATTGGTTGGCTGCTCAGAGTTAGTGCATGAATTTTGTCGTTTGATAGCAACCCACCTTGAAGCCTTTGAGAGAGAAATCCTTGCGAGGACAAAGCCCTTAACACCCAGATCCAAAGAGTGTTAGGCATCACTTAAGTCTTCCTGTCTATGTGATCTGAAGACTTATTACACTTGAGGACTGTGAATCCTCCAGCCAGTTAGGCGTCGCGTTCTGAGCATCCAAGAGTCATTGTGGATCGCCGGTGAACGAAGTCTGTGAAGGTTTGGAAGTCTACCTTGAATACTTACCATAGTGATTGGGCGAGGACTAGTGTCCTTAGCTCAAGGGGAATAAGGTGAAGATGCGGTCTTCTGAGTGGAATCTCAGCCTCCCTAACCAGACGTACAGTTGTCACGACAACTGGAACTGGTCCAACAAATCATTATCTTCAACGAGCCACTAGTTCTATCCTTTCCCATATCTTTATTTAAAGTTGGTCCTTGTGAATTCATTGCCTGTTTGCATTATCCTTTTGGCTTCACTGTGTAACTGCTTGTTCTGATTGGCTTCATACTATCTTCCGCCCTGATCTATACTGCCTAGCTGCTATTAGTCGTTGTGCTTTCACTTCATTGGATACTTGACTATGCCTTGCCTAGTGTAGTCTACCTTCCGCTGCATGGTAATAGGTTTGCTTCTATCGTTTGTCTTTGAAACTTCCATGTTTTGAAGATTTTCATAAAAATCGCCTATTCACCCCCCCTCTAGTAGATCACTAGCACTTTCAATTGGTATCAGAGCAAATTATTCCCTTGTTCTGTGTGATTCGGTTTAACCACCTGGAGTTTTAGCTATGTCGACTGCAGGGATAATCAAAGTCTCCAATGCGTGCCCGTCTTCGATGGAACTGAATATCCCTACTAGAAGAATAAGATGCGCATGCATCTTGAAGCCACTGATGTCGACCTCTGGTATGTCGTCAAGAAAGGCGTCCCCAAGGCTGGTGAAGGTGTCACCGCTGTTGTTGTCAAGAAGTTCGTTCAACTGGATTTCACTGCCAAGAATATCATCTATGGTCATCTGAGAAAGGACAGTATGGCCGTGTGAGTGCTCTGGAAACATCCAAGCTAGTCTGGGACTAGCTCTCCAAGGTCAACGAAGGCGTCTCAACCCAGAGAGATCAAAGGATCAATGTCCTTTGCAACCTCTTCAACCGCTTCAAGAGAAATGACAATGAGAATGTTCAGCTCATGTTTGATCGACTCACTGGCATCACAAATGAGCTTCAAGCTCTTGGTGCTACTGAGATCACCAAGCATGAAATCGTCAAGATACTCCTGAGATCACCTGACAGCTCACTTAACACCCTAGCCCTGATGATTCAAGAACGTCCTGACTTCAAGACACTCGATCCGTATGACATACTTGAAAGGATCAACACACATGAGTTTCAGCTTTCTGAGAAAAGAGATATCTATGGTCCCAACTATGGCCGAACTCGGGCCTTGAAGGCAAAAGTTGTCTCCTCATCTGAAGAAGAATCTGACTGCAGTTCTGATGATCTTGAAGACATTGGAAAGGAGCTTGCTATGCTTGTGAAGAAGTTACAAAAATTCACCAAGAAGAAAGGCTTCAGAAAGTCTTCACGATCAAGCTCAAGGAATGATGAAGCTTCTGCTCATGACTACAAGAAGAGAACATGCCACAAGTGCAAGAAACCTGGTCACTACATCTCTGAGTGTCTGCAGTGGGACAATGAGAACAACAAGAAGAAGAAGAGCAAGGAATATGATTCTGACGACAAGAAGAAGAAGAAGAAATACTCAAAGTCTTCTTCCAAGTCTTCCTCAAAGTCTTCATCACACAAGAAGAGCTCATCTAGGAAGGCTCGTGCGTTTGTTGGCAAGGAAATGGATTCAAAGGAGGAGTATGCGTCTGAGGAGGTGGAGGTGGAGTCTGAGGAGGAGTTCGATGCTGGCGTTGCAAGTCTGGCTACAGTCTACATTGCCAAGTCCATCTTCAACACTGAAGACAATGACTTCATCACCGATGCCGATGCTAATGACAAGGACAACTCTGCTCCCACCTACTGCTTGATGGCACGCGGTGGTAAGGTAAACTCACGCACCACTCACTATCAAACATCAAGTGAAGATGACTCTGATTGTGGTTCCAAACCCAGCTAGAAAACACTTGCTAAAATTGCAACTGAACAACAGAAAGCTATGGAACATATTCAAAAACTATTAGACAAAAGCGATGACCTGTTAGATGCTGAAATGACTCGATCTCAGTCCTTAATTGAAGACATAAAAATCTTCATGTTAAGTATGAGTGTAAGTGCATCTAGTGCCACCCCTAATTGGTTTTGGAGTATTGACGACAAACCTAGTTGAGGGACTAATGTGTTTGTGAGAATTGCAGGATAACACATGTAGAAGTACCTCATTGATTCGGTTTTCCTACCAGAGATGACCCCTAAAAATGTATGAAGACATTGAAGTCAGAGGTGGTATGTGAAGACATTCACATTGAAGACTATGATAAGAGAAGACATCGCGTGAAGACTATGGAGCACGAAGACTTAGCAGTTTCGTCGTTCTGTGTTTTTTCTTTGTCGAGTCATAGGAACGATCGTACTGTTAAGTGGGGTCCAAGGGAACCAGTCAGAATGACTGAAATGACGCTTAACCAAAATCCTATATCTTCGAGTGAAGACTCTTAGAGCAAATCTTGTCCAGAGTAGGATAAGTCAGCTTTGCTTGTAGTCCATGTAAAGTTGCGGTGTATGTTTGAAATCTGACCGTTGGAACACGTGTCAGTTCCTTAGTGACCAATGGTCATTTCGGACAAACCAGGTCGGGTTGCCCAGTGGCTATAAATAGCCCACCCCCTACAACCATAAACGGTTGGCTGCTCAGAGTTAGGGTACGGCTTTTGTCGTTTGAGAGCAACCCACCTCGAAGCCTTTGAGAGAGAATTCCTTGCGAGGATAAAGCCCTAAACACCCAGAGCCAAAGAGTGTTAGGCATCGCTGAAGTCTTCCTGTCTGTATGATCTGAAGACTTATTACACTTGAGGACTGTGAATCCTCCAGCCGGTTAGGCATCGCGTTCTGAGCATCAAAGAGTCATTGTGGATCGCCGTTGAACGAAGTTTGTGAAGGTTTAGAAGTCTACCTTGAAGACTTACCACAGTGATTGGGTGAGGTTTGTGTGACCTTAGCTCAAGGGGAATACGTTGAGGACTGAGTGTCCTGAGCTACGTGTTCAGGACTGGGTGTCCTCAGGTTTAAATACCTAGCCACCCTAACCATACGTACAACTGTCACCGGAGTTGGAACTGGTCTACCAAACCTTTGTCTTCACCAAGCTCACTGGTTCTATCCCTCCCATCTCTTTATTAACAGCTGGTCCTTGTGAAGTCATTGCCTATTTGCATTGTCCATTTGTCTTCACTGTGTGACTGTTTGTTCAGATTGGTTTCATATTATCTTCCATCCTGATCCGTACTGCCTAGCTACTGTTAGTCTTTGTGCTTTCACTACATTGAATACTTGACTATGGCTTGTCTAGGGTAGTCTACCTTCCGCTGCATGGTTATAGGTTCATTTCTATCGCTTGTCTTCAAAACTCCCATGTTTTGAAGACTTTCATAAAAATCGCCTATTCACCCCCCCTCTAGTCGATATAACGCACTTTCAATTGGTATCAGAGCAAGGTACTCCCTTGTTCCGTGTGATTCGGTTTAACCACCTAGAGTTTTAGCTATGTCGACTGCAGGGATAATTAAAGTCTCTGCTGCATGCCCCGTCTTCGATGGAACTGAATATCCCTACTGGAAGGATAAGATGTGCATGCATCTTGAAGCCATTGATGTCGACCTATGGTATGTCGTCAAGAATGGCGTTCCCAAGGCTGGTGAAGGTGTCACCGCTGCTGATGTCAAGAAGTTCGTTCAACTGGACTCCACTGCCAAGAACATCATCTATGGTCATGTGACCAAAGGACAGTATGGCTGTGTGAGTGCTTTGGAAACATCTAAGCTAGTCTGGGACTGGCTCTCCAAGGTCAATGAAGGCGTCTCAACCCAGAGAGATCAGAGAATCAGTGTCCTTCGCAACCTCTTCAACCGCTTCAAGAGAAATGACAATGAGAATGTCCAGCTCATGTTTGATCGACTCACTGACATCACAAATGAGCTTCAAGCTCTCGGCGCCACTGAGATCACCAAGCATGAAGTCGTCAAGACACTCCTGAGATCACTTGACAGCTCGTTTGACACCCTAGCCCTGATGATTCAAGAATGTCCTGACTTCAAGACACTCGATCCGTCTGACATACTTGAGAGGCTCAACACACACGAGTTTCATCTTTCTGAGAAAAGAGACATCTATGGTCCCAACTATGGGCGAACTCGTGCCTTGAAGGCAAAAGCTGTCTCCTCATCTGAAGAAGAATCTGACAGCAGTTCTGATGATCCTGAAGACATTGGAAAGGAGCTTGCTATGCCTATGAAGAAGTTCTAGAAATTCACCAAGAAGAAAGGCTTCAGAAAGTCTTCACGATCAAGCTCAAGGAATGATGAAGCTTCTGCTCATGACTACAAGAAGAGAACATGCCACAAGTGCAAGAAACCCGGCCACTACATCTATGAGTGTTCGCAGTGGGACAATGAGAACAACAAGAAGAAGAAGAGCAAGGAGTATGACTCTAACGACAAGAAGAAGAAATACTCAAAGTCTTCTTCCAAGTCTTCCTCAAAGTCTTCATCACAAAAGAAGATCTCATATGGCAAGGCACGTGCGTTTGTTGGCAAGGAAATGGATTCAGAGGAGGAGTCTGCTTCTGAGGAGGCGGAGGTGGAGTCTGAGGAGGAGTTTGATTCTGGCGTTGCGAGTCTGGCTACAACATACGTTGCCAAGTCCATCTTCAACACTGAAGACAATGACTTCATCACCGACACCGATGCAAATGACAAGGACTACTCCGCTCCTACCTACTGCTTCATGGCACGCGGTGCCAAGGTAAACACACGCACTACTCACTATCAAACATCTAGTGAAGATGACTCTGATTGTGGTTCCAAACCCAGCTACAAAACACTTGCTAAAATTGCAACTGAACAACAGAAAGCTATGGAACATATTCAAAAACTATTAGACAAAAGCGATGATCTGTTAGACGCTGAAATGACTCGATCTCAGTCCTTAATTGAAGACATACAAAATCTTCACGTTAAGTATGAGGAACTTGAAAGTCATCATGAAATGCTCTCAACAACTCATGAAAAGCTTTCCTATGATTATCTTCAAAGGAAGCAAGATCTTGAGAAATTGAGAGCGGCTCATGAAGATCTTCAAAAGGAAAACGAGTCACTTCGCGCTGAACAGATCAGTTCAGCTCAGGAAGGATTTGAACCACCATGTCTTAAATGCATCGAGCGTGACAATGCTACTTCTGTTGCTGGGTGTTCTACTTCTACTACTATTGCAATATCTTCAACCGTTGATGTGGTAACTAACCCCTCTGCTGAGGATACCACTGCTATTGCTGATGAGAATGCTAGGTTGAAGACATTGCTTGAAACAGGGATGTACAAAAGTCTCAAAGGGCATCAGACACTATGTGATGTCCTCAAAAGGCATATCCTGAACCGAAACCCTAGGAAAGAGGGTGTTGGGTTTGAAAGGAAAATGAATGCTGATTGCTCTTACTAGAAACCTGAGCAGTACCCCAAAACCACATGGGTTGCTGCAAAGGAACCTTCAGCGGATCCATCCACCCTATCTGGCTTCACTTGCGCTAATCCCATTGTTATTGATGAATCCTTTGATGCAAACTACAAACTGTTTAAGAATGAGAATGGTGAAGTGTTTGCCAGGTATATTGGTAGTAACTGCAGGAATGGGCCACCTATGAAGAATGTCTGGGTGCCGAAAAGGTGTTTGGAGAATCTTCCTGTGAATGTCATCATGACACCACAAGTGAAGAAGACAAACCCCAGACCACAGGCTTCATATGGTCCAAAGGCTTCATACAGACAGAGGACTCACCTGAGTCGCACTAACGCAAATGTTTTGCAGGGAAACCTTACTCAGGCCTATGAATATGAGCGCATTTCATCAAACCGCCATGTTCATAAGACCAAAAACTATTCTGCTTATCCTTATGAGTACTATTGTCCACCTGCAAGACTTTTTGCTAGGGATGCAAAGCCAAAGTTCTCAGATGCTGCACTTAGACTCATTGCTTCGAAGCCACCCTTGAAGATGTGGGTGGCTAAGAAAGCTTAACTCTCTTTTGCAGGGAAAGGTCTCCAGCCAAAAACCAAAATCGTCTGAAGCCATTGCTGGGGACCTTAAACATCTTGTAGGGCGCAAGATCAAATGCCCAAATGGTCTTATTATGTATTTTGTTCCTGAGTCGCTTGCCACTTGCCCTATCAGTCCTAACCTCGATCTACGCTTTCACAATCCACTTGATCGTCAAATGTTTATGCTTCACAATTCTCTTCGTGAAGCCTATCCCCCTAACTGCACTGTAGGGTATGACACCTGCTGCTTCAGAATGGAGTATTGATAGTGGGTGTACTAATCACATGACTGGCAAGCGAAGTCTTCTTATGGACTCAACCTTACGTCCATCTGACAAAAGTCACATCACATTTGCTGACACTGATAAAAGCAATGTATTGGGTCTAGGTAGAGTTGCAATCTCAAAGGATCAACATATGGATAAAGTCATGCTTGTTGAATCCCTTGGTTTCAACTTAATGTATGTCTCAATGCTTTGCGATTTAAACATGATTGTGATGTTTGGAAAATATCGTTGCCTTGTTCTAATGGAATCTGACAAGTCTCTATTGTTTGAAGGGTATCAGAAAGATGATTTTTACGTGGTAGATTTCTTAGCAGGACCACAACTTGCCATATGTCTTCTAGCAAAAACTTCTGAATGCTGGCTCTGGCATCGGAGGCTAGGGCATGCTGGCATGAGGAACCTCCAGACCCTTGCAAGGAAGAAGCATGTCATAGGAATCGAGGGCTCAAGTTCAAGAAGGATCACTTATGCGGTGCCTGTGAAGCAGGAAAGATGACGAGGGCCAAGCATCCCTCGAAGACAATCATGACAACGACTCAACCCTACGAACTGCTCCACATGGACCTTTTTGGTCCCATTCATTACTCAACTCTTACTACTACTGCTTGTCTCTATGGCTTCGTCATTGTTGATGATTATTCAAGATATACTTGGGTGCATATAATCCTCTACAAGACTGAAGTGTAAGATGTCTTCAGACGCTTCGCCAATCGAGCCATGAACAACTATGGCGTCAAGATCAAGCACATCAGAAGTGACAATGGCACTGAATTCAAGAACACTGGTCTAGACACTTATCTTGATACTTTGGGCATTACACATGAATTCTCAGCTCCGTACACACCGCAGCAGAATGGCGTCGTGGAACGGAAGAACAGAACACTTATTGAGATGGCCCGGACGATACTTGATGAATACAAGACTCCAAGAAAGTTCTGGCCTGAAGCCATTGATACTGCATGCCATATCATCAACCGTGTTTATCTTCACAAGCTTCTCAACAAGACATCCTATGAGCTCCTTACTGGCAAGAAACCAAATGTCAGTTACTTCAGAGTATTTGGTGCCAGGTGCTGGATCAAGGATCCACATCACACTTCAAAATTTGCACCAAAAGCACATGAGGGTTTTAAGCTTGGATATGGAAAGGATTCGCACTCCTATAGAGTCTTCAACCTTTTTCACTATAAAGTGGTTGAGACAGTGGATGTGCGGTTCGATGAGACTAACGGCTCACAAAGAGAGCACCTGCCAAACGTGCTAGATGAAGTTCCATCCAGTGAATCAATCAAACTTATGGGAACTGGAGAAATCATACCATCTGAATCTCAGCCTGAAGAGGAACTTATCATCTCCGCACCTGATCAAACTGAAGACAATGCTCAGCCTGAAGACAATCCTTCTAATGATGACAATGATCAGCAAGAGCAAAATCTTCGTCCTGTACATCCTCGTGTGCAAATGAAGTACAGATTGAGAGAGTAATTGATAGCATCAATGCACCAGGTCCACTCACTCGTTCGAGGGCAACACAACTAGCAAATTTCTGTGGGCACTTCGCATTCGTCTCAATATCTGAACCCAAGAAAGTTGAAGAAGCCTTCATGGAACCTGAATGGATTCAAGCTATGCAAGAAGAGCTTCAATAGTTTGAGCTGAATAATGTATGGGAACTGGTGAAGCGTCCTGATCCCCGCAAGCACAATATAATAGGCACCAAATGGATATATCGCAACAAGCAAGATGAGCATGGTCAAGTTTTCAGAAACAAAGCTCGTCTCGTTGCTCAAGGGTACACTCAAGTTGAAGGGATTGACTTCGATGAAACATTTGCTCCTGTGGCTAGACTTGAAGCCATACGCATACTGCAGGCCTATGCAAATCATCATAACATTCTTCTATATCAAATGGATGTGAAGAGCGCTTTTCTCAATGGCAAGATTGAAGAAGAAGTGTATGTTGCACAACCGCCTGGCTTTGAAGATCCAAAACATCCTGACATGGTGTACAAGCTCAACAAGGCACTATATGGCCTCAAACAAGCCCCTCGGGCTTGGTATGACACACTCAAAGACTTCCTAAAGAGCAAAGGCTTCAAACCTGGTTCCCTCAACCCCACTCTCTTCACGAAGACATATGATGGTGAACTATTTGTGTGCCAAATATATGTGGATGACATTATCTTCAGCTGCACCAATCAGAAATACAATGAAGAGTTTGGATATATGATGCAAGAGCAATATCAGATGTCCATGACGGGTGAGCTGAAGTTCTTCCTTGGTCTTCAAATACGTCAGCAACGCAACGGCATCTTCATATCTCAGAGAAGTACCTCAAAGATTGCATGAAGAAATTTGGGATGCAAGACTGCAAAGGCTTCATGATGCCAATGCCAGCCAAACATCATCTGGGTCCCGACGACAATGGTAAAGAGTTCGATCAAAAGTTATACCGCTCCATGATTGGTTCTTTACTTTATCTATGTGCATCTAGGGCCATATATTATGCTTAGTGTTTGCATGTGTGCTCGATTCCAAGCGGCACCAAAGGAATCGCATCACTTAGTTGTGAAGCGAATTCTTCGATATTTGGCTTACACCCCAACATTAGGATTATGGTATCCAAAGGGCTCAGAGTTTGATCTGGTTGGATTCTCGGATGCTGATTATGCTGGTGACAAGGTGGATCGCAAGTCTACATCAGGCACGTGTGATTTTCTGGGACGATCACTTGTATGTTGGTCTTCAAAGAAGCAAAACTGTGTATCTCTCTCCATTTCTGAATCTGAATACATTGTTGTTGGATCTTGCTGCGCTCAGCTTCTACGGATGAAGCAAACACTCAAAGACTATGGCATTCATCTGAAGCAAGTGCCACTCTACTGCGACAACGAAAGCGCCATCAAGATTGCCAACAACAGTTCAGCACTCGAAGACAAAGCACATTGAAATTCATCGTCACTTTCTCAAACATCATGTTGTGAAGTAAGATATTGATATTATACACGTCAACACTGAAGAGCAATTGGCAGATATCTTCACCAAGCCCTTGAATGAGAAGAGGTTTTGCAAGTTACGGTGTGAGCTAAATATCTTGGAATCCTCAAATGTCCTGTGACCAGGCACACATCCTAACACTTATGCATATTGATGACTTAGATGTGCAACACACGAAGTAAAGTATATCTTCAATCAATGAAGACTTACATTCTAAGTGTGAATACATTAATGTGGAATTTGACTTTGGAGCGCCACGATAATTGTGCGCCGTGTCTGGGTCTAATACTTCCTATACAGTGGGTAACGCCACCACCAAATTTTTCTGTTTGAAGTGTTTCACTCATGGCATTACGTTTGGTATGTCTTCACATTTGGTTTGGCTTCAATCTCAACTTGTCTTCATGATTATCTTCACTATGTTGATTTGATTGTCTTTCTCATATATATATATACTAGTGTTCTGTCCTCTACAGCATTCACTTATAGTTATGTCTTCTTGTTGAATATTTTGAACTAAGTGAATGTGGTCGGACCCTAACCTCTCTATGCTTTCTATCTCAAACTCTATCTCTCCAAATCATATGCATTCTATTGAAACTGTCGAATATCTTCTCTGCGTCCTTGTCAGCAGAAGATACAGAGACAAACATTAAGTCTGTTTTCAATGCTAAATCCTTTCACCTGAAACCCGGAGAAGTGGGAACGACCACCCGACAATCCAGGCGTGCGTGGGAACATGGAACAACCTCCGATATGTTGCATGATAGCCACGTGCCCTTCAGATGTGAATTGCGAGGGGCACCTGTGTAATAACACTGTGTCGTCCCTGTCCCTATAAATACATGCCTCACCATAGTCATTATCCTTTCTTCCACTCTCGCACAAACCCTAGCGCCACTGCTAGCCCTCGACGACGTCGGCGATGAAGGGCTTAGTTGCCGCGACCTCACCGACGCCGTCTTCACGCCGGCCGCGGACATCGTCTTCTCCACCGTTGCCGTAGGTGTCCTCCGTCGCCAAGTTAGGGCACGGACGATCGAAATGCTCGGCCTCCTCTCCCACTCCGTCTAGTAGTTCTTTGTGTGGTAAATAAAACTTCCTTTTTACGTCCCCTTTGATCCTATAGATTCATCACTTTCTACCACAAGCACTTTCTGTTCACACAAGTTGGATCTATTTCATATTGCATCTCATAATATGCCTAGTATGTTCACTTATGCTTCACAAAGTAGTTAGATTCCTCACTTGTACTTATTCGTGGATTCGTACAAATCTGGAACCAACTCTCTATCTATGAGTGAATGTCTTCGCACTATGAGGTCAATGTCTTCTAAACTGATTTATCTTCAAAATCTTCTTAGAATGCATATGACCTCTTCCCCTTCCCTCGCACCTTAATGCTGTCACAGGTACATGTCCGTGGGAGAATCCCTTGGTTCTCATAGTCTGCATTCATTTGCAGAATTCTTACAGCATCATATAAATTCTCCCGAAGCCAGTTCCTGTTTGACCAGCAAGCGGAAGCCTTTGAAACCTTTGAACATGTTGAAGCCATTCAGTTTCAAGTTCATGGCTACAGAGAAATCAGCAAGGAAGGGTGGCAGACAGCATCGAGGGGGAACATCAAGAGATCTACCTGATGACCTCATAGAGTTGTACAAGACAGATCCAGAATAGGATTACAATCAGCGCAAGACACGAATCCAATGGATTCGAAGATACTGGGCCGAGCAATGGTTCAAGTACAAGTTTGTGACCCAGGAATATGCTGAGAAGAATGCCATCAAGCGACCATGGGGAGACATCCTATACAGAAATCTTCAACCCAGGTCTAGAGATGAAGCCATTGAACAAGGCTTCTATCCCTGCATGGTCCGTGGACCACAGCCTGCGGATGCAGACCCATCGTCATTGCTATGGTGTCGTGACGACAATCTGTTCAACCGCAACTTCCAGTTTGCCAAGAATTCGGCTAAGAAAAACAAGAAGTCATTGGGACTAGACTTCAACCCTGGTCCTTTTTCTCCCCGTGCCGATGGCACCTGCGAAGCTGAACCCAATCTTGTTGGGCCCTTCTACAACCTGGAAGGTCTCATCACTCATATCATGGTTCAAGGGACAGCCGTGGATGAGCCAGCAGATGACGCTGAATCTGATGAAGCGCCTGCACCGCCGAAGCCAAAGAAACTGAAGAAGCCTAAAGCTTCAAAGCCTGCTCCTGCACCAAAGGTCTTACAGGCGAAGCCTCTGGCCACTGCACCTCCTGAACATAGTGTGCAGTCTGAAGATTTGTCACGCATATCCAAGCCCTCAAGAGTAAAGATGCCCTTGCAACCCACCAGCCAAGAACTGACTGCTGCTGCTATTCTGTGCAATGACGCCATTGATCTGTCCAGCGATGAAGATCTTGCAGATGACGCTCTTGAGCAACTGATCAAGAGCAAGGAAGAAGCAGAGATCTTCAATGATTTGCCTCTCTTTGATGTGGCAATCATCCATAACTTCATTGATGAATGGTTTGACACGCCCAACGTCAGCTTTGAAGATTTGCAACTTCCAATTGGCCTTAGTGTCGCCTTCATAGGCGCCATTGCTTCTGAGCTAGCTCTAGCTCAGCGCATCGTTGAACTGAAGAAAAAGATCGACTATGAGAAAGCTCAGTTCAAGAAGCACATGGCCAAGCTCAGCATGCAAGATGTGAAAAACTTCAAGATTATGCTGCACGAGCTCAAGGAAGCCTTTCTCAAGAAGCGTGAAGAAGCTAAAGGTTCTCGTGAGCGCATGAAGAGCCTGGCTGACAAGTGTGTGCAAGCCTACAATGAGGCTGAGAAGCGCAAGGCTCTTGGTTGTCCTGGCATCAACCCAAGAATGGCTGCAAAGAAGAAGAAGCCATCAACAAACCAATCTGCACCTTCAAGGCGGGAAGAGCCACGCATAGTCTTTCCAAGCAGCATGACTGGCTCGAAGCCAAAGGTTCGGTCAACCGCTTCAGAACTAAAGAAGACGAGGACTGCCGAGGCTGAAGCCAGAAAGAGGAAAAATCCTGATGCTTCTGATGTCGCTCCCTCCAAGAAGAAGCGCAGAATCAAGAAAGATCGGGCTGCTCCCACAGAGCCCCTTGTTGTAGAACCCATCTCTGTTGCTCGCCCTGATTCCTCACATCAAGAACGACGGATAGTAGTTCATGAGCCTGCTTCCACAGAGGCTCCTAAAGCTAAAGACATTCCAGCAGTTGGCCCCATCGCTGCTGAAGACATTGGTCAACATGACAATGTTGAAGATGATGAAGTCCTTCCTCAGATCGAGCACCAACTGGTATCATCTCTTGTGCTCACGCACAGCGAACTCATCAGCATTGGTCGTCCTTTGACGCCAACTGCTCAGGATGCATCGTGGGCTGATCACCCACAACAACAAGACACCCCGAGTACTCCCCAACAACAACAAGTCACACCACCTATGCAAGACAAAGAAGACGACTCTGAGGCCCAGCCAACTCCATCTCCATAGGCGTCGCCAGCGCTACGCAGGCTTCGCAAAGGACCAAGGCCTCAAGTCCCTCTTTCGAGCATTCCAGAAGGAGAAGTGCACCACCAATCTGTTGCACGTCAAGTGTTTCCAGATGCCACTCCTACTGTGACTGTCTCTGAATCCAAAGCCAAAATGGCTGAAAATATTCCGACTGCATCAGCCGATGAAGAAGAAGCCCTAAGAGTTGCTACACCCCCATCTCACCAAGATGTTGTTCTCGAGGAGAACATGACCGACCCTCCAGCTTTTGAAGTGGAGGTTGAGAATCCTGAGGCTGCCACCACTAACTTCACTAAAGCCAATGACGTGGTCATGGCTGAAGACACTGTGGAGCCTACACCTAACACTGTGCCAGAGGCCAATGAAGCCAATGATGCACCTGCAACAATGTGCAGCCTGACGCCTCTATTGATGCCACTGCTCCTGTTCCGCCACCAAGGCCACACACTATCAAGCAAGCATTCAACTATGACCAACTTATCACTATAAAATGGCCTTTTCTGACTCCTCCGCCTGCTGCTGGTCCTCAGTTTGACTATCACATTGAGCACAGGCCTCAGGTTCAGAAGCCAATGCCAAGGTTGCCCAGGTTTCCAGGTACTACATCTACACCCAGATCTTTTAATATCAATGGCTTCAAGGCACACAACACCTTCTTTGATAGCGCCAAGAACCCCTACACCAAGGCAAGAATATCTTCTGATCGGTTCTGGAGCTATCAGCAGCGTAGTTATTACTCATGCATTCTGTACAATCAAGGTCGCATTTTCCCACATACGCGTCTTGACACTGAAGCCATAACTGGTCTGCCTTGTCTGGAAGAAGCTCTGGATTGCTTCAGAGAGTCTGGATTGTTGCCGTTCGTCACTGACAAGGAGCACTGGAATGAAGAATTGCTGCTCCAATTCTATGCCACTCTTCATATTCGTGGCTACAACAGAGATCCGAAGAGTTGGGTCCTTGAGTGGATGACAGGCAATGTTCATCACGAAGCCAAAGTCTTTGATATCATTGAGCTCACTGGTCTGCCCACTCCAGGAGATCTTTATGAACCTGGTTGTCAGCTTCACAGTGCAGCTATGGAGAGAATTTTTCACAAGCCTGAACCAAACATGTGTTAGATGCTTAGCATGATGAAACCTTTGCCTCCAGATGCTGCATATCCTAAGGAATTCTTTGTTGAAGACCTTGAGTATCTGCCACGCACTATCTATCACATTATAAGGCGAACTCTCTGGCCCATCAAAGGACATTCTCCACATGCAAAGCTGGAAGGTGCAATGAAGACTTTGGTCTTCCATATTCTTCACGGCAAATGCTTTAATGCACAAGACTTCTTCATCCGCCAACTTGCTGCATCAGGATCTGATCTCTTTGGCTTGAAGTTTTACGCTCCATGGATTATGCGGCTGATCAAACTACACTCAGCTGTGACCTATCAGCCCTCTGCTCGCAATCATCGGATCTTTATGCCTGACGTTGATATGTCAGTTGAAGCCATCTATCCAGAGCCTGCCAAGGAGCCCCTTAGTCTTCAGAATGCGGATAAGCAAAGTTTCTCTCAACACATTGAAGGCGACCCAGCAGTCACTCGTGTTTATCCTCTGGCTGGTACTACCCGTGCACCTCATCGTGCCCTCACTGAAGCCACTAAAAGCACCATTGCACAACGGCCCAAGAAGTAATCCCGTGTTCTCAATGACCAAGAGCTTCTGGTTGCCCTTCATCAAAAACAGGATAAGCATCATGACTGGCTGAAGCGCCAAATGAAAAGCCTCTTGGTGGACGTAAACAGGATTCGCAACCTTGCCACCAAGAATGCCTTTGTTGCCCATGAAACTTGTCGATGTACATGGAAAGGGCTGACGCTTATGTGTTCTGAAGATGATCTTCAAGAGGATGGCTTCTCTGAACGCTTCAAGTTTGACTCAATACCTCCAAGAAGGACTGTGTTGCGACGAACTCCATCTCTTGAAGACTCTGAGTTCTCCTCCTCTGCTGCAACGGTGAATGCACGTGTCATCGATGATGAAGACGATGCTACCTCACCACCTTCAGCGCGAATCAACACTGCACCGAGTTCGTCTGCACCGCCAACCAACAACGAAGACCCTGCTGCTTCACCAACTCCTCATGGGGACGAGTAGGTGCTCTATGTCTTCAAACCTTTTTGGTCCTTACTAACAAAAGGGGGAGAAGCATATGAGTTTGATAGTCTTCAAGCGGGTTCATATGGGCGGTAGTTTTATATTTTGCCTAGTGTTTACAACTCTCGCGTTTTGATACATTTGGTTCTTTGAGTTGTAACACTCAAACTCGATGGTCATCTGCTACTTATTCGCTTTTCTGTGATGCGATGATAAATTCCGCATGTGCGACGATAAATTCCGCACTTAGATCATTTTGTAGACGTCCATTTTTCATTATGCATGTCATTATCTTCACATACTTTTCATGCATGATGAATTGTCATCATAAGTTGAAGAGGATCTCCACAAGTACAACCTGCCATGTGCATTTGCATACCAAAAGCAAATTACTTATATGCACATCTTCAGGGGGAGCCTTTGCCACTTATGAAGACAATAACCTATCCTTTACAATTTCAAATATTTTATTCCCCGTTGAAAACTTCAACTAGTTTGTCATCAATCACCAAAAAGGGGGAGATTGTAAGTGCATCTAGTGCCACCCCTAGTTGGTTTTGGAGTATTGACGACAAACCTAGTTGAGGGACAAATGTGTTTGTGAGAATTGCAGGATAACACAGGTAGAAGTCCCTCATTGATTCGGTTTTCCTACCAGAGATGACCCCTAAAAATGTATGAAGACATTGAAGTCAGAGGTGGTATGTGAAGACATTCACATTGAAGACTATGACAAGAGAAGACATCGCGTGAAGAATATGGAGCGCGAAGACTTAGAAGTTTTGTCGTAGTGTGTTTTTTCTTTGTTGAGTCATAGGAACCACCGTACTGTTAAGTGGGGTCCAAGAGAACCAGTCAGAATGACTGAAATAATGCTTAAACAAAATCCTATGTCTTCGAGTGAAGACTATAAGAGCAAATCTTGTCCAGAGTTGGATAAGTCAGCTTTGCTTGTAGTCCAAGTAAAGTTGTCGTGTGTGTTTGAAATCTGACCGTTGGAACACGTGTCAGTTCCTTAGTGACCAAGGGTCATTTCGGACAAACCAGGTCGGGTTGCCCAGTGGCTATAAATAGCCCATCCCCTACAACCATAAACGGTTGGCTGCTCAGAGTTAGAGTACGGCTTTTGTCGTTTGAAAGCAACCCACCTCGAAGCCTTTGAGAGAGAATTCCTTGCGACGATAAAGCCCTAAACACACAGAGCCAAAGAGTGTTAGGCATCACTAAAGTCTTCCTGTCTGTGTGATCTGAAGACTTATTACAGTTGAGGACTGTGAATCCTCCAGCCGGTTAGGCGTCGCGTTCTGAGCATCCAAGAGTCATTGTGGATCGCCGGTGAACAAAGTCTATGAAGGTTTGGAAGTCTACCTTGAAGACTTACCAAAGTGATTGGGCGAGGTCTGTGTGACCTTATCTCAAGGGGAATACGGTGAGGACTGAGTGTCCTGAGATGCGTGTTGAGGACTGGGTGTCCTCAGGTTTAAATACCTAGCCGCCCTAACCAGATGTACAACTGTCACCGCAGTTGGAACTGGTCTACCAAACCTTTGTCTTCACCAAGCTCATTGGTTCTATCCTTCCCATATCTTTATTTACAGTTAGTCCTTGTGAAGTCATTGCCTATTTGCATTGTCCATTTGTCTTCACTGTGTGACTATTTGTTCAGATTGGTTTCATATTATCTTCCATCCTGATCCGTACTACCTAGCTGCTGTTAGTCTTTGTGCTTTCACTTCATTGAATACTTGACTATGGCTTGTCTAGGGTAGTCTACCTTCCGCTGCATGGTCATAGGTTCATTTCTATCGTTTGTCTTCAAAACTCCCATGTTTTGAAGACTTCCATAAAAATCGCCTATTCACCCCCCTCTAGTTGATATAATGCACTTTCAATGAGGAACTTGAAAGTCCTCATGAAACACTCTCAACAACTCATGAAAAGCTTTCATATGATTATCTTCAAAGGAAGCAAGATCTTGAGATATTGAGAGCGGCTCATGAAGATCTTCAAAAGGGAAACGAGTCACTTCATGCAAAACAGGTCAGTCTCGCTCAGGAAGGATTTGAACCACCATGTCTTAAATGCATTGAGCATGACAACGCTACTTCTGTTGCTGGATGTTCTACTGCTGCTACTGTTGCAATATCTTCAACTGTTGATGTGGTAACTAACCCCTCTGCTGAGGATGCCACTGCTTGTCGCGACCCGACTCGAATGGATCAAGCGCTCTGTGCTCGGGTGTCATCCCTGGATCAGTAATGCTGACACCACACAGTACATCGAAGGATTTATAGCAGAGTGGCAATCACACACTTATTACATCGTTGTCTCAATAGAGAACTTATTACAATAAACATGGCTTAAGGCCATCTAGTGTTGATAACAGCGGAAGACTTGGAAGATAAATGGGTCCATCAACTCCAACGGCATCACTGAGTATAGAACCACGACCTAAAACACCTTACTCGTCGTCTGAAACGTCTGCAACATGAGAAGTTGCAGCCCAAAAATGGGTCAGCACATGGAATATGCTGGCAAAGTAACACATAGAGAGTAATGGAATGAAACAACTATACTATATGCATATATGGCTGGTGGAAAGCTCTATGGTTACAGTTTTGCGTAAAGCCAGTTTTTCCCTACTGCAAAGGAATAAATTTATTTAACTATCATGGTGGTTGTGAAACATCGAGAATGGTTGGCAGCATTCTCAATCCCAATTAAAAATAATTAAAACCCAACAACATTAATTAGAAGTAACATGTTGAGATTCACATGATATTCAAGTACTAGATACTCAAGTTGTCCATAACCGGGGACACGGCTAATCATGATTAGTTTGTACACTCTGCAGAGGTTTGCGCACTTTTCCCCACAAGACTTGATCGCCTCCGTTGGATTTCTCGCACTACATGGTGTTTGAGAAACGGATGACCGAGACACAGTCTTTCAGAGGTGCTAGCACCTTACGATCGGGTAGACCGGTACACCTACATCCCCTACATCTGCTAGTCCACCACTGTAAGAGTTCGCACAACTTAGTCAACTATGCCAGAGCCCATAATGGCTTGTGGCTGCACACGGAAGTTTCTAGCATGAAAGATCTTATGATCCCTTTGAGCCTGGGTGGCGGTCCAAAAAGAAACAGGCAAGTCTTGGATTACCCAGGTGCCTAGACAGGCAATCCTAGAATAACCAGGTGCCTCAATCCACCCAGATGTGTGTTTAAGTTGCCACCTTAAGTAAACCATTAATTAACAATCTCACATCTGTCATGGATACTCTCAAAACCCAATCCACGTCTACTAGCATAGCATGGCATAATAAGCAAACATAGAAGTAACTCCCAAAGGTTTGATAATAAACAGGTAATAGGTACTACCTCATCTACTTCCCATCCCACAGTTTAATTAGATCCTAATCATGCAATGTGTGAATATTGATCTAATGCAAAAAACTGGGTATGGAAGGGGATATGATCAAAGTGTGAACTTGCCTGCAATGTTGATGAAGATGATTCTCACGCAAAACTCTTGATAGCTCTACTCGTCACACTCCGGTCAATCTATCGTAAGCAAGCAATAGTAACCACACATAAGCAATCACTCAAAAGATCAGAAAGAACGAAGAAGTCGATTCGGAAAACATCAAAACCAAGCAAATAGCTCTTGCAACATAAAACAATTTCTAAAAGTACCAAAATTATGTGAATTTGGCCTTATCAGAAAGTTTAGGTCAAGAGCTTCGATTTTGCAAAAAGAATCAACTCAAACGGAGTTACGGATAAAAAGATATGATCAAAAGAAGTTTGAATTCAAATCTGACCTTATTCAAATTTTAAAATTTTCAAAAACATGTTTGGGTTGGATTACTGTATAGAGGACATCATAACGAAGAAGTGGGCGTTGGTTTCGTTGGATTTGGGCAAACGAGTAAAACGTTATGGCTATTTGAAAAATCCGGGCCAAGCTGTTTTATGGAAGAAAAAAAATAGCTACGGGCTAGGGTCTAATGTATAAATACGTAGACTAATTGATAATCTAATTATTCTATCGTATTAGTCTATAAATAATAAACTACGGAAGTATAAGAAGAAAAAAAATAAAGAAAGATACCTTTATAAGGCATAGAAAAGACAACTTTGGAGAGTGGAGACAACTTCCAGAAGTCGCGCCGGAGAGAAAAATATATTTTTCTTAAATAAATCTAGTCAAACCAAAATATTGATTTAACCCGAATTGGATGATTTTTGGAGGCTCTATGGGTCTATATTTATTGGTGGAAAAGAGGCTTAGGGGTCAAAGGCTAGGCAATGTGGGACTAAACGTAGACGAAAATATACGAAACAGAGAAGAAAAGAGGCGATGGGCCTAAAGGCCTTCGGCCGGCCGCGCGGTGCAGTTTCTTTTTTTTTCTTCTTTTTTTTCGGCCGGCCGCGCGTTTTTTTTACAGAATGCGATAAACTGAAAAATGAAAATAAAATAAAACTTTATATAGGCATATTATATATCAAAATTTCCAGAAAAAGATTTTCTACGACATGAACATTTTTCTAGCATTAAATAACATACACACAAATTCTAATAATTCAAAGAGTGCTACTGGTCTATTAAAATCCAACAAAAATCATTTTAAAAATACCAAAATGATTTCAAATTAATTTTTCTCCAATTTTCTATTGTAGGGAATCATTTTACTCTAATTTCTATATATTTTATTTTTGGAGAAAAATAATTTGATTAAAACCCAAATAACTCCAAATTAAAAATAATAATTCCAAAAGACTTGGAATTTGATCCTTTGAAACTCCCAACTCATATTTCATATAATTTGAAGAAGTCATTTTATCTCCTCTTGTGAAAATCATTGAGTTGCATAAAGTTTCAGAATTGGAAATATTTTCCAAATGAAATTCAAACATTTTCAACACCCCTTGTCATTTAAATAAATGGAAGAAGTCATGTCATCTTCTCTCGAGGGTTTTGTGATGAAAAGGATTTGAATTCAGGAGATCATAAATGCAAAATGAATGTTTGGGAAAGTCCTTTTATTCCCTCTCATTTAACTTTCAAAAAGGTTTTGAATTTCACTCAATTTCACACAATCAATCAAACAATCAATCAAATCTATCTATTTATTATAACATTCCAAAATTTAGAATTTTGGGATGTTACAAACCTACCACCCTTAAAATGAATCTCGTCCTCGAGATTCGGAGAGGCTAGCAAGAAAAAGGTTAGGGTTTGGGGGTCTCCTCAAAATCCATCAATCGTCTCCGGGGTCTGGGGTGCTACCACCCTTAGAAACATCGTTACGGTTCCATCAAACTCATATACTCCATCCTTATTCTTGACAGTGTCGGTCTTCTCAGATCATAAGGATAATTCCTTCTCTAGCTCTTCCGATAGTGGCATAACCTTTTCCTCAATTCTTCCGTCCTTTCCTCTTGGTAAGGTTATTCCGAGATTGGGTCTTCTTAGCTGACGGGTCGGGCGCCAAAACTAAACAACTATCGATATCTCATGGTGGTCAACAATTTATGGTTTCTCCTGCAGGAAATGGGTCTGGGTTGATCCTCACCGTATAACCTACGGTTGGCAAAAGCTGCCTTGTACAAGGGAAAAATACCTATACCATTCTAAGGTTTAAACAAGGTTTTGATCATCGTCTCTCCACTATAGGTAAGTCACTCAGATTTACCATCCCATATAGCAAGGTGAATAATAAGAGTAAGTCGGTATGGTGATCAATCCATCCCGCACCCAAATCATTACCTTGTATACGGTTTAGCGAATCTCGCACTGTAACACTCGGTCATCCTCACAAGCATTGCAAAATTTCTCTTGTCGACGAACCAAGTTCGGATATATCCATAGATTCTGCAAGCCAAACAAACATCTATCGTTCCTTCACAACTCTCAGGTTTTGCGTTACTCCTATAAGATTGTCTATCGATAAGGGCATATCCTCTTCCAGGGTTTTTCCTTCAGCAAGAATGTGCTTGCTTTTTGGCAGGTCCTGGGGCCTGTGGGTTATGGCACACCTCATCACTTGTAGTCCTTGAACTTATCATCGGGCAACTTATCGTTATTCCAACATCCAACTTCCAGCTTCCTAGCATACTTAGAATCCATCCAATTGTATTGTCTTCTTCCTTCTATTGGCACCAAACTAGGACATGATTACTCAGACTCATCATGGAGTTTCCATTGATCGATATTTCCGACATCATACCTCCTTTATATCCAATAGTAATTTATCTCTTCATCCTCGTGGGATATCCCTCATACCGAGATAAAAAATTATACTTATGAAGTCCATATTCCACTTCGTGGAACATCATTATCCTTTCCGCGGTCAAGCGTCCTTACAGGGGAATACTGGCCATCTCTGCATGGCACTTCTTCAACTGGGAAACGTGAAACACATCTTGAACTCCTAACAGTCCTTCGGGTAACTCAAACTTGTAGGCCACTTCTCTCATATGCTCCAAAACTCGGTATGGTCCTACAAATCTCGGGGCTAACTGTCCCTTAAGTCCAAATCGTTTAACTCCTCGCAGAGGGGTCACACGAAGACATGCTCTGTCTCCAATTTCATAGACTACCTCCTTGAGTTTTTGAGTCTACATAACTCTTCTGCCTGGACTGAGCTACCTTCAGTCTATCCCGAATCAACTTAACATTCTCTTCTGACTCCTTGATCACATTTGGTCCAAACAACTGACGGTCTCCAACTTCATCCCACATACTCTTGGGGCATCACACATATCGAGACAAAACTCGTATTCATTTTGTCCGAAATCCACTCAGTGGAGTATCCTTATCTTTTCCAGGGGTCAATGGTTCTTAAAGGGTACTACCATCCTTAAAATGCACAAATCTTCCATAGACCATATTTCTCATATCCTCAGAATGGCTAAAATTCTTCTTCATAGAGTAACAACTCATAAAATCCATACCAGTACCAACAATGCTACTTTATTCATTCTCAAATGATTTCAATCTCTCGCTTCTCCATTACATGTCTCAACTCAACAACTCAATATAAAAGAAAATGTTCTCACTTCTACTACTCCATTTCTTTTGTTGCAAACTCAACTATCTAGCACAAGTTTCCTTCTCCTTGGGGCATTCTCTAGCAAAGTGTCCTGCTTCATTACAACGAAAACATATTACTTTCGGCAAGTCTCGAGGTTTCCTTTTTGGGCAATTGTTGAGGTAGTGCCGTGACTCCTTGCACCTGTAACAGGTGATATGACTCAGGTCCTTCCTGGAATCCAATCGGTTTCTCTTCCTGGACTTTTCCATTCCAATCAGGGCTTCTATTTCCTGTGGGTCATATTCTACTTCCCCTGTCGGGAATTCTACTAGATCCACATTCAAACAATTTTGGGAGATGTGTCCTTCTTCTCCACATGAATAGCAAGACTTAGTGCAGGGTTTAGTCGGGTCTTCTTTAGGTGTGTCCTCCATTTCTTCCTTCATCACGGGTTCTTCTAAAATTTCCATAAGGGCTCCTTTCTTTACTTCTTTATTCTGCTGGATGGTTCGTTGTACCATGGGGTAAATGTAACACTTAGCAGGATAGTGGGTAGTCCCTTCACACAAGAAACAAGTAATCTGCCTAACTGGGCATTCTTCAACTGGGTGACTTCCTTCACAATTAGGGCATTCATCCTTGTGTTCTTTATGGGTGTGTCCTATTTCTCCACAAAGCTTGCATGCACGAGGTTTCTTTATATCCTTTTCATAGGGTTTCAACTCCTGAGACACAAACCGAGACTTTGGCAAAGTCAACTTAAAATCTTTCCAAGTGGTTACTCTTTGCCATCCATTGATGGTTTGGTACATCCTCCACCAAGTAGCAGCACCTCTTTCACAGCACTGAAGAGCATGCTGGGTCATATCATGTCCAACTATAGGGTTATTCTTCATGTGATCCTCCATGTTCTGAATCCATCGGTCCGTCTCCAACTGACTCATCGGTCCAGAAAATACAAGCTCATCTTCATTCATCCTCTATTGGGTCCATGGGTTTGGGGTAAGATAAGAGAGAGGGATAGGGATACACACAATGCAAACAACAGTTTTGAAAAAGAGAGATTTTTGTTGTGGCTGTCGAAAAACATCAAACAAATGACAGCTCACAATCGTCGCATCTAACATAGGTATATAACAGGGGTTTGGTCTTCTAGAGGTCAATAAATCTTCAAAGTCTCCAAACTCTTCAAGCCTTGTTCAAGCCTCCAATGGCTTCTTCCAATCATGCTTGTCCTTCTCAAGTTCTTTTGCCAGATCAACTCTTATGACGCGAAGTCTCTCGTGACATCCTTTAATATTCTGGAGTTGCGTTCCAAACTTCTGGGTTTCAACATCCTTGGTATGAGCCATGGTCATACTATCCTTCAGTTCTTGACAATTCTCCGGTATCTCGAGGTTGTAGCTCCTCCAGCTTGGCTACTCTCATCTTCAGGATCCTGAGTTCCTCATGAAATACTTCCTTGTCTAATACGACTTCCTGGAGCTCCATTTTAAACTTCTTGATGTACTACTCCAGATCCTGGTGATACACCGGCTAGGGCTAAAACTTCATCTTATGATAGGTGCTCCATCAGCCTTCTTCCATCAAATCCATTCTGATGAAATGCATCCTTAACTCAGCACGGTGACACTAGCATCAGCGGCGATGACATCACGGATAACCGTGTTTCTGCCCTTGTCATTGCCATGAGCTATCTTCCATAATTGATATCCCCTGCCTTAGGGTTTTCTTGACAAAACTTTGAGGTTTTTAACTCTCCATGCTTGGTCTTTCTTAGATACACCTTGATCTCGGGTATTGACAACTTCCATAGTCTGCCAAGTTCCATAAGGGTAGCCTTCCTAGGTCATATAATCTGGGAATTCTTTAGAGCCTTCAAATTCTACTTGTCTTCGGTCTTCAACCGTTGTAGGTTCCATTATTCAGATGCACGGAAAATACTCCGAAGTGGTCTTAGTTGTCCGATATCTTGTACTTCTTGGAGTGCTCTCATCAATCGAATCTTCGTGTGGTCAAAAGGGGAAAGGGGTTTGGTCTCACAAAAGGGAATTTTTGAATAAGCTCAGAAGAGAAGAGAGGTAAAAGATCTTTTTGAAAGGGAAAGTTGTAGAGAAAAATCTTTGCTATGGGCTTGCTAGTTTCTAGGGTCACGTCCTATAGTTAATATGTGCTCTGATACCATTCTCTGTCGCGACCTGACCCGAATGGATCAAGCGCTCTGTGCTCGGGTGTCATCCCTGGATCAGGAATGCTGACACCACACAGTACATCGAAGGATTTATAGCAGAGTGGCAATCACACACTTATTACATCGTTGTCTCAATAGAGAACTTATTACAATAAACATGGCTTAAGGCCATTTAGTGTCGATAACAGTGGAAGACTTGGAAGATAAATGGGTCCATCAACTCCAACGGCATCACTGAGTATAGAACCACGACCTAAAACACCTTACTCGTCGTCTAAAACGTCTGCAACATGAGAAGTTGCATCCCGAAAATGGGTCAGCACATGGAATATGCTGGCAAAGTAACACATAGAGAGTAATGGAATGAAACAGCTATACTATATGCATATATGGCTGGTGGAAAGCTCTATGGTTACAGTTTTGCGTAAAGCCAGTTTTTCCCTACTGCAAAGGAGTAAATTTATTTAACTATCATGGTGGTTGTGAAACATCGAGAATGGTTGACAGCATTCTCAATCCCAATTAAAAATAATTAAAACCAACAACATTAATTAGAAGTAACATGTTGAGATTCACATGATATTCACGTACTAGATACTCAAGTTGTCCATAACCGGGGACACGGCTAATCATGATTAGTTTGTACACTCTGCAGAGGTTTGCGCACTTTTCCCCACAAGACTCGATTGCCTCCGTTGGATTTCTCGCACTACATGGTGTTTGAGAAACAGATGACCGAGACACAGTCTTTCAGAGGCGCTAGCACCTTACGATCGGGTAGACCGGTACACCTACATCCCCTACATCTGCTAGTCCACCACTGTAAGAGTTCGCACAACTTAGTCAACTATGCCAGAGCCCATAATGGCTTGTGGCTGCACACGGAAGTTTCTAGCATGAAAGATCTTATGATCCCTTTCAGCCTGGGTGGTGGTCCAAAAAGAAACAGGCAAGTCCTGGATTACCCAGGTGCCTAGACAGGCAATCCTAGAATAACCAGGTGCCTCAATCCACCCAGATGTGTGTTTAAGTTGCCACCTTAAGTAAACCATTAATTAACAATCTCACATCTGTCATGGATACTCTCAAAACCCAATCCACGTCTACTAGCATAGCATGGCATAATAAGCAAACGTAGAAGTAACTCCCAAAGGTTTGATAATAAACAGGTAAGAGGTACTACCTCATCTACTTTCCATCCCACAGTTTAATTAGATCCTAATCATGCAATGTGTGAATATTGATCTAATGCAAAAAACTGGGTATGGAAGGGGATATGATCAAATTGTGAACTTGCCTGCAATGTTGACGAAGATGATTCGCACTCAAAACTCTTGATAGCTCTACTCGTCACACTCCGGTCAATCTATCGTAAGCAAGCAATAGTAACCATACATAAGCAATCACTCAAAAGATCAGAAAGAACGAAGAAGTCGATTCGGAAAACATCAAAACCAAGCAAATAGCTCTTGCAACATAAAACAATTTCTAAAAGTACCAAAATTATGTGAATTTGGCCTTATCAGAAAGTTTAGGTCAAGAGCTTCGATTTGCAAAAAGAATCAACTCAAACGGAGTTACGGATAAAAAGATATGATCAAAAGAAGTTTGAATTCAAATCTGATCTAATTCAAATTTTAAAATTTTCAAAAACATGTTTGGGTTGGATTACTGGATAGAGGACATCATAACGAAGAAGTGGGCGTTGGTTTCGTTGGATTTGGGCAAATGAGTAAAAAGTTATGGCTATTTGAAAAATCAGGGCCAAACTGTTTTACGGAAGAAGAAAAATAGCTACGGGCTAGGGTCTAATGTATAAATACGTAGACTAGTTGATAATCTAATTATTCTATCGTATTAGTCTAGAAATAATAAACTACGGAAGTATAAGAAGAAAAAAATAAAGAAAGATACCTTTATAAGGCAGAGAAAAGACAACTTTGGAGAGTGGAGACAACTTCCAGAAGTTGCGCCGGAGAGAAAAAATATATTTTTCTTAAATAAATCTAGTCAAACCAAAATATTGATTTAACCCGAATTGGATAATTTTTGGAGGCTCTATGGGTCTATATTTATTGGTGGAAAAGAGGCTTAGGGGTCAAAGGCTAGGCAATGTGGGACTAAACATACACGAAAATATACGACACAGAGAAGAAAAGAGGCGATGGGCCTAAAGGCCTTCGGCCGGCCGCGCGGTGCAGTTTCTTTTTTTTTCTTTTTTTTCGGCCGGCCGCGCGTTTTTTTTACAGAATGCGATAAACTGAAAAACAAAAATAAAATAAAACTTTATATAGGCATATTATATATCAAAATTTCCAGAAAAAGATTTTCTACGACATGAACATTTTTCTAGCATTAAATAAAATACACACAAATTCTAATAATTCAAAGAGTGCTACTGGTCTATTAAAATCCAACAAAAATCATTTTAAAAATACCAAAATGATTTCATATTAATTTTTCTCCAATTTTCTATTGTAGGGAATCATTTTACTCTAATTTCTATATATTTTATTTTTGGAGAAAAATAATTTGATTAAAACCCAAATAACTCCAAATTAAAAAAATAATTCCAAAAGACTTGGAATTTGATCCTTTGAAACTCCCAACTCATATTTCATATAATTTGAAGAAGTCATTTTATCTCCTCTCGTGAAAATCATTGAGTTGCATAAAGTTTCAGAATTGGAAATATTTTCCAAATGAAATTCAAATATTTTCAACACCCCTTGTCATGTAAATAAATGGAAGAAGTCATGTCATCTTCTCTCGAGGGTTTTGTGATGAAAAGGATTTGAATTCACGGAGATCATAAATGCAAAATGAATGTTTGGGAAAGTCCTTTTATTCCCTCTCATTTAACTTTCAAAAAGGTTTCGAATTTCACTCAATTTCACACAATCAATCAAACAATCAATCAAATCTATCTATTTATTATAACATTCCAAAATTTAAAATTTTGGGATGTTACACTGCTACTGCTGATGAAAATGCTAGGTTGAAGACATTTCTTGAACCAGGGATGTACAAAAGTCTCAAAGGGCATCAGATACTATGTGATGTGCTCAAAAGGAAGATCCTGAATCGAAACCCTAGGAAAGAGGGTGTTGGGTTCGAAAGGAAAATGAATGCTCATGGCTCTTACTGGAAACCTGAGCAGTACCCCAAATCCACATGGGTTGCTGCAAAGGAACCTTCAGTGGATCCATCCACCCTATTAGGCTTCACTTGCACTAATCCTATTGTCATTGATGAATCCTTTGATGCAAACTATAAACTGTTTAAGAATTAGAATGGTGAAGTGTTTGCCAGGTATATTGGTACTAACTACAGGAATGGGCCACCTATGAAGAAAGTCTGGGTGCCGAAAAAGTGTCTGGAGAATCTTCCTGTGAATGTCGTCATGACACCACAGGTGAAGAAGACAAACCCCAGATCACAGGCTTCATATGGTCCAAAGGCTTCATACAGACAGAGGACTCACCTGAGTCGCACTAACGCAAATGTTTTGCAGGGAAACCATACTCAGGCCTATGAATATGAGTGCGTTTCATCAAACCGCCATGTTCATAAGATCCAGAACTACTCTGCTTGTTCTTATGAGTGCTATTGTCCTCCTGCAAGACTATTTTCTAGGGCTCCAAAGCCAAAGTTCTCAGATGCTGCACTTAGACTCATTTCTTCGAAGCCACCCTTGAAGATGTGGGTGGCTAAGAAAGCTTAACTCTCTTTTGCAGGGAAAGGTCTCTAGCCGAAAATCAAATGTGTTTGAAGCTTTTGCTGGGGACCTTAAACATCTTGTAGGGCGCAAGATCAAATGCCCAAATGGTCTTATTATATATTTTGTTCCTGAGTCGCTTGCTACTTGCCCTATCAGTCCTAACCTCGATCTAAGCTTTCATAATCCACTTGCTCGTCAAATGTTTATGCTTCACAATTCTCTTCGTGTAGCCTATCCCCCTAACTGCACTGTAGGGTATGACACCAGCTGCTTCAGAATGGATTATTGATAGTGGATGTACTAATCACATGACTTGCAAGTGAAGTCTTCTCATGGACTCAACTCTACGTCCATCTAACAAAAGTCAGATCACATTTGCTGATACTGGTAAAAGCAAGGTATTGGGTCTAGGTAGAGTTGCAATCTCAAAGGATCAACACATGGATAACGTGATGCTTGTTGAATCCCTTGGTTTCAACTTAATGTCCGTCTCAATGCTTTGCGGTTTGAACATGATTGTGATATTTGGAAAATATCGTTGCCAAGTTCTAATGGAATCTAACAAGTCTCTAGTCTTTGAAGTGTATCGGAAAGATGATTTGTACATTGTAGATTTCACAGTAGGACCACAGCTCGCCGTATGTCTTCTTGCAAAAGCTTCAAAATGCTGGCTCTGGCATTGGAGGCTAGGACATGCTGGCATGAGGAACTTGCATACTCTTGCAAAGAAGAAGCACGTCATAGGCATCGAGGGCGTCAAGTTCAAGAAGGATCACTTATGCGGTGCCTGCGAAGCTGGAAAGATGACGAGGGCCAAGCATCTGTCGAAGACAATCATGACAATGACTCAACCCTTCGAACTGCTACACATGGACCTCTTCGGTCCTACTCACTACTCTACTCTTACTACTACTGCTTGTCTCTATGGCTTCGTCATTGTTGATGATTATTCAAGATACACATGGGTGCATATAATCCTCTACAAGACTGAAGTGCAGGATGTCTTCAGACGCTTCGCCAATCGAGCCATGAATAACTATGGCGTCAAGATCAAGCACATTAGAATTGAAAATGTCACTAAATTCAAGAACACCGACCTCGACACTTATCTTGATACTTTGGGCATCACTCATGAGTTATCAGCTCCGTACACGCCACAGCAGAATTGTATCATGGAACGCAAGAACCGAACACTCATTGAGATGGCTCGGACGATGCTCGATGAATACAAGACTCCAAGGAAGTTCTGGCCTAAAGCCATTGATACTGCATGCCATGTCATCAACCGTGTTTGTTTTCACAAGCTTCTGAACAAAACATCCTATGAACTCCTTACTGGTAAGAAGCCAAACGTCAGTTACTTCAGAGTATTTGGTGCCAGGTGCTGGATCAAGGATCCACATCACACTTCAAAATTTGTACCGAAAGCACATGAAGGTTTTATGCTTGGTTATGGAAAGGATTCGCACTCCTACAGAGTCTTCAACCTCTCACTATAAAGTGGTTGAAACTATGGATGTGCGGTTCGATGAGACTAACGGCTCGCAAAGAGAGCACCTGCCAAATGTGCTAGATGAAATTCCACCCAGTGAATCCATCAAGCTTATGGGAACTAGAGAAATCATACCGTCTGAAGTACAGCCTGAAGAGGAACTTATCATCTCTGCACCAAATCAACCAGAAGACAATGCTTAGCCTGAAGACAATCCTTCAAACGATGAAAATGATCAGCAAGAGCAAAATCTTCGTCCAGTTCATCCTCATGTTGCAAATGAAGTACAGATTGAGAAGATAATTGATATCATCAATGCACCTGGTCCACTCACTCATAGGGATGGCAATTTTATCCATGGATCTGTTAACCCATGGATACCTGACCCGGTTGGGCAAGGGTATGGAGCACATTTTCGCCCATGGGTCCGTGGATATGGATACCCACGAACAGCCGGGTTGGGCATGGTTATAGTTTGTGCTCCATGGATATCCAATGGATACCTATATGACATGTGGGGTCATATGCCAGTGATAGTAGAAAGAGCGAATCAATGGGAAATGACAGGAAATATGCAACTTGTGCCATGAGCTATATGCTGCAGAGTCAACCTCTGCTATGTCATACTTAAGGACTCATCATATTACTTGTTGCCTACTTATGCATGTAGCTTATGTTGTCATTTGTGAGTGAATGATGATGAGTTAATTTGATCTTTGGGAAGGCTTCATGTTGACTTTTCTATGCCCATGGAGCTCCATGGGTATGTGGGTATCCAGTGGGTTTGGGCATGGGCATAAGTTGTGCCCATGGATAATTTGGTGGATGGGCAGAGGGTAGGAAGATGGGTCATGGGTTGGATTTGGACCAGCTCCACCCGCCCCAAACCCGACCCATTGCCATCCCTACTCACTCGTTCAAGGGCAACACAACTAGCAAATTTCTGTGGGCACTTTGCATTTGTCTTAATATGTGAACCCAAGAAAGTTAATGAAGCCTTCATGGAACCTGAATGGATTCAAGCTATGCAAGAAGAGCTTCAAAACTTTGAGCTGAATAATGTATGGGAACTGGTCAAGCGTCCTGATCCTCGTAGACACAATATCATAGGCACTAAATGGATATATCGTAACAAGCAAGATGAGCATGGTCAGGTTGTCAGAAACAAGGCTCGTCTAGTTGCTTAAGGATATACTGAAGTTGATGGAATTGACTTCGATGAAACATTTGCTCCTATGGCTAGGCTTGAAGCTATACGCATATTGCTGGCCTATGCAAATCATCATAACATTCTTCTGTATCAAATGGATGTGAAGAGTGCTTTTCTCAATGTGAAGATTGAAGAAGAAGTGTATGTTGCACAACCGCCTGGCTTTGAAGATCCAAAACATCCTGTCATGGTTTACAAGCTCAACAAGGCACTGTATGGCCTCAAACAAGCCCCTCGTGCCTGGTATGACACACTCAAGGACTTCCTAAAGAGCAAAGGCTTCAAACCTGGTTCCCTGGATCCCACACTCTTTAAGAAGACATATGATGGTGAACTATTTGTGTGCCAAATATATGTGGATGACATTATCTTCGGCTGCACTAATCAGAAATACAGTGATGAGTTTGGATATATGATGCAAGAGCAATATCAGATGTCCATGATGGGTGAGCTGAAGTTCGTCCTTGGTCTTCAAATACGACAGCAACGCAATGGCATCTTCATATCTCAAGAGAAATACCTCAAAGATTGCCTGAAGAAGTTTGGAATGCAAGACTGCAAAGGTTATTGCTTCTCTTCTTGCTCTTATTTGCGTATGCTAGCCACCATATTTTCTTAGCACTTGCTGCAACTCCACCTCATTACCTTATCCTACCCATAAGCTTAAATAGTCTTGATCTCACGGGTGTGAGATTGCTGAGTCCTCGTGAATCACAGATACTTCCAAATAGTTGCTGGTGCCGATGATACCACTGCAGGTGATGTACCGAACTCAAGTGGGTGCTCGACGAGGACTTTGGTCGTTATGATGTTTCGTTTTCTGTTGATCAGTAGTGGAGCCCAGTTGGGACGATCGGGGATCTAGCATTTGGGGTTGTCTTCTTTTATTTTGGTTCCATAGTCGGACCTTGATTGTACTCTGATGATGTATGTTTAACTTGTTATTTGTGTGAAGTGGCAATTGTAAGCCAACTCTTTATCCCTCTCTTATTCAGTACATGGGATTGTGTGAAGATTACCCCACTTGTGACAAAACCACCATCCGGTTATGCCTCTAAGTCGTGCCTCGACATGTGGGAGATATAGCCGCATCATGGGTGTTACAGATCATATGATGTTTCCCCCTCTCAATCTTGCAGTGATGAATTGAGTTTTCCCTTTGAGATTTCATTTTTTATTGGATTGAATACTTTGTTGATTTTGAGAGCACTTGATCTATGTCTTGGCACTCAACTTGCGGATTCCCGAGGTGACATTGGGGTAATCTATGCATAGGGGTTGATGCGCATTCTAGTCTTTGTTTCTCCGGTAGAAATCTTGGGGCACTCTTTGAGGTTCTTTGTGTTGGATTCAGTATTATGAATCTGAAACTGTTTGATGCACATCGCATAATCAACTCACGGATACTCGCAGTGACATTGGAGTATCTAGGTGACATTACAGTTGGTTGATGTGTATCCTATGGTGTTATTTTAGTACGAACTCTTGGTTAGATCGATTGGAAAGAATAGCTTGGTGTTATTTTAGTACAAATATAGGATAGATTGATCGAAAAAATATCTTTGAGGTGGTTTCGTACCCTAAAAAGCAATTTCTTCTTATGTTCTCCGTTGGATAGGAACTTCAGAGTGATTCTTCATCACATGTTCGAGGAAATTGCACAAACCTCCTACTTTTGGGGATGGGGTTGCACAAAACACCCACTTACAGGTTAGTTTCATAAAACACCAAATATTGGGGTAATTCGTTGCAGCTAGGTCTAATCCATCATTTTAGATGTGTTGACATGATTCCTGACAAGTGGATCCAGTTTGTAAGTGCACCGGCGGAAAAAATAAAAACCGTCCACATAAACATCCAACTAGAATTGTCAATATCTCACAATCATTTGCTCCAATTGAGTTGAATTTCCCACAAAATATTAGAGAGTGCATTTATTATTTATTGGGTTACTTTTGCATTTTTATTGCACATAACACATCACATAGAGGAGCAGGACGCGGCAGCCGCTGGCAAAGTGGTTGTTGGTGATGGAGCCGAAGCAGCTCTTCTACGTCGTCGAGTAATCCTGTCTCCCTGCCACCTCCCCACCCCAAGGTTTGCTCGTCTTCCCCTACCTATGACTATTGGTAAGGTACCCCGCCCCCAGCCTGAAACCCTATATTTGTAGGTGGAAATTTTGTTGTTGACCGCGTATATTTGTTTAGGAACCTAAATGTTGGAAAATGGAGATTTGCCTATGGCATTGGCCGTTGGGCAGCTAGTTATTTGAGAGAATGCTCCAAAGAAAGATCTTGCAGGTACTATTATGACACGTGGTTATTTGGTTTACTAAGCTGGATTTGAGAGCTAGTTAACATCAGATAAGATTACACGAAGCAGACGAATACAAAACGGCATTCAAGGGCATGAAACAATAAAAAATTATAGATATGTATGAGATGTATTAGTGGCCGCCACCTGCCCCCTTAGGGTCGGCCCTGTATCAGAGATTGTTTGCGCATAGTAATGGAAAAAATCCTAGTTCTAGATTTCATGTATGGACAATCCGTCCTATCAACAAACCTAAAAAAGACAAGGATTCATGATATTTTCTTTGTTCTACATGCGCAAATCAAAGGGTTTAATAATGGATGCATGCCTTTCATTGGTAAATATCTCAGCTCCAATCGAAGGGTTTAAGAATGGATGCAAGACTTTCGTTGGTCAAATTTTTTGTTCATAATTTCAAATTTAGAAAATTTAAAAATTATCCAATAAATCATAAATGAACTCACTAATATTTTGGGGAAAATTCAGCTCAGTCAAAGCAAAGGATTGTTAGGCACTGACAGTTCTACTTGGCTGCTGATGTGGCCATTTTTTTGCCACCGGTGCACTTGCTGGGAATCATGTCAACACACCCAAATGATGGATTAGACCTAGCCGCAATGGATTGCCCCAAAATATGGTGTTTTGTTACCTGTAAAGTAGGTATTTTATGCAACACCATCACCAAAAACAGGTGTTGAGGGATGGTTATATGATCCAATTATATTAGCATTGTTGAGAGATTGCACTAGCGAAAGTACGGACCCTAGGCCTCATTTTCAAGCATTGCAACACCGTTTGTGCTCCATTTTATCAATTTCTACCTTGCTATATTTTATTGTTCTTACCACAAAAATCAATATCTACTATCATTACTACGATTGTATCACCATCTCTTCACCGAACTAGTGCACCAACACAAATTACCATTGTATTTGGTGTGTTGGGGACACAAGAGACTCTTTCTAATTTGGTTGTAGGGTTGTTTGAGAGAGACCATCTTCATCCTACCCCTCCCACGGATTGATAAACTTTGGTCATCCACTTGAGGGAAAATTGCTACTGTCCTGCAAAACTCTGCGCTTGGAGGCCCAACACGACTCTACAACAATAAAGTTGAGTAGTAGACATCAGATACCTACCTATATGTGGTATTTACCTGTCGTTCCAAGTAAATTTGCATGTCCCAAACTCTAAACCTTCAAATAATAATTTGTTGTGTATGCTCGAATCGCTCGTGTAGTGACTGGGGGCTGTCAGTATCTTCCATGCTAGGTGGGTTATTCTCATTCTGAGTGTTTATTCACTTGTCATTCATGAGAAAATGGCTGGTAATTGGGATGCCCAGTTCCATGCTTTAAATCAAAGCAAAATATAATCATAGAACAAAACTCCCTCGGGACTGTTTTTGGTATGGACAACACCCGGGAATTCAGCTAGCTGTGGAGTGTGATCGTTGGTGGAGGGGGATTAAAAACTTTACCATTCTGTTTGGGTACCGCCTATAATGTATCTAGCATGGAAGATAGTGAGATCTCTTGATTGTTATGTTGACAATGAAAGCATACCGCTCAAAATTATATTTATATCTATTTTAAAAGCTCCGAGCTCTGGCACCTCTGCAAATCCCTGTGAAAGCATACCTACGAAGGGCCTATCTATTTACATTTATTGTTGAGTCATCATCTTCTTATAAAAAGCACCAGCTTGAGAGCACCACTATCATTTGTATGCTTTGTTATAAATTGATGTTGACTATGAGTGTGACTGGATCTCTTTTGCCATGAATTATCATGTCTAGTCAGTCCTTGATCTTCAGGCGTGCTCTGCATTTATGTTCATAATCTTTGCTCAAAACATGAATATTGGCAATACATATTTGCAACAACAAGATCAAACAAAGTTTGTAGAAGTTTTTCTTTGTCACTTTCAGTTTGTCAACTGAATTACTTGAGGACAAGCAATGGGTTAAGCTTGGGGGAGTTGATACGTGTCCATCGTATCTACTTTTCCAACCTCTTTTGCCATTGTTTTGGACACTAATTTGCATGATTTGAATGAAACTAACCCAGACTGACGCTGTTTTCAGTAGAATTGCCATGGTGTTATTTTTGTGTAGAAATCAAAGTGCTCGGATTGTCCGGAATTTTATGGAGAATATTTTTGGAATACATAAAAAATACTGGCGCAAGAATTAACCAGAGGGGGTCTACCCAGTGGACACAAGCCTAGGGGTGCGCCTATAGGGCTTGTTGGCCCCATGGACCTCCTCCGACCTGAACTCCAACTCCATAGAACCCTCTTCTGGGAGAAAAACCAGAGAGAAGGATTCATCGCGTTTTACGATACGGACCCGCCGCCGCCTCCTGTTCTTCATCAGGAGGGCTGGTCTGGAAACCGTTCATGCTCCGGAGAGGGGGGTTCGTCGCCATCATCATCATCATCAACCTTCCTCCAACACCAATTTCATGATGCTCACCACCGGGAGAGAGTAATTCCAACGTAGGCTTGCTGGATGATGATGGGTTGGATAGGATTTATCATGTAATCGAGTTAGTTTTGTTAGGGTTTGAACCCTAGTATCCACTATGTTCTGAGATCGATGTTGCTATGACTTTGCTATGCTTAATGCTTGTCACTAGGGCCCGAGTGCCATGATTTCAGATCTGAACCTATTATGTTTTCATGAATATATTTGTGTTCTTGATCCTATCTTGCAAGTTGTAGACACCTATTACAAGTTATGATCCGCATACCCAAAGGTGACAGAGCGTGTAAGTGCTAATGCTTTCTGGTGATTACCGTAGTTTGAGGAGTTCATGTATTCTCTAAGTGCTAATGCTTTGGTACAGTTCTCTATTAAAAGGCGGCCTTAATATCCCTTAGTTTCCATTAGGACCCCGCTGCCATGGGAGGGTAGGACAAAAGATGTCATGCAAGTTCTTTTCTATAAGCACGTATGACTATATACGGAATACATGCCTACATTATATTGATGAACTAGAGCTATTTCTGTGTCACCCTAGGTAATGACTACTACATGATTAATATTATCCAACATAATTATGATTACCGATCCAATGCCTATGAGCTTTTCACATATTGATCTTTGCTAAGTTACTTTCATTGCTACTGCTGTTCCAATCACTACAATCTGCTACTGTTACTTTTGCCACTGTTACCGTTACTTCCATATTACTTTGCTACTAAATACTTTGCTGCAGATATTAAGTCTTTCCGGTCTGGTTGAATTGACAACTCAGCTGCTAATACTTATGAATATTATTTGGCTCCCCTCGTGTCGAATCAATAAATTTTGGTTGAATACTCTACCCTTGAAAACTATTGCGATCCCCTATACTTGTTGGTTATCTGTAGCATTAGTGAATAGTATGCACTGATGTGTAGGCAAGTAACAAAGATTAGCAAAAGGGAAACATATTACCCAAAAGGAGAAATGTTTTATATATTTTCATGTTCTATCCTCACAAATATTTTATTTTCAATCCAATGATAAATTTATGTTGCTACTATTACAATTATAGTACTTATATCAGAAAAGTTATGGTATAAATACTTAATAAATTGCTATCAAAGAAGCATACATGACATAACTGGTATTTTGTTGCCTTGACAATTAAAAAAATACAACAGTACAAATCTTTAAAGGAAAAGGCAAACCGAACTTGCATATAGTGTGGGTTCCATCAATTGGCACAGAGTTTAGACCAAGAAAAAAACTAAATTCAGACCATGGAACATGGCAAACCGTGGAGAAGGAAAATCAGGAGATGCCAAAATCATTTAGCAATTTGGTCCCATGGACCTAGAAGGAAAGACAATTTACTTATATACAGTACACACCCAAGAGCTTGCAGCGGGGTAATGAATAAAATATAACTGCAAGTCTGCAACAAAGGATCATATTTACCTTATTAGTTTCCATTGGATTTCTAAGCTACAAAAAGTTTTTACATTAATGCTCTCAAGATTGGTAGGTTGTACCCTTTTCATAGTATGGTGAAACTGTAATTAAATGAACTTTAATTGCATAGCTCTTGCAAGAGTAACACTTCCTGTATGACCAATTGGAATCCTTGCTCTGTACTTAATAATTCTGCACTCCAAATAGCTACAACCCTCTACTGAATATTTTAAATCAAGATGCAATAATGTGACCATAATTCATGGCAAAAAATGTTCATTGCTCGTGTTAGAAGGATAAAATAACTACCTTTGGTAGGTACTTCAACTATGAAAGAGCGTGTAATAATTAGTGATTTACCTGAGAGTAATAGGGTCGCAAGTATATTCATTAACTTCCCTCGTACAACCTGCAAATTGATTATGGAATGAGTTTCTGAGAGAAATATAAACACACAACACAAAAGAACAATAGGTACCTGACATAGCTCCAGCATGGTAAACTTTTTTGAGTGCTTTTCTACTTCTTGAGATTGCGTTGGTTTTTCCCTTGAAGAGGAAAGGGTGATGCAGCAAAGTATAGATAAGTATTTCCCTTAGTTAAGAACCAAGGTATCAATCCAGTAGGAGATACACGCAAGTCTCCAATCTATGCACCTGCACAAACAATCAAACACTTGCACCCAATGCGATAAAGGGGTTGTGAATCCCTTCACGGTCACTTGCAAAGATGGAAAATAGACCTGGGGGCCATTGGTTTCACTAGAGGATTCTCTCTTGAAAGAAAATAATATGGTGAGTGAACAAATTACTATCGAGCAATTGATAGAAAAGTGCAAAGTTATGACGGTATCCAAGGCAATGATTATGAATATAGGCATCACATCCGTATCAAGTAGACCGAAATGATTCTGCATCTACTACTATTACTCCACACATCGACCGCTATACAGCGTGCATCTAGAGTATTAAGTTCATAAGAATGGAGTAACGCCTTAAGTAAGATGACATGAAGTAGAGGGATAAACTCAAGCAATATGATGAAAACCCCATCTTTTAACCCTTGATGGCAATGATACAATACGTGCCTTGCTACCCCTACTTTGTCACCAGGTGAGGACACCACAAGATTGAACCCAAAACTAAGCACCTCTCCCATAGAAAGAAATACCAATCTAGTTGGCTAAACCAAAACGATAATTTGAAGAGAAATATAAAAATATCAAATCATGCATATAAGAATTCAATAAAGACTCAAATAATATTCATAGATAATCTGATCAGAAATCCACAATTCATTGGATCTTGACAAACACACTTCAAAAGAATATTACATCAGATAGAACTCCAAGGACATCAAGGAGAACATTGTATTGAAGATCAAGGAGAGAGAAGAAGCCATCTAGCTACTAGCTATGGACCCGTAGGTCTGTGGTAAACTACTCACGCTTCATCGCTAGGGAAATAGAGTTGATGTAGATGTCCTCTGTGATCGAATCCCCCTCCGACAGTATGCTGGAAAAGGCCCCAAGATGAGAACTCGTGGGAATAGAGGCTTGCGGGGCAGAAAAGTATTTTGGTGGACGCTTACATTTGTTTGGGAATATTTGTGAATTTATAGGCCAAAGATTAGGGTTAGAGGAGCTCCGAGGGGCCCAAAAGCCCTCAGCCCCCCCTAGGGCGCGACCCAGAGGCTTGTGGCCGCCTCGGGACTCCTCTGACTTCATCTCCAAGTTTTGTGGGTGTCTTCTGGTCCAAGAAAAATCATTGTAAAGTTTAGTTCCGTTTGGACTCCATTTGATATAATAGATAATAGCATGGAACAATAAAAAATTATAGATACGTTGGAGACGTATCATGCATCCAGTCATCTTTGGTGACTTACTCGTGTTTGGCCATTGCCCTGCTTGTCGAGGGCACCGTTGAACCACCACTCATGACAAGGCTCATTTCCCAAGTATGCTCCAGCTGCCAACAGACAAGAAATGTTAGATAAACCAATTGAGGCATTTTCACAAAGTAAAGCTTCAAAACAATTTAGTAAAATCCATTGGAACTATCCTACTACATAACTGAATCAATGAAACATAACAGCAGCTACAGAAACCACTCCAGATCTTTTTCACAAACCAAAGGTAGCATTTTAGGTACTAATTAACCATGGGGCATATATTATCATTTAGTCAAATAACTGAATCAAAGAAAATTGATAGGAAGAAAAGGAATGGGGGCGTTTCAACCATGGCTACACATACATGGCATACATCTGAAAAAGGTAGCATGGTTTCAAAGAGCTATCTACCCCTTTTTCTAAGGAAGAGATCGATGCCGTAGTCAAGGAGATGCCAGCCAACCGGGATCCCGGACCTGACGGTTTCAATGGCTGCTTTCTTAAGAGCTGCTGGCAGATTGTCAAGGATGATTTCTATAAAATGTGTCAAGATTTTTATGATAGTTAGTTGGATATCACTAGTATTAGTGAAGGGTATATCACTTTGATACCGAAAATTGCTTCCCCGGAGACAGCCAATGGCTACAGACCCATCACTTTGTTGAATTGTTGTCTGAAAATCATCACAAAAATACTAGCCAACCACCTGGCGAAAGTGATTATGAAAATCATACACAGGAACCAATATGGGTTCATTACAGGGTGAACTATTCAAGATTGCCTGGCGTAGACCTTTGAATACATCCATCAATGTCAAACATCTTCGCGTCAGACCATTCTCCTCAAACCTGGTTTCGCCAAGGCTTTCAATACAATCAAGCACGAACCGATGATGGGGAACATGAGGCACATGGGTTTTGATGATAGATGGTTGGGCTGGATGGTATCTCTTTTTTCTTCCTGTGTTTCCTCGGTCCTTTTAAATGTAGTATCCGGCAGAAAGTTCCAATGCAAGTGTGGTGTGAGGCAGGGCAATCCCTTGTCGCCACTTATTTTTGTCCTCGCCGCAGATCTACTCCAAGAAGCGATCAATGATGCATTTGCTAAACATCTGCTCAGTCTTCCCTTCCCATGTAATCGAAGGTATGATTATCCGGTGGTTTACTACGCGGATGAGACAATCCTGGTGATGCCTACTTGCTCTAACCAAGCTGCTTGGATGAAGTCCATCCTTGTGGATTAAGCTACCTCAGTGGGATTGTGGATCAACTTGCACAAGTCCACATTGATACCCATCAACCAGACCCCGCAGCAAGCAGAAGAGCTGGTGCACATCTTTGGTTGCACTGTTGGATCCCTTCCCTTCGCCTACCTTGCACTCCCCATTGAGGGAGTCCTGGATTAAGGGGTGCTCGGGCGTCTGGCCTGTTAGCCATGGGCCGGACTGATGGGCTGTGAAGGTATAAAGACCGAAGACTATACTCGTGTCCGGATAGGATTCTCCTTGGCATGGAAGACAAGCTTGGCAACTGAATATGTAGATTCCTTTCTTTGTAACCGACCTTATGTAGCCCTAGATCCTCCCGGCATCTATATAAACCAGAGGACTTAGTCCGGATGGATGGTACTAATTATCATAGCCATACACGCTAGACCTCTAGGGTTTAGCCATTACGATCTCGAGGTAGATAGATGCTTGTAACACTCATATTCATCAATATCAATCAAGCAGGATGTAGGGTATTACCTCCATAGAGAGGGCCCGAACCTGGGTAAACATCGTGTCCCTTGTCTCCTGTTACCATCGACCATAGACACATAGTTCGGGACCCCCTACCCGAGATCCGCCGGTTTTGACACCGACATTGGTGCTTTCATTGAGAGTTCCACTGTGCTGTCGACAACAAGATCGATGTCTCGCCTTGTTCTCAAGGATAATATCACCACCAGAGGAACGCTGGCTCCAGGCCAAACCCTCCGGATGGGCGGCTTTACCATCACCGCTAGTTCGGCCATTAAGCCGACGATGGCCTCATGGGTCATCGAAAACCCCCTTCGTATCGACTTCGAATACTCCAAGCAGATGGATCCAGCGGAGCTTTCGTCTTTAAACGAGCTCCTAGATCGAATCGCCGCCCTAGGGGTCGCTACATACTACACTCAGATTGGGCTTATACCCGATCAGAGAGAAATCAAATCTCCGTCGATCACCCACCAGATTGTGGTAGTCGAGGAGCGGGTCAATAACTCTTCCTCCATATTGAGGACGGACTATGTCCAGATCTCCAGTCTCGAAGAGCCGGACACCTACCAGCGAGGTGAAGCATCCTGCCCTCCGAACATAGAATCGGACGACGGGCCTAAGAAATCAGCGGACATCCTGGAGCCTGATCTGTTAAGTTCGGAAGACGTTGAAACTCTAGATCCAAAACTGGGGCAGGGTTCAGATTTAAATCCACCCACCCACCCGAATACAAGCGCTCTCACGAGCGTAAAACGATAGTCTCAGGAAACGGTCCACCACTTCTGGGCCAGATTCCTTCTTGTTAAAAATAATATTAAAGATTGCCGCAACGAGGAAGCTATCTTAGTGTTCCGCAACAATTGCAGGGACGGAGGAATCCTCAACGCCATCAACCGCCGTCGCATCCTACACTTCGCTGAGTTGGCAACTATCATACAGAAGTATAGTGCAACGGAAAGCGCCTGGAAAACTCAAGCAGCTCGTTGGAAATCATCGGTCCCCACTAAACCCCTCATTTAGGTGAAAAGGGTGCACCATTGCAACACGCCCAGCTCAACAGTAAAGAAATACAAGTCCAGTATGGGGCGTGGAACCGTTCTAGAAGGATGGCTCGATGGGCCATGTAAAATACACGCAACACTGGATAACATACCAACACATAGCCTAGAGCATGTTGGATACTCCGGCAAGTAGCCAAGAGCGGGAAGAATATCCTCACCGAGAATAACCCAGAACAACACCCCCAAGGTACTGACGGTCTTCGAGGCATTCGCCTCAAACAATAGGCGCAAAAGAGCACTACAAGGACTCGCCGAAGTCTGTCAAATAGCAGCAATAAACCCTTGGAACGATATGGCTATAACCTTTCATGCCGGCGACGAACTAAAATACAGGACAGTCCGAGCACCAGCCACCTTGGTCCTCAGTACAATCGTGGACGGCTTTCGGCTCACCAAGGTCCTCATGGCCAGCGGCAGTGGGCTAAACCTCATCTATGAAGAAACACTCCACAAAATGGAAATAGATAGGAGCCGCATTGAGGAAAGCAGTACGACCTTCCAAGGAATTATTCCCAGTCGGGAGGCGCGGTGTGTGGAAAAATTAACACTCGACGTGATATTCGGCACGCGGGAGAACTATCGGTCAGAAGAAATAACACTCGACGTGGTATTCAGCACTCGAAGTGGCCCCTTTCAATAGCGGGTATCACGCCCTCTTAGGGCGAGATGCATTTACGCGCTTCCAAGCGGTACCCCATTACAGATACATGAAGCTTAAGATGCCTGGGCCCAATGGTATAATCACTCTAGCTAGTGATCCATCCATAGCAGTCCGCGCCGAAAACAAAACCGCATCCTTGGCCCTCGAGGCATTATCTGAAGCCCTCGCGGCCGAAGAATTAGCCATGCTGCGCTCTACGGTAGATAGGGATGATGTGGTCCTAGAAAAACGACCCACATCCACCTCCTTCAAACCAGCGGAGGAAATAGTAAAATTCCAAGTCCACCGAACGGACCCCAAGAAGACAGCATCCATCGGAGCACAATTGGACCCAACGGTTGACGACGCGCTACAAGAGTTCCTGCGTGAGAATTGGGATATATTCTCCTGGCACCCGTCTGATATGCCAGGAATCCCACGCGAGTTGGCCGAACATAGGCTCAATATACTAAAGGGATATAAACCGGTCAAGCAAATACTGCGCCGCTTTTCCGAAGCCAAACGTCAAGCCATGGGGGAGGAGCTAGCTAAGCTAATTGAGGCTGGATTCATGAGAGAAATAAAACATCCAGACTGGCTGGCAATCCTGGTGATGGTACCAAAGAAGGACAAATCCTGGCGGTTGTGCGTCGATTTTAAAGACCTCAATAAAGCTTTCCCTCAGGATCCCTTCCCCCTCCCCCGTATCGATTAAATCATTGATGCCACCGCAGGACACAACTCACTATGTCTCCTAGATGCATATTCCGGATACCATCAAATCAAAATGAAAGAGTTTGACCAAGCTGCAACCGCATTCATTACCCCATATGGGCCATTCTGCTTCAACACCATGCCCTTCGGGCTCAAGAACGCCGGCGCCACATACCAACGCATGATTCAAACATGCTTGGAGAAACAGATCGGCAAGACAGTTGAAGCTTATGTGGACGACGTCGTCATCAAAACTAGGCACGTTGAAACACTAATAGACGATTTACGTCTCACATTCGACAACCACCACGTGTACGACATTAAGCTCAATTCGGAAAAGTGCATTTTCGGCGTCCCGACTGGAAAACTGCTGGGTTTCTTCATTTCCAATAGAGGAATCGAAGCAAATCCAGACAAAATCTGAGCTTTGTCGCAATTGGCTACGCCAATAGACCTGAAACAAGTTCAAAAACTCGCGGGTTGCATGGCATCTCTAAGCCGCTTCATCTCCCGATTGGGAGCAAAGGCACTGCCACTCTATCGCCTTTTACGGCAAACTGATCACTTCGAGTGGACGGATGTGGCAACAGCCGGACTGGAGCAAATAAAAACCCTTCTGGCGAGCAATCCAATCCTGGCCGCACCAAACGCCGGCGAACCGGTGTTATTATACATATCGGCAACACATCAGGTGGTGTCAGGACCCCGATTCCAAGCCACATCGATCTAGCCGGTAACACCTCATATCACTTTGCGGCCTCATGCATGGTATTCCACGGGTGCCGCCTTACCATGGCCCGGGACCGTTTGTGCCTTTTGGCTCACGTATATGATAGTGTCGCTAGCATCCATATGACAGAGAACCCGGGCCGACATGGCTAGTCGTGAACCCAACACGCCACAGACCTATGGAGACAGGCATACATGAATCACATCAAGCATGTCGGTCATCAGCGAGTGATTCCGGGCTGTAGCACTGGGCTAACAGGACTCCGGGGAACCCGGGCTGTAACAGGCTAGGCAGGACTCCGGAAATCACCGCGTGACATTTCCCCAAAGGGACAGACATAGGAACGAAGTGAAACACATGCCAGCCTGTCAAGTGTCCTGAACAGTAGTGCTAGGCTAGCAGGACTCCGGTGAACCGGGCTGTAGCGGACTACTATGGCTCGAGGAACACTAGACTACATTTCCCCATAAGAAAGGCTGCCAAGGATAAACAACTAGATTGTCGGATCCCACTCATACCGAGCATTTCAATCATACACACAATATGCCCGATATGAGTACATACAACATGGCATCACAACAAAACTCTACAACTCAAGTACTTTATTTAAAGGCTCTAGAGAGCCATACATAACAAGTTCACACAGATAGGGGTCAGATGACCCGACACTCAAGTCATACAATCACACAAGCACAAGCAGAAGTAAATAGTCTGAGTACAGACACTAGAAAGAAAGAAGGCTTCTCGAAGCATGTCTATCTACATAGGGCCCTCCATGGCCAAGATCACCACCTAGGTGGCTAGTCACTCGTTGACGTCAAGGTCTACACAGAACCCATCAGAGGGGGCGGTGTTGTCATCTGAAAACAGTAATTAAGCAAACATGAGTACAAAGTTACTCAGCAAGTCTTACAACAGAGCCTACTATACATGCTCATTCTCAAGAAGGTGGTGGGGTTATTGCAGCAAGCCAGCTTTGACTCTTGGCTAAGCTATCCTATAGAACTCCACTAGTAAAATAGTTTTCGCACACGAGTCCACTACTCACCAACACAATACTCCACCGGGGATCCTCTCTCGTCATCCTACGTGAGGGCCATCCTCGGTACTCACACTTATCTTGAGACTTTTAATAGTATCCATTTAACTTGTCTATGAACTGTATAGGCAACCAAGTAGTCCTTTACTACGGACGCGGCTATTCGAATAGTTTTATACCCTGCAGGGGTGTACTTCTTCATACATGCTTTCACCACTTACCGCCGTTTACACGACATGTATTCGACAACCTTCAAGCGGAAGCCCGGCGAGGGTGTCGGCCACGGCCTACCTAAACACTTAGGTCTCTAGTCCAGGTTTATCGCCTATCCAGGTTCCATCCGCAGGGAGTCCGGCTGAGGTTTCCACATAAGGCCCTGAACGATGTGAACAGGGTCCCGAGACACCAAACGGGCGCCTGGCATACCCGTCCACGGTGTATCTACCGCAACGTAGCCCACCCCTAGGGTCAGCGCTACGCACGGCCGCCAACACATAACCTACAAACACCAGAAACTATTTGCAACTCCTGGACAGAGTACTAGGGTGATTAAGAAGCCGAGAGGGTCCATTGGTTTCAGGCCCAATGTACGGTAGTAACTGCATCTTAAATCACACATACAGATCTCAGTTCTTATGGACGGTCTCAATGAAACAACCCACCATGTACTCCTACATGGCCTCTCATTGGTACCTTTACCAAAACATGTTCAACACATCCCTCACATTACCGACATAAAGATTTCACTCTAGCCCATCACCCAGATAAACCAGACCTGACCCAACTCTAAGCATAGCAGGCATAGCAAGGTAGGAATCACATACATGGCTCAATCAACTCCTACACATGCTAGTGGGTTTCATCTAGTTACTGTGGCAATGACAGGTCATGCAGAGGATAAGGGTTCAGCTACCGTAGCACACATCAGTTTGAATCGCGTTGTCCTAATGCAGTAAACAAGAGCAGAAGCGAGAACATGATTTTGTATCGGAATGATCAATGGGTTGCTTGCCTGTTGTAGTGGTAGTAGGGTACTGCCCTTCAGACGGATACTCGGGGTTATCCTCGGAGGCAGAACCTACCACGAAAGACACACCGAACATAATCATCACATGGCAATATGCAACAATATGATGCATGCTATGACATGGCAAGATGAAAGTGTCTTGGCCTAATGCAAGCTAAAACAGAAGGGGATGAACTCATTTGAATCAAAGATTCAAATAGTAGCTCATTAAACATGACCTTATTAGTGCATAACCTTATTCTGCTTAAACAGAAAGGTTAACTTGTTTTGTCAGGCATGAAACCATTACAGATTGATAGATTGAATTTTTCTGATCATTTTTCATATATAAATCTTTGCATTTGGAGCTATGGTTGATTTTCTATGATTTTTAGAAGTTTTGACTATTTTCTGGAATTTTCTATTAAAGAATAAATCCAGTAATTGAGTTAATGCGTCAGCACTGCGTCACTGTGATGTCAGCGGGTCAAAGGCGCCAGCCCAGGTCAAACCTGATAGGTGGGCCCCTTCTGTCAGTCTCTCAGCTAACTAACAGAGTTAGTTAGTGTTTAGTTAGCACTAAACTAGGTTAGTTAGGCCCTGGGCCCACATGTCAGTGAGAGAGGGTTAATTAACGACGTCATTAGCCTCTAACGGAGTGATTAGCTCTAATTTAAACTAATCTAAAAAAGTTAGGAGCCGGCCCCACCTATCAGTGTCTCAGGCGGAGTCAAACTGGGGTCACACCCCTGGTCAGCGGGGTTAATCCCGCCGGCGAGGCCGAGGCGGCGGAGAGCTTCAGAAATCGGCCACAGGCGACCAATTCGACCGCGGTTTGGTACTACGCATAGCTGGGGCTCGCGCGCATCTAGTGGGGCAAGTGGGAGGAGCTGGGGTGGAGCGAGCTCGCCGGAGTCGAGCTCGTGGCGGCGGCCGGAGCTCGGCCGTTGGTGATTTTGCTGCTGCAGCGAGCTAGGGGGAAAACGGACGTGCTAGCGAGGCGCTGCGAGGTTCCGGGAGTGCGTTAAGCACCCGCGCTTGACCAAAAGGCCACCGGAGTGACGCTGGCGTCGAGCTCGCGCGGCGGCGTGCTACGGTGAGCAAGGGGGCGGCGTCTACGGCGGGCAAACGAAGCAGAGAAGAGGGGGGATCGGCAGAGGAGCTCACGACGGTTGCAGGACGCGTCTCAGCGGGCTCGGGGGAGGTCGGACGTCGTCGGGGCATTGCCGGCGATCTCGGCGGACTGAGGAAGAAGAAGGCATCGGGGAGGCGCTTGGAGGCGTCCGGCGTTGCGTGAGTCGACGGGGAGGCATAGACGATGGAGGCGGAGCTCACAGGCACGTCAGGGAGGCGAGGGGGTGGCTCTGGTGGCAACTATGGCGAACAGCGGCGAGGATCGCGCTCGGCCATCGCGGGAGAGGGTGAGGGATACGAGGGGGAGAGAGGGGAGGAGTGCAGGGAGGTGCTGGGCGTCTCCGTGGCGCTCGGATGGGGACGAGGAGGCAGCAGGAGGTGGAAGCAGGAGGTGGCCGCGGGAGCACGCGCCGACGACACGCCTCTTCCTACTGGCAGAGGTGGGTGACGACTGGCACAGGCCAGGTGGGCCGGCCAGCACAGGTAAGGCCCAGGTGGGCTTCTCCCTCTCTCTCTTTTTCTGATTTGTTTTCTTTTTCTATTTAACTGCAACTATTGGGCTTTATTAAAAATACTAAAACGTTTCCAAAAATCCTGAAAATAATTGTGGGCTCTGTTTAGAATATTTCCAATAGAAAACATTTATTTCCAGAATTATTTGAGCATTTAAATTATTTTATAGCATTTAAATGCCCAAATTCAAATACTTATGATTTAATTCAATGACCTTCTGTTGACCTAGAAAATTGTGCACCAATTTTGCCAGAGGTTTTAACCCAAGACAAAGAGGGTGAACTTTTTAGAAGGGCATTTCAGGTTCATTGAAAATAATTTTAGTAAACCCTAGTTGTTTCCAGGGGGGTGTTGGGGGTTTCTGCCTTCCCCATTTCAAATTTAAGAGGAATTTAAACATGATGCACACTCTAATATTTGAACTAGCTAGGGTGTGACAGGTGGTGAGCGCCGTACTCATCGTTGAACGAGAACCGGTCGGACATAAATTCCCGCTTCAGAAGCTAGTATACTACGTATCCACTGTCCTTACACCATGCAAATCCCGGTACCCCCATTATCAAAAGATAGCATATGCGGTCTTGATGGCATCTCGAAAGCTCCGTCACTACTTCTAGGAGTGTTCGATTACGGTGGCTTCCGAAGTACCACTCAATGTCATTATATATAACCACGATGCCATGGGCCGGATTGCCAATTGGGACATTGAGCTCCTCCCATTCGACATTACATACAAACCACGACGAGCTGTTAAATCCCAAGTACTGGCTGACTTCATCGCCGATTGGACAGAGGCCGAACTCCCTAAAGAGTACGGCACATATTCCAATTGGGTTATGTATTTCGATGGCTCCAAAATGCTGCCAGGGCTAGGAGCAGGCGTTGTTTTAACGTCCCCTATTGCAGACGTCGTTCAGTACGTACTCCAAATACTATACACAGATTCCAATAACACAGCCGAATACGAGGCCTTATTACATGGTCTCCGGATGGTTGTCTCCATGGGCATACAACGCCTAAAAGTGCGCGGGGTTCTCAAATAAATGGAGACTTCGACGCCAGAGATCCGAAGATGGTAGCTTATCGTAACGCAGTCAAAAAAATGTCGGCCCGGTTCGAGGGGCTCGAGTTCCATCATGTGGCTCGAGAAATTAATCAAGCGGCGGACGTTCTTTCTTGTATCGGTGCTAAGCACGACCCTGTCCCACCTAATATCTTTCTGGAAAGGCTTTTTAAGCAATCTGTGGTGTGGCAGGGGGGAAACGGCAACACTAGTCCGGATCCGAACATAACCCAGATTCCGTAAACACCGACATCATCGGAGGCTCAGCCACCAAAATAACACCATCGACGCATCTCATCATGTCAGTCATTGCCCCATGGACCGAACCCTTCCTGGCCTACCTTAATGAGGCCTGCTACATTTTCCGGCATTCGAAGGCCTAAAAGGTTCATGACGGAGAGCTGTATAAGAAAAGCGCTACCGGAGTTTTTCAAAGATGTATCTCCGAGGAAGAGGGGCGGAAGCTCTTGGCCGAGATTCACGTCGGGCTTGGCGGTCACCATGCCGCAACTCGGGCCTTTGTTAGCAAGGCCTTCCGTATAGGGTTTTATTGGCCGACGGCCTGATAACCCACAAGTATAGGGGATCTATCATAGTCCTTTCGATAAGTAAGAGTGTCGAACCCAACGAGGAGCAGAAGGAGATGATAAGCGGTTTTCAGCAAGGTATTCTCTGCAAGTACTGAAATAAGTGGTAACAGATAATTTCGTGATATGATAAATTGTAACAAGCAACAAGTAACAAAAGTAAATAAAGTGCAACAAGGTGTCCCAATCCTTTTGTAGAAAAGGACAAGCCAGAACAAACTCTTATAATAGGAAAAGCGCTCCCGAGGACACATGGGAATATCGTCAAGCTAGTTTTCATCATGTTCATATGATTCGCGTTCGATACTTTGATAATTTGATATGTGGGTGGACCGGTGCTTGGGTACTGTTCTTACTTGAACAAGCATCCCACTTATGATTAACCTCTATTGCAAGCATCCACAACTACAACAAAAGTATTAAGGTAAACCTAACCATAGCATGAAACATATGGATCCAAATCAGCCCCTTACGAAGCAACACATGAACTAGGGTTTAAGCTTCTGTCACTCTAGCAACCCATCATCTACTTATTACTTCCCAATACCTTCCTCTAGGCCCAAATAATGGTGAAGTGTTATGTAGTCGACATTCACATAACACCACCAGAGGCTAGACAACATACATCTTATCAAAATATCAAACGAATACCAAATTCACATGACTACTCATAGCTAGACTTCTCCCTTGTCCTCAGGAACGAACGTAATTACTCACAAAGCATATTCATGTTCATAATCAGAGGGGTAATAATATGCATATAGGATCTTCCACCAATTAAACCAACTAGCATCAACTACAAGGAGTAATCAACACTACTAGCAACCTAGTAGCACCAATCCCGGACATTTAGACAAGAATTGGATACAAGAGATGATCTAGGGTTTGGAGATGAGATGGTGCTGGTGAAGATGTTTATGGAGATTGCCCTCTCCCGATGAGAGGAGGGTTGGTGATGACGATGGTGATGATTTCCCCCTCCGGGAAGGAAGTATCCCCGACAGAACAGCTCTGCCGGAGTTCTAGATTGGATCCACCAAGGTTCCGCCTCGTGGCAGCGGTGTCTCGTCCCAAAAAGTTCCTCCCTCTTTTTTTCTCATCGAAAGACCTCATATAGGATAAGATGGGCATCGGAGAGCCACCAGGGGGCCCACGAGATAGGGGGGCACGCCCTAGGGGGGGGGGGCGCCCCCCACCCTCGTGAGCATGGTGTGGGCCCCCTAGCCTTCATCTTTGGCGTGGATTTTTCTTTATTTCTTTCAAGACATTCCGTGGAGTTTCAGGATTTTTGGAATTGCGCAGAATAGGTCTCTAATATTTGCTCCTTTTCCAGACCAGAATTCCAGCTGTCGGCATTCTCCCTCTTTATGTAAACCTTGTAAAATAAGAGAGAATAGCCATAAGTATTGTGACATAAAGTGAAATAACAGTCCATAATGCAATAAATATCGGTATAAAAGCATGATGCAAAATGGACGTATCAACTCCCCCAAGCTTAGACCTCGCTTGTCCTCAAGCGAAAAGCCGATAACAATAAATATGTCCTCATGTTTAGAGGTAGAGGCGTCGATAAAAATACGGACATGAAGGCATCATGATTATTCTTATAACATCAACATATATAGGTTTTTTCATATGATTACTTATGTTCAAGTGATGATCTATTCACAATGAAAAAGTATAAATCATAAACCTTATTGGACTCCGACAAACTATAATCTCAGTCATTGAAGCAATTGCAATTTATCATAACATCGGAAAGAGTCTATGTCAGAGCTGAAAAGCAAGTCCACATACTCAACTATCATTTAGTCCTCCATAATTGCTAACACTCACGCGATACTTGTGGTTACAGAGTTTTAATAGGACACAGAGAAAGATAGGGGCTTATAGTTTTTCCCCAAAACCTTTTACCTCAAGGGTAATGTCAACAATAATGGTTCATGCTCCCCTACATCCAATTATATATATATCATGTTCTTTACAACATGCTGAGCTTGCCAAAGGATAAAATAAAAAAGAAAAGGTGAAGATCACCATGACTCTTGCATAAGGTAGAAGATAATAATAAAGGATAGGCCCTTTGCAGAGGGAAGCAGAGGTTGCCATGCGCTTTTATGGTTGGATGTATAAAATCCCAATGCGAAAGAACGTCACTTTATATTGCCCCTTGTGATTTTAACCTTTATTATGTAGTCTGTCGCTTTTATTACTTCCACATCACAAGATCGTATAAAGCTTATTTCTCCCACACCAATGAATCATACATATTTAGAGCAGTTTTTTATTGCTTTGCACCGATGACAACTTACTTGAAGGATCTTACTCAATCCATAGGTAGATATGGTGGACTCTCATGGAAAAACTGGTTTAGGGATATTTGGAAGCACAAGTAGCATTTCTACTTGGTGCTCAGAATTTGGCTAGCATGAGGGGGGAAAGGCAAGCTCAACAAGTTAGAGGAACCATGACAACATACTTTATCTCAGATATAAGAAAGACATAACTCATTGCGTTGTCTTCCTTGTCCAATATCAACTCTTTAGCATGTCATATTTTAATGAGTGCTCCCAATCATAAAAGATGTCAATGATGATATATCTATATGTGAAACCTCTCTTTCCTTATTACTTCCTATTAATTGCAACAATGACCAAAGCTATGTCTGCCAACTCCCAACAACTTTTAATCATCATACTCTTTCTATGTGAAGTCATTACTCTCAATAAGATCAATATGAACTTTTTGTTTCTTTTATTCTTTTCTTCTTTCTTTTATTCACCCAAGATCATGGAAAAATAATCAAGCCCTTGACTCAACACTAATCTTTATTTTATATAACTCACGGACTCGATTACATAGAGGGATCATAAAGCAAAACTCAAAACTAGATCATGCCATAAACTTTATTCTACTAGATCAAGATACTACTAATAGGATTGAACTAAGAAAACGGTACAGATAGGAGTTGTGATGGTGATACGATACCAGGGCACCTCCCCCAAGCTTGGCAGTTGCCAAGGGAACTTGACTCCGTACTCTGGGGGCTGCGGACCACGCCCAACTGCACTACTGGATATACACCTTTCTTCATGGTGTACGGTGCAGAAGCAGTGTTACCCTGCGATATTATTCATGACTCACCTTGAGTGCGCATGTATGAAGAGAGAGAAGCCGAGATTGATCGGCAGGACAGCCTAGATGCCTTGGAGGAGGAGCGTGACGTCGCAAAAGCCCGTTCCACATTTTATCAACAGCAGGCTTATAGGTATCAAAGCAGAGAGGTGCGGGCCAAGACTTATAATGTTGGTGAACTCGTTCTACGCCTGTCAGAGAAGAAAAAGGACAAGCTCAAGCCCAAGTGGGAGGGTCCCTTCATCATTGACGAAGTTCTCACAGGAGGAGCGTACCGCCTATGTGATGCGTCAGATTATCACCTGGAGTCGAACCCCTGGAATGCGGCCAGACTACGACGATTTTATGCCTAGCGCCGATCTACTATGTTCGTCTACTCCCTCCTGTTATTAATGTTATTTTTTCTCTCTTTTCATTTTTTATCTTTTTCTTTCGTTTTTCTCTTTAGCCTTACGGTTTCAGTACGGCTAGACCATCCTTACCTGATGCGTACACCTCTGCATATGTACGTTCATTATACCTGGGAGCTGCTCGTACAGAAGCTTGCTATTATTCTTTGAGCATCAAGCTCACCACATATGCGTTTTTCCATATGCACCTTTTCTTCGCCACTATATGCATCGATATGACTTAACTTTTGGCCAAGCTGGGTTGCCTGGCTCCTTTGCTTATGCCCTATGTTCCCGTTAGTTCGGCTAGGGCATAAAGGGAGCACCTCTGCGATTGTTACTGTCGGGTCATCCGGATGTGTACCTCAGACTGGGTGAAGTCGAAAGCTAGCGTTCTTAAGGGAATATTCGGTTGGCAAATTAAAGATGTTTTCGCATTCACTTCATTGTGAAACCCCCAGAAGTTACTTACTCTGTGATTTTTTCAATCACAATTCGGACATGCACATTAAACGCATGCACACCCAGGGAAAGGAACCCTTAACGGAACTATTCTCTCTAGAAGATGTTTCTTACATAATGTAATATAACATAACTAGCCGGATACACATTGTCTGTTCAAGAAACTATGACCCCTACGCCTGGTTCCCATGCATACCCCGGTATATTCTGCCATAAGGGTATTCGGAAACATTCCGCACCTTCGGGTCCAGAGGTCGTAGTGAAAAGGTCGGCCATGACAATTATTTTTATTATCCAGTTAGAAGGAACGTACATAGTCACCTAGGACTCAAAAACTTCCTCCTCTATACCGTCCAACATGCGGTCTAATTTACAATCTATTGGGAGTATCTAGCAGCCACCTCTACTTGGCCATATATTAAACTAACAGAAATTTCTTCCCCATTTGACCCTATCAGCCCAACCCGGGCCATGTGATTCGGATCAAGCTTGGTATATCATGTTTTTATCATGGCCCAGGCTTCTCGCACACCCTCCCGACATGCCGATATCTTCCACAGTCGGATACGCCACCGCGCTCATTTGAACAGCTCTACAAGCTTCTCCATACTCCCTGGAGGGGAGTCGGATGGCCATAAGGCCTTGGCTACGCTCCGCATTGCCAGCCGAGCTCGTTCGTGCAACTGCGCCAACTCTTGCAGAAGATGACTTGATGATCTGGACACCTCCTCTTCAGGACGGCCCGTCAATATACCTGCAATCACAGCTATATCAGCTATTGTTACTTCCAAACTGTTATAAGATAAATGCGGTCACATACCGAATATGCCACCTCGTAGTTTTTTGGTTTCCTTCACGGAGTCAGCTAGCTGAGCTCGCACGTCTTTCAGTTCTTCGCCCAGTTTGGTGTTCGAATCCTGGAGCTTCTTTTTCTCCTGAATGAATTTTGTTAACACACGCTCGCCCGTTGCTAGCAGTTTTTTGGCTCCGTGTTCTTCGCCTCGAGCAGTGTCCAACTGCCCCTGTAGTTGTTCTAACGATCCAATACAAAGATAAGCAACCAGATTAGCATTGTTAGTGTACAATTATGATTTCTCGATGGAGGGAAACATTACCGGGGGATGCCTTCTTGCATTTCTCCAATTCGGCATTGGCAGCAGATAGCTAGCACTAACACTTTTCTAGTTCCTGAGTTAACATGGTGTTCTTCTCCGTAAGCACCTGGTTGTACATTGATCCTCAAATCAGTTGTTTCAACTAGTTTAACTCTCGGGGGCTACTGTTTTATGGTTATCATTGTCAGACAAAACAAACTTACCTGCACATCTTTTAAATGCTATTTCATGGCTCTGTTAAGCCCATCTCGAGCATCTCCGATATACGCATCGGCTGACTTGAAGGCGTTAAATGACTCTTCTGAAAACCAGGGTCTTGTAAAATGGCCCTGCGGTGCCGATGATTCATGGCGCTCTCCACTTCCGAGTTGTTGACGGATACATCATCTGAATCCTTCGATGGAGGACAGTCCGGCATCACCCCCGCTTCAGCCCCCGTCTTCCTGGCAGGATTTGAATCCTGCCTGCGGGAATTATGACCGGTCGGACCCCTGGATATAGTCCAGAACACCTTTTTCCTGATAAAGGGTACACGGAAAGGTTACAGTTGGATGTGACTGCCAAGGAGCATACTTGCAAATTCATACCTCTTTGATGAAGGCTCGGCCGTATCTTTCTTTGCCTTCCTCTTGGAAGGCTTGCCTGGTATGGGGGACGCTTTCTTTGGAGACGCTCCCGGCGTAGCATGGCGCGTTGAATGCTTCCCCTTCTAAGCACAGGACAGTGCGGTGGGTAAGGAGGAATGAGAAAACTCTTTTGGATAAGGTGTCTTCGGATTACTTACACGTGAAGCAGGTACGAGGCTGGGGTAATCGGTGATAATGGGTACATATGTACCATCATAGCTCATTTGATAAAATACTCCATCCTCAAGGTCAACAAATATGTCCGGATCTTCCTTATATCTGGGGTCAAGATCCCGATTGCAATTCTCCGGCTAAGGGGCAGGGTCATGGATCCCCTCGACAACCTTTCGCCATTCCTGTTATGAGCAAGATAAGACGCTGCCTGTCAAGAATGATTCATGGACAAGAATAAAATAGTGGAGCTGAACCTTACCCAGCTGGGAGGATTATACATGGAAAACCCCTCTCAGATTTGGAGATGGGTGAACTCCTCCTTCTCCCCTTTATATAGCTCGCCCGATATTTTGGCTAGGGAGGCAGGAGTCTTTGGGCCATTTCGGCCATAGCATGAGGCGTCATCTTCTCCATTATACTGCCACATGGGAAGCCCTCTATATTGAAGTGGCTGGACCCCCTGCATTATCGAAATCTCCATCACCTCGGCTACTGACTATCCGGACTGGGCAAGCATCTTAATCTTGCCAAGTAGCAGGATGATCTCTGTGCTATCCTCTTCCTTGAGGTTCCGAGGATGCCAACTATGGAGTTTCTTCAGCGGAGCATTTGAAAACTCGGGGAGGACCATGCGGACAGGGTCGGGTAGAGTGACGTCGTCGATGTAGAATCATTCGGACGGCCACTCTTCGGGAGCTTTCTTCGGCGTGCCAGACAGGTATCTGGTCCCGGCGATGCGCCACACTTCGGCTCCCCCCACTTCAAAAATTGACCCACTTTGATTGCGAGGGACGAGGCAAAATAGTCTTCTCCACAAATCAAAATGGGCCTCGCAACCCAGGAATAGTTTGCATAAAGCGACATAGCCCGTGATGTGTAGAACGGAGGCCGGAGTAAAATTATGTAGCTTGAGGCCGTAGTACTCCAGAAGCCCTCGAAGGAATGGGTGAATTGGGAACCCCACGCCCCTCAGCAGATAGGGGACGAAGCACACTCGTTCTCCCGCACACGGATTGGGGAAATCCTCCGCCTAGGTTTTTCCGTTGAAGGAGGCCAATCCTGCTCGAACAGAGACCAGATCTGCAGGAGGAAGAAATCCTTGCATTTGTAGCTTCACTAATTCGCTAATTTGTTGGAATGAGAAGAGGAGCTAGGAATATTGGCCATGTTGGAATGGTTTGGCCTGGCAGTGCCTGCGGATTTTCTTCGCGTGATGTTGAAAGGATCTGAGATCCAATCTCTTTAAATAGACACTCTTTCTTGCAGGGCTAGGGTGATATTTGCAAAAAATACCATGACTATCCACATTTGCCTGACACGTGGAAGATGAAGTCATAAATGCACAAAAGCTGAGGGGTGCGACATTGAATTGAAAGCCGAACACCCTACTTGGAGGACGTCGAAGGAGGAACCCGCCTTGCAATGCCAAAGACAATATCTGCCGAACACCTCGTCATTGAAGCCTGGTTCATGGGTGATTGAGGGAGTCCTGGATTAAGGGGTCCTCGGGTGTCCGGCCTGTTAGCTATGGGCCGGACTGATGGCTGTGAAGGTACGAAGACCGAAGACTGTACTTGTGTCCGGATAGGACTCTCCTTGGCGTGGAAGGCAAGCTTGGTGACCGAATATGTATATTCCTTTCTTTGTAAGCGACCTTATGTAACCCTAGATCCTCCCGATGTCTATATAAACCGGAGGACTTAGTCCGGATAGAGGATACTCATTATCATAGCCATACACGCTGGACCTCTAGGGTTTAGCCATTACGATCTCGTGGTAGATAGACTCTTGTAACACTCATATTCATCAATATCAATCAAGCAGGACATAGGGTATTACCTCCACAGAGAGGGCCCGAACCTGGGTAAACATTGTGTCCCTTGTCTCCTATTACCATCAACCTTAGACGCATAGTTCGGGACCCCGTACCCAAGATCCGCCGGTTTGACACCGACACCCATGGGCACCACGAGACCACCTCTGCTGGAGCTCATGCTGATGGTTCATCGGGTTGAGGGAAAGTTATCTACTGCCCTATCCTTGATGTCGTCTGGGGCCAAGCTCACGTTGGTCAATTCGACCATCACTTAGATTCTTGTATACGCCATGTGCACGATCAAGATGCATCCAAAGGTGGTCGAGCATTTGGACAGGTTGCACAGATATTGTTTGTGGGCCAAAAACACTGACAAGGGGGTCAAAAACAACTCACTTGCAGCATGGGAACTGATCTGTAGACCCAAGAGTAAGGGTGGACTTAGTGTGATCGATGTCAAAAACCCAGAACATGGCCCTGATCCTCAAACATCTCTTCAAATTCTATAATCGAGAGGATATCCATATTGGTTTGTGTTCGGTTAAACCGAACCGTTCGGTCTAGTTCTTTGTGTTTTGAACAAATTCGGTTTTGGAAAAATAATGACCGATCAGTGATCTAAAAAACTGCTAACCAGGCATTCGGGGGAACGAGATTTCAGGTCGGTCCTCGGTTAAGGCCGAATTGACCGATATATCAGAGTGAAAACAAAAATAGGCACACTTCTGAACTTAATCATCAAATTAACCTTCTGTACACATAAGAAGTAGATCCCGTGAGTAGAAAAATCAAATCCTTTTAGCAAGAACCATCACGTGAACTCATTAGGATCTCACGAGCTTATCAAGAAGCGCCAAACCATATAGAAATAGAAAAATATGCTAGCACCAAGCAATCGAAGAGGAGGCAGGAGATCAGAGGGAAGAGATATGCGTAGGCCGGAGGCCACCACCTTCGCCCGTTGGGGTCAAAGCAAGGATAAGGAGAGGCGGCGCACTGGCAGTGCTAGGGTAAGGAGTGGGGAATTGATCGGGTGTGGAGGATGAGGTTAGTAGGATAGGCCGCTGGAGGACGCAAGTACATATAGGAGGAGCAACGGCTTGAGATTTTGGGATGTGTATGGGCCGGCATTTACGTAGAGATTTTTCCATTTGCACATCTAATTGGTATCATTGGTTACTTCGGTTAACTAAAGTACAAGACCAGAATTCCTCAATTAATTTCATTTTTTAAAAAGTACAGACTAAACTAAGGATGAAATTTTTTGGTTTCGGTCTTTTCGGCTTTGGTCCCGTGTTTTTTGATTCGGTAGTTCGGTGCTAGGTTAATATGCCCACCCCTGGTGGTGCCCAACAGTGACGAGGCACCCTTGAGCGGCGGTGGCACGCGTTGACCGCAACCACGCAATAGGCCACTTTGGCGCTAAGGCCCAGTATCGCCAGCTCCTTCGGCCTCACCTCGCGGCCGAGATCCGCACGCCCACCACTCTACTTCCTCCTTGGCCTATTGTCCCAACGTGAGCAGCTCCCCCAACCCAGTCCACCTCAGTGTCAGCCCAATTCCTGTTTTTTCAGTTATGAGATTTTAGCTATATATCCACAAGACTGTTGTTTTTCATAAAACCGCCTAGTTTTCATGCATTTAATAGGTAAAAACTTATATAAGTAAAATGTTTAGAATTTTGTGTAGATTCATATTAACCAACTTTCATCCATGTTTAAAAATGTTTAAAATGTCGTTTGATTTATTTTGCTTAAATGCCATGCTAAAATGTTTTATTTCATAACTTAATAACCGTAGCTCGGTTTTAAATAAATTATATATGTAAATGGGGTAGATAAATGCCTAGTTTAACATGGTGCACTCATCTTGCATGTTTAACAACTCTAAAATATGGTTTAGTGCAGAACAGTACCAAATTCATAATATGCATATGAGGATTTTTCCGGACTTGTTGCATGTTGTTCCGGCCTCATTTAAACTTGCCTAGATAGGTAGTTTTATTATGATTCACCCCTTGCCATGCTAACCAACATTTAATATTGTTGATTACATAAACGGGAGAGAACTAAATAAGTCATGTGGTGTTTCATCAATATGCAACTCGTTGCATATTGATCTCTACTTAATTTGTAGTATTGTTTGTGCACTTTACCATGCCATGACTCTTTAAATTGGACATGCATCATGGTTGATTGTGCTTCATACTATGTTTATGTGATGGTTGTTTACCATGTTGTTTGCTCCTTTTCAGTGTCGCTTCTCCTTGATAGTTTTGGTAACGTTGCGTTTGTGAGGATCCGTTCGACTACGTTGGTTCGTCCTCTTCATGGACTCGTTCTTCTTCCTTGTGGGATTTCAGGCAAGATGACCATACCCTCGAAATCATTTCTATCTTTTCTTGCTAGTGGTTTGCTCTATCGCTATGTCGTGCTACCTACCACTTGTTTATCAAGCCTCCCAAATTGCCATGATAGCCTCTAACTTTTTTCAACCATCCTAGCAAACCGTTGTTTGGCTATGTTACCGCTTTGCTCGGCCCCTCTTATAGTGTTGTTAGTTGTAGGTGAAATTGGAGTTGTTCCAGGTTGGAACATGGATATGTTGGGATATCATATTATCTCTTATTTAATTAATGCATCTATATACTTGGCAAAGGGTGGAAGGCTCGACCTTATGCCTGGTGATTTTTTCCACTCTTACCGCCCTAGTTTCTGTCATACCAGTGTTATGTTCCTTGATTTTGTGTTCCTAACGCGGTTGGGGTTATGGGGCCCCCTTGACAGTTCGCTTTGAATAAAACTCCTCCAACAAGGGCCAACCTTGGTTTTAACATTTGCCACCTAAGCCTTTTCCCTTGGGTTTTCGCGAGCCCGAGGGTCATCTTTATTTTAAACCCCCGGGCCAGTGCTCCTCTGAGTGTTGGTCCACCTATGCCAACCCGACGTCTGGCCCATTCGGTGTGCCCTGAGAACGAGATACGTGCGACTCCTATCAGGATTTGTCGGCACATCGGGCGTCTTTGCTGGTCTTGTTTTACCATTGTCGAAATGTCTTGTAACCAAGATTCCGAGACAGATCGGGTCTTTCTGGGAGAAGAATATCCTTCGTTGACCGTGAGAGCTTGTGATGGGCTAAGTTGGGACACCCCTGCAGGGTATAAACTTTCGAGAGCCGTGCCCATGGTTATGTGGCGTATGGGAATTTGTTTATGTCCGGTTGTAGAGAACTTGACACTTCACTTAATTAAAATGCATCAACCGCGTGTGTAGTCGTGATCGTCTCTTTTCGGCAGAGTCCGGGAAGTGAACACGGTTTGGGTTATGTATGGACATAAGTAGTTTCAGGATCACTTCTAGCTTATCGACCGTTGCATTGCTTCTCTTCTTGCTCTTATTTGTGTATGTTAGCCACCATATTTGCTTATCACTTGCTGCAGCTCCACCTCATTACCTTATCCTACCCATAAGCTTAAATAGTCTTGATCTCGTGGGTGTGAGATTGCTGAGTCCTCGTGACTCATAAATACTTCCAAACAGTTGCAGGTGCTGATGATACCGGTGCAGATGATGTACCAAACTCAAGTGGGAGTTCGACGAGGACTTTGGTCGTTACGATATTTTGTTTCGTGTTGATCAGTAGTGGAGCCCAGTTGGGACGATCGGGGATCTAGCATTTGGGGTTGTCCTCTTTTATTTTGGTTCCGTAGTCAGACCATGATTGTACTCTGAATGATGTATGTTTAACTTGTTATTCGTGTGAAGTGGAGATTGTAAAACAACACTTTATCCCTCTCTTATTCAGTACATGGGATAGTGTGAAGATTACCCCTCTTGCGACAAAACCACCATGCGGTTATGCCTCTGAGTCGTGCCTCGACATGTGGGAGATATAGCCGCATCGTGGGTGTTACAGATCATATGATGTTTCCCCTCTCTATCTTGTTGTGATGCATTGAGTTTTCCCTTTGAGATTTCATTTTTTACCGGATTGTGTACTTTGTTGGATTTGAGAGCACTTGATCTATGTCTTGGCACTCAACTTGCGGATTCCCGAGGTGACATTGGGGTAATCTATGCATAGGGGTTGATGCACGTTCTCGTCTTTGTTTCTCCGGTAGAAATCTTGGGGCACTCTTTGAGGTTCTTTGTGTTGGATTGAGTATTATGAATCTGAAATTGTTTGATGCACATCGCATAATCAGCTCACGGATACTCGCGGTGACATTGGAGTATCTAGGTGACATTAGAGTTGGTTCATGTGTATCCTATGGTGTTATTTTAGTACGAACTCTTGGTTAGATCAATCAGAAAGAATAGCTTGGTGTTATTTTAGTACAAATCTAGGATAGATTGATGGAAAATAATATCTTTGAGGTGGTTTCGTACCCAAAAAAACAATTTCTTCTTATGTTCTCCGCTGGATAGGAACTTCGGAGTGATTCTTCATCGCATGTTCAAGGAATTGCACAAACCTCTTACTTTTGGGGATAGGGTTGCACAAAACACCCACTTTACTGGTTTGTCTCACAAAACACCATATATTGGGGTTATTTCATTGCAGCTAGGTCTAATCCATCATTTAGATGTGTTGACATGATCCTGACAAGTGGATCCAGTTTCTAAGTGCGCCGACGGAAAAAAGAAAAACCGGCCACATTAACATCCAACTAGAATTGTCAATATCTCACAATCATTTGCTCCAATTGAGTTGAATTTCTCCCAGAATATTAGAGAGTGCATTTATTATTTATTGGGTCACTTTTGCATTTTTCTTGCACATAACACATCACATAGAAGTGCAGGACGCGGCAGCCACTGGCAAAGTGGTTGTGGGTGATGGAGCCTAAGCAGCTCTCCTACGTCATTGAGTAATCCTGTCTCCCCACCCCCTCCCCACCCCAAGGTTTGCTCGTCTTCCCCTACCTCTGACTGTTGGTTAGGTACCCCCATCCCCCGGCCTGAAACCCTATATTTTTAGGTGGAAATTTTTTTGTTGACTGTGTATATTTGTTTAGGAACCTAAATGTTGGAAAATGGAGATTTGCTTGTGGCATTGGCCGTTGGGCAGCTAGCTATTGCATTTGAAGGCTCCAAAGAAAGATCTCGCAGGTACTATTATGACAGGTGGTTGCTTGGTTTACTAAGCTGGATCTGAGAGCTGGGTAACATCAGATAAGATTACATGAAGCAGACGAATACAAAACGGCATTCAAGGGCATGAAACAATAAAAAATTATAGAAAAGTCTGAGATGTATTAGTGGCCGCCTCTTGCCCCCCTTAGGGTCAGCCCTGTATCAGAGATTGTTTGCGCACAGTAATGGAAAAACTCCTAGTTCTAGATTTCATGTATGGACAATCCGTCCTATCAACAAACCTAAAAAAGACAAGGATTCATGATCTTTTCTTTGTTCTACATGCGCAAATCAAAGGGTTTAAGAATGGATGCATGCCTTTCATTGGTAAATATCTCAGCTCCAATCGAAGGGTTTAAGAATGGATGCAGGACATTCGTTGGTCAACTTTCTTGTTCATAATTTCACATTTAGAAAATTAAAAAATTATTCAATAAATCATAAATGAACTCACTAATATTTTGGGGAAAATTCAGCTCAGTCGAAGCAAAGGATTGTTAGGCACTAACAGTTCTAGTTGGCTGCTAATGTGGCCATTTTTTTCCACTGATTTACTTGTTTGGAATCATGTCAACACACCCAAATGATGGATTAGACCTATCCGCAATGGATTACCCCAAAATATGGTGTTTTGTGCAACAAACCTGTAAAGTAGGTATTTTATGCAACACCATCACCAAAAACAGGTGTTGAGGGATGGTTATATGATCCAACTATATTAGCATTGTTGAGAGATTGCACTAGCGAAAGTACGGACCCTAGGCCTCATTTTCAAGAATTGCAATACCGTTTGTGCTCCATTTTATCAATTTCTACCTTGCTATTTTTTATTGTTCCTACCACATAAATCTATATCTACTATCATTACTATGATTGTATCACAATTTCTTCACCGAACTAGTGCGCCAATACAAATTACCATTGTATTTGGTGTGTTGGGCACACAAGAGACTCTTTGTAATTTGGTTACAGGGTTGTTTGAGAGAGACCATCTTCATCCTACACCTCCCACGAATTGATAAACCTTGGGTCATCCACTTGAGGGAAAATTTCCACTGTCCTACAAAACTCTACGCTTGGAGGCCCAGCACGAGTCTACAAGAATAAAGTTGAGTAGTAGCCATCAGATACCAACCTATATGCGGTATTTACCTGTCGTTCCAAGTAAATTTGCATGTGCCAAACTCTAAACGTTCAAATAATAATCTGTTTTGTATGCTTGAATCGCTCATGTAGTGACTGGGGGCTGTTAGTATCTTCCATGCTAGGTGGGTTATTCTCACGCTGAGTGTTTATTCACTTGTCATTCATGAGAAAATGGATGGTAATTGGGATGCCCAGTTCCATGCTCGAAATCAAATCAAAATATAATCATAAAACAAAACTCCCTCGGGACTGTTGTTGGTATGGATAGCACCCGGGAATTCGGCTAGCCGTGGAGTGTGATCATTGGTGGAGGGGGATTAAAAACTTTACCATTCTGTTTGGGTACCACCTATAATGTATCTAGCATGAAATATAGTGAGATCTCTTGATTGTTATGTTGACAATGAAAGCATACCGCTCAAAATTATATTTATGTCTGTTTTAAAAGCTCCGAGCTCTGGCACCTCTACAAATCCCTGCTTCACTCTGCGAAGGGCCTATCTATTTACATTTATTGCTGAGTCATCATCTTCTTATAAAAAGCATCATCTGGAGAGCACCACTGTCATTTCTATGCTTTGTTATAAATTGATGTTGAGTATGAATGTGACGGGATCTCTTTTGCTATGAATTATCATGTCTAGTAAGTCCTTGATCTTCAGGCGTGCTCTGCATTTATGTTCATAATCTTCGCTCAAAACCTGAATACTGGCAATACATATTTGCAACAACAAGATCAAAATAGTTTGTAGAAGTTTTTCTTCGTCACTTTTAGTTTGTCAACTGAATTGCTTGAGGACAAGCAATGGGTTAAACTTGGGGGAGTTGATACGTGTCCATCGTATCTACTTTCCCAAACTCTTTTGCCATTGTTTTGGACTCTAATTTGCATGATTTGAATGAAACTAACCCGGACTGACGCTGTTTTTAGTAGAATTGCCATGGTGTTATTTTTGTGCAGAAATCAAAGTACTCGGATTAGCTTGAAAATTTATGGAGAATATTTTTGGAATACATAAAAAATACTGGCGCAAAAATTAACCAGAGGGGGTCTACCCAGTGGCCACAAGCCTAGGGGGGCGCCCCCTAGGGCGCGCCTACAGGGCTTGTGGGCCCCATGGACCTCCTCCAACCTCAACTCCAACTCCATATAACCCTCTTCAGGGAGAAAAAACCAGAGAGAAGGATTCATCGCGTTGTACGATATGGACCCGCCGCCACCTCCTGTTCTTCATCAAGAGGGCTGGTCCTGAAACCGTTCGGGGCTCCGGAGAGGGGGTTCGTCGCCATCGTCATCATCATCAACCTTCCTCCAACACCAATTTCATGATGCTCACCGCCGGGAGAGAGTAATTCCAACATAGGCTTGCTGGACGATGATGGGGGAGATAGGATTTATCATGTAATCGAGTTAGTTTTGTTAGGGTTTGATCCCTAGTATCCACTATGTTCTGAGTTTGATGTTGCTATGACTTTGCTATGCTTAATGCTTGTCACCAGGGCCCAATAGCCATGATTTCAGATCTGAACCTATTATGTTTTCATGAATATATTTGTGTTCTTGATCCTATCTTGCAAGTTGTAGACACCTATTACAAGTTATTATCCGCATATCCCAAGATGACAATAATTGGGATTCTTTCTGGTGATTACCATAGTTTGAGGAGTTCATGTATTCTCTAAGTGCTAATGCTTTGGTCCAGTTCTCTATTAAAAGGCGGCCTTAATATCCCTTAGTTTCCATTAGGACCCCGCTGCCATGGGAGGCTAGGACAAAAGATGTCATGCAAGTTCTTTTATATAAGCACGCATGACTATATACGGAATACATGCCTACATTATATTGATGAACTGGGACTATTTCTGTGTCACCCTAGGTTATGACTACTACATGATGAATATTATCCAACATAATTATCATTGCTGATCCAATGCCTATGAGCTTTTCACATATTGATCTTTGCTAAGTTACTTTCATTGCTACCGCTGTTCCAATCACTACAATCTGCTACTTTTACTTTTGCCACTGTTACCGTTACTTCCATATTACTTTGCTACTAAAACTTTGCTACAGATATTAAGTCTTTCAGGTGTGGTTGAATTGACAACTCAGCTTCTAATACTCATGAATATTCTTTGGCTCCCCTCGTGTCGAATCAATAAATTTGGGTTGAATACTATGTCCTTGAAAACTGTTGCGATCCCCTATACTTGTTGGTTATCAATAGCATTAGTGAAGAGTATGCACAGATGTGTAGGCAAGTAATAAAGATTAGCGAAACATATTACCCAAAAGGAGAAATGTTTTATATATTTTCGACATACCTAGCCATAAAATCATGTGCTTCTTGATTAACAAACTGAACACACAATTAAGCGGGCATAGGAGGTGCACAATCATGTACCGACAAAAAGCAGAGGTGGACAGGGAGTTCATCCATTGACCTTTAGAAACAGTTCTGAGTTCCGCAGATATATAGAGATATAGATATTGGTGTTCTGAAAATAGCTCTTCTTAATTATGCATTTCTCCTAGGTACATCTATAAGAAAGGCAGAGTGAAGATTATATTGCCGTTCTATTCTCACAAATATTTTATTTTCAAGCGAATGATAAATTTAGGTTGCTACTATTACAATTACTGTACATATATAAGAAAAGTTATGGTATAAGCACCCAATAAATTGGTATCAAAGAAGCATACATGACATAACTGGTATTTTGTTGCCTTGACAATTAAAAAAATACAACAGTACAAATCTTTTAAGGAAAAGGCAAACCGGACTTGCAAACAGTGTGGGTTCCATCAATTTGCACAAAATTCAGACCAAGAAAAAAAACTAAATTCAGACCATGGAACATGGCAAACCATGGAGAAGGAAAATCAGGAGATGCCAAAATTGTTCAGCAATTTGGTCCCAAGGACCTAGAAGGAAAGACAATTTACTTATACACAGTACACATCCAAGAGCTTGCAGCGGGGTAATGAATAATAGATAACTGCAAGTCTACAACAAAGGATCATATTTACCTTATTAGTTCCATTGGATTTCTAAGCTACATTTTTTTATATTAATGCTCTCAAGATTGGTAGGTTTTACCCTTTCCATATATGACCAATTGGAATCACTTCATGTATGACCAATTGGAATCACTTCATATATGGTGAAATTGTAATTAAATGAACTTTAATTGCATAGCTCTTGCAAGAGTATCACTTCATGTATGACCAATTGGAATCCTTGCTCTGTTAGCTCCAAATAGCTACAACCCTCTACTGAATTTTTTAAATCAAGAAGCAATGAGGTGACCATAGTTCATGGCAAAAAATGTTCATTTCTCGTGTTAGAAGGATAAAATAACTACCTTTGGTAGGTACTTCAACTATGAAAGAGCGTGTAATAATTAGTGATTTACCTGAGAGTAATAGGGTCGCAAGTATATTCATTTACTGCACTCGTACAGCCTGCAAATTTACTATGGAATGAGTTTCTGAGAGAAATATAAAACACACAACACAAAAGAAGAATAGGTACCTGACATTGCTCCAGCATGGTAAACTTTTTTGAGAGCTTTTCTACTTCTTGAGCTTGTGTTGGTTTTTACCTTGAAGAGGAAAGGGTGATGCAGCAAAGTAGAGATAAGTATTTCCCTCAGTTAAGAACCAAGGTATCAATCCAGTAGGAGACACACGCAAGTCTCCAATCTATGCACCTGCACAAACAATCAAACACTTGCACCCAACGTGATAAAGGGGTTGTCAATCCCTTCACGGTCACTTGCAAAGATGGAAAATAGACCTGGGGGCCATATGTTTCACTAGAGGATTCTCTCTTGTAAGAAAATAATATGGTGGGTGAACAAATTACTATCGAGCAAATGATAGAAAAGTGCAAAGTTATGACGATATCCAAGGCAATGATTATGAATATAGGCATCACATCCGTGTCAACTAGACCGAAACGATTCTGCATCTACTACTATTACTCCACACATCGACCGCTATACAGCATGCATCTAGAGTATTAAGTTCATAAGAATGGAGTAACGCCTTAATTAAGATGACGTGATGTAGAGGGATAAACTCAGGAAATATGATAAAAACCCCATCTTTTTACCCTTGATGGCAATGATACAATACGTGCCTTGCTACCCCTACTTTTTCACTAGGTGAGGACATATCAAGATTGAACCCAAAACTAAGCACCTCTCCCATTGAAAGAAATACAAATGTAGTTGGCCAAACCAAACCGATAATTTGAAGAGAAATATAAAGATATCAAATCATGCATATAAGAATTCAGTAAAGACTCAAATAATATTCATAGATAATCTGATCGTAAATCCACAATTCATCGGATCTCGACAACCACACTTCAAAAGAATATTATATCGGATAGAACTCCTATAACATCGAGGAGAACATTGTATTGAAGATCAAAGAGAGAGAAGAAGCCATCTAGCTACTAGCTATATACCCATAGGTCTGTGGTAAACTACTCACGCTTCATCGGTAGGGAAATAGAGTTGATGTAGATGCCCTCTGTGATCGAATCCCCCTCCGACAGGATGCCGGAAAACGCCCAAAGATGGGCTCTCGCAGAAATAGAGGCTTGCGGGGAGGAAAAGTATTTTGGTGGACGCTTCCGTTTGTTTTGGAATATTTGTGAATTTATAGGCCAAAGATTAAGGTTAGAGGAGCTCTGAGGGGCCCACAAGCCCTCAGGGCGCCCCCTAAGGCACGGCCCAGAGGCTTGTGGCCGCCTCGGGACTCCTCTGACTTCATCTCCAAGTTTCGTGGGTGTCTTCTGGTCCAAGAAAAATCATCGTAAAGTTTAATTCCGTTTGGACTCCGTTTGATATAATAGATAATAGCATGGAACAATAAAAAATTATAGATATGTTGGAGATGTATCATGCTTCCAGTCATCTTTGGTGACTTACTCGTGTTTGGCCATTTCCCTTCTTGTCGAGGGCACCGTTGCACCACCACTCATGGCAAGGCTCATGTGCCAAGTATGCTCCAACTCCCAACATACAAGAAATTTTAGATAAACCAATTGAGGCAATTTCACAAAGTAAAGCTACAAAACCATTTAGTAAAATTCACTGGAACTATCCTACTACATAACTGAATCAATCAAACATAACAGCAGCTACAAAAACCACTCTAGATCTTTTTCACAAACCAAAGGTAGCATTTTAGGTACTAATTAACCATGGGGCATATATTATCATTTAGTCAAATAAATGAATCCAAGAAAACTGATAGGAAGAGAATGAATGGGGGTGTTTCAACCATGGCTACACATACATGGCATACATCTAAAAAAGGCAGCATGGTTTTGAAGAGCTATCTACCCCTTTTAATAAGGAAGAGATCGATGCCGTAGTAAAGGAGATGCCAGCCGACCGGGCTCCCGGACCTGACGGTTTCAATGGCTGCTTTCTTAAGAGCTGCTGGCAGATTGTCAAGGATGATTTCTATAAAATGTGTCAAGATTTTTATGATGGTCAGTTGGATATATTAGTGAAGGGTATATCACTTTAATACCAAAAATTGCTTCCCCGGAGATAGCCAATGGCTACATACCCATCACTTTGTTGAATTGTTGTCTGAAAATCATCATGAAAATACTAGCCAACCACCTGCAGAAAGTGATTCTGAAAATCATACACAGGAACCAATGTGGGTTCATTAAATAGTGAACTATTCAAGATTGCCTGGTGTGGACCTTTGAATACAATTGAGCACGAACCGATGTTGGAGATCATGAGGCACATGTGTTTTGATGATAGATGGTTGGGATGGATGGAATGTATTTTTTCTTCTAGTGTTTCATCGGTCCTTTTAAATGTAGTACCTGGCAGAAAGTTCCAATGCAAGTGTGGTGTGAGGCAGGGCGATCCCTTTTCAACACAGATTTTTGTCCTCGCCGGAGATCTACTCCAAGAAGCGATCGATGATGCATTTTCTCAACATCTTCTCAGTCTTCCCTTCCCTTTTAATCGGAGGTATGATTATCTGGTCATTTAGTACGCAGATGAGACGATCCTGGGGATGCCTGCTTGCTCTAACCAAGCTGCTCAGATGAAGTCCATCCTGGTGGATTAAGCTACCTCACTGGGATTGTGGATCAACTTTGACAAGTCCACCTTGATAACCATCAACCTAGCCCCGCAGCGAGCGAAAGTGCTGGTGCACATATTTGGTTGCACTGTTGGCTCCCTTCCCTTCACCTACCTTGGACTCCCCATGGGCACCACGACACCACCTCTACTGGAGCTCATGCCGATGGTTCATCGGGTTGAGAGAAAGCTGTCTACTGCCCTATCCTTGATGTCGTCCGGGGCCAATCTCACGTTGGTTAACTCGACCATCACTTCGATGCTTGTATACGCCATCTGCACGATCAAGCTGCATCCAAAGGTGGTCGAGCATTCTAGACAGGTTGCACAGATATTGTTTGTGGGCCAAAAACACTGATGAGGGGGGGTCAAAAACAACTCACTTGCAGCATGGGAACTGGTGTGTAGACCCAAGAGCAAGGGTGGACTTGCTGTGATCGACGTCAAAACCCAGAACATGGCCCTGCTACTCAAACATTTCTTCAAATTCCATAACCGAGCGGATATCCATATTGGTTTGTGTTTGGTTAAACCGAACCGTTTGGTCTGGTTCTTTGTGTTTTGAACAAATTCGGTTTTGGAAAAATAATGAGTGATCGGTGATCTGAAAAACTGCTAACCGGGCATTCGGGGGAACGAGATTTCAGGTCGGTCCTCGGTTAAGGCCGAGTTGACCGATATATCAGAGTGAAAACAAAAATAGGTACACTTCTGAACTTAATCATCAATTTAGCATTCTATGCACATAAGAAGTAGACCCCGTGAGTAGAAAAATCAGATCCTTTTAGTAAGAACCATCATGTGAACACACTAAGATCTCACGAGCTTATCAAGAAGCTCCAAATAATATAGAAATAGAAAAATATGCTAGAATCAAGCAATCGAAGAGGAGGCGAGAGATCAGAGGGAAGGGATATGCCCAGGCCGGAGGCCACCACCTTCGCCCGTTGGGGTCAAAGCGAGGAGAAGGAGAGGCGGCGCACTGGCGATGCTAGGGTAAGGAGGGGGAATTGATCGGGAGTGGAGGATGAGGTTAGTAGGATAGGCCGCTGGAGGAGGCACGTAATACAGGAGGAGCAACGGCTTGAGGTGTTGGGATGTGCGTGGGCCGGTTTTACGTAGAGATTTTTCCATGTTCACATCTAATCGGTATCATCGGTTACTTCGGTTAACTAAAGTACAAGACCGAAATTCCTAAATTAATTTCAGTTTTTACAAAGTGCAGATTGAACTAAGGATCAAAAAATTTGGTTTCGGTCTTTTCGGCTTCAATGTTGGGTTTTTCGATTCGGTAGTTCGGTGCTTAGTTAATATGCCCACCCCTAGTGGTGCCCAATGGTGACGAGGCACCCTTGAGCGGCGGTGGCGAAGACGTGAAATTCGGTTGCTTCAAAGACATCGGGTGGGATCATTCCCTTTGCTCCGCGACGCTTTCGGCAACATGAAGATATCAGGAGAATGCGGCTTCGGGTGGGGAATCCAAAGGAACGAACTACGGCGACAACGGCTTACTAATGGCGATGGAATCGACCGGTGAACGATGGCGGTCTTGAGCTCCTCCGGCCAAATCCAAAACACCTAGCAGCTGCGTGCAAACGAGGAAGGGTGGGGAAAAGGCCTCGGGAGGTTTCCCCTACGGCTTTGCCTCGCGTGCGGTGAATCGGACGCCCACGAGGTGGACCAGGAGCGTGAGCTTGAGTCGAGCTTGGCCTCAGTGTGCGTGCATCCGTGCATGCATGCGGCAGTGTCCGACTTGGGTTAGGGTGGAACCGGGCACGGGCGGGTCCCTCTAGTCAGCGGCTGGGGCGGCGAAGGGCTGTGGGGTTGGCGATGTGTACCGCTTAGGGAGGCCAAGTGGGTCGTGGGCGTTGGCACTTGGGTGCTGGGCCGCGGGGCTGCAACACTTCGGTCTTTTTTTTGAACAAAATCTATAGAATAAAATTAGTTGGTAAAAAAATACCAGAATAATCCTAAAATATTATAAAGACATAGTAATAATAATAACACTAGTATATAGTACAGGAACACTAGTTCCATCTCTAATGCAATTTTGGATTTTTTTTTGCAATACGCCACACAAACAACACTATAAAACTCAAACAAAATAATTTGCAGTTTATAAAATTGACAAATTAAATCAGGTGAACTCCAAATAATTTTCCTCACAGTATGAACATTTTTAAATAGCGAAGAAGTCATGTTATGTCCACTTCAATAAATTTCCTTGAGTTGCATAATGATTTGAATATTCCAAAAAAGAAAATAATGCAAATAAAACTATGAGATGCATATGAATGATCTATTAACATCCTAATTAGGTTGGGATGTTACATTACATATTCTGGATAAGTTAAAATGCCACATGCGGCAACGCCCGAAAGACATAGGGGCAAGAGAAGAAGGAAATCATAGACAACGATTTGGGACCGTACTATCTCCACTCCCCAATGGATCGCCGAGTGACGAGTTCCTCCAGATCCTTAAAATCATCACGACTTTGCTTGACAACAGCCATGAGTTCCTCCACCTCTAGCTCGCGCTTGATGCAGAGCTTCCTCAAGTCACCTGTTAGTTCCTCGGCGACCGCTTTCAATGTCATCCCCGAGGCACTTCTTTGCTCATGCAGCTTCTTCCAGCTGGCAGCTTCCTCCTCCTCCTTCTTGGAGAGCATGTTGAGGAGCTCTACATTGTCACCCATGAGTTGAATGACGAAGCCGATTGCCTTCTCAACCGAGCCATCGCTAATCTCGATGAGTTCACGAAGTCGTTTACCAACTCCTACTCCTTAGTTAGGCTAGCAAGACTGTCATCATTGCTGGACAAAGACTTCACACCGCCCACTCATTGTGCTCACCGGCGCAGCGAGTGCGCTTGTGAGAGGACTCGCCTGCTGGTGATAGATTGTTTGAGGGATCCGCGGCACGCTAGGACATTGCTACAGCGACTGCCACATAGCGGCGAGACCTCTCCAGTTCTTCCGCGGCCTCGGTCTTAGATCTTTGGTTATATGCCAACCCGAAACTCCTCCTACCGGTCTTGGCAGAACGACTTGACAGGAAATACCTATTTTTTGGGTGGTGTGGAGAGGAATTGTGAAGTAATTTCTAGGTGGGTAGTTTTTATAGACCAGTGCTAAGTGGGAACACATTTAGGTTTGATCAGTGTGAACCAATTTGCAATTACTTATTGCGTGGTAATCTAGAATGTGACGAGAAACAAGCTCAAATTTATTGATGTTTCTGGGCTTGAAGGCCGAAATGGTTCCCGGATGGCGTATGTGGGCCCATGTTCTCGGATGTGTACGTGTATGCGCACTATCACACATGGTCCAGATATCACCATCCTGTCCAATGGATGGCCCGTCATGCCTCCCACGGGGTGCGAGAAGGTTGACTAGAATGGCAATATGCAGGTGTGGTTGCTTGCCGTTCAGGCGCCCGAGCACGCGCTCTGCTTGCGGCCCCCCATGCGCCTAGCTAGTTGTTGAGGTGGCCGAGGCGCGCCATGCTCGTGTCCGTCCGTGTATTTTTCTTGCTGTAGAAGCGCCCGCGGCATGTTTCACTCTATGATCCATACGCGCTCTCTGCTCATCGTTGAGGCAAATTTAAAGTGGCACCGGTTAATAATTGTCTTACATATTCAAGATAATTTAGAATGCCACATGCGGCAACGCCCAAAACACACACGAGCTACATATGCATAGTGACTTAAAATGTCCATATGCGACATTTGCATGCAATAATAATAAAATATAGGCTAAAAGGAACGGTACTTGCAATTTGGGTTTGTTGCATCAATTATACTGTAAGCAGTTCCCTTATAGTCTTTCTGTCAAAAAAATAGGCTAAAAGGCTGAGCTGGCGGCCTTCCGATCATGGTCTTCTCGGACTCCATGATCAGCATTACGACCTTGTGGCTGTTCATACCGAGTGTCCCGACACACGGCCATGGTGCCCGTCTCCACCTACGGAACTGCTGGCACTTGGGAGGCTCTTTTGGTTGTTGGGCCTCTTCTAGTAGAACTTCACAGCGTGCAATCGCGTCCATGGAATGCCCGTGGAACCGCTCCATTTCCATTTCTCTGCCTTGGTAGCAAATTCTGTCCATCACCTGAATCCTCAAGATATCACGTTGGCTATGTTCTACTTCGTTGGGGACGTAAACTCCACCAAGGATGAGCTCGAGCCTGTCTACCACATCATCAAGATCGAGGTTGACATGGTTGTCGCTGGCAATGATGAAGCTGCAGGCTGGCTGTCTCATAACTGAATCACAGAGGTCCTCTACCCATTCCTTGCGGGGTATGAGGCTCTCGATGAGCGCTGGTGATGGTGTCTCTTCGGATGGGTCGTCGATCATGCCGCCTAGCAGCTCTTGATCTTTTGCATGGTGGATGGAAAACTTCTCAACACACTTTCTCTACAATCTGTCCATTGTGCGCCAAAGGATTGGCACGGCGATATCGCTGCCGATGGGCCATGGCGCCTGCACCGGGCGATGAAGCACTTGCTCCCCAACCATAGTATTAAGTATCAAGTCCTCTTTATCCCATACGCAACAACCCACCTACACGGGTATGTGTTTCAATCACTCACGCCACCCACCATAAGCGAATCATGAACCTATTGCAACACCCTATAGAGGGGATCCCTCACGTTCACGCGACACAGAGGGCACCCTAGGATAACACCAAAATAAAATATACAACTCGAGCCAATCATGATCATCAATCAACCCATAGGACAAAACAGATCTACTCAAACATCATAGGATAACCACATATCATAGGATAACAACATATCATTGGATAATAATATATAGTGCTGAGCACCATGTTTAAGTAGGGAATTGCAGCGGTAATAGAGAGGTTACACCTCTGCATAGAGGGGAATAAAGTTGGTGTTGACGGTAGCGAGGTTGTTGATGTAGATCGCCGTCACGATCCTTGCCCCGACGGCACTCAGGTGCCACCATGAGAGATGGGGAGAGAGCCCCGACCTTCTTCTTCCTTGGCCTCCCCCCTAGATGAGAGGAAGGTTTACCCTCTGGTCCTTGGCCTCCATGGCAGCGGAGGGGCAGGTTCCCCTCCTAGATTGGATCTATCTCTCTGTTCTCTTCTATTTCGCGCTCCTCTTTTCTAGCGGAAAACCGTTTCATAAATATCCAGAGCTCCGTAACTCGAACTGCGCTGAAATTTTAACATGACTTTTTGGATATAAGCCTCCTTGTGGCAGAAGAAGAGCCCCGCCCGACTTACAGGGTACCCACTAGGTACCACCACGCAGTAGGGGGGTAGGTCGTGCCCTGGTGGGTAGTGGTGAGCGTGGGCCTCTGTTTGCGTTGATTGCACCTCCCAAAAATCACATATATTCCAAAATAAATCTCTGTAAATTCTTATCGTGTTTGGACTTCGTTTGATATGGATATTTTATGAAACCAAAAAACATGCAACAAACAGGAACTGGCACTGGGCATTGGCTCAATATGTTAGTCCCAAAAAATAATATAAAATGTTGCAAAAAGTTTTATAATATTGGCATGGAACAATAAAAAATTATAGATACGACGGAGCCGTGTCACTAAGCCATCTTTATCCTCTATGTATCGGTGCCTGTTCCTCACTCGCACAACAAATCATTAAATTCAAATACAACTCATAGAAAACAATGCATTGTGGTAGTTGTCTCTACCTTATGTGATAACATGCTAAGAGACGATTCACTTGTAGAGCACTAAGTCTTCTCACGATCTCTCAGGATGCCGTACTCATCGCCAGTCCCTTGTAATCCTTTTTTCCTTATGTAATCTTAAACTTGTAACATATGTGTTGGTGACACAATACTACTACCAATTGGACTAGCAAATCAATGAGTCACTACAAAAAAAAAGACACATCCATGACATTTTGGGCCGAACGGATTTTTTTTCTGTCATACTTATGACACTTCTATGACGATAATTGTGACAAAACCAGGTATCATCATAGATGTGGTGGGCTCCTACTTCTATGACAAAAAATCATGACAGAAAATGGGCTTTTCGTCTTGGGCAGGCCGGAGACGCAGCTGCATGACATTCTTTGGGCCGTCCATGACGGAAAAAACCGTGGTAGAACCGAGGGCGAGGAAAATATCGGGGTGTTCCCAGTTACGGTGGGTGGTCGGGGCCGAGCGATGCATGGAGGTTGCACACTTCTCTCGTACACGCACATGCGTGGATGCGAGGCGTTGGGCTCTAATTGAACCCGAGCGAGGCGTTCGCCTACTGAACCCGAGCGATCGCACTGGAGTCTACGTGACGGTGTCCTGGACTAGGGGGTACTCAACACGTCATCTCCCGATCTGATAGATTGGGCCGAGGACCCCCGTGGCTGTATACTCATGGGCCAGTTCGGACAACTGCCGCATACAAGGAAGATTCCACAAGACTTGGCGATCAAGACAAGGACTTCTCCCCACCGGCGTATTCGGCTAGGACTCTTGTTAACCTGGGCCTCTGGTGCATTATATAAACCAGCGCCAGGCTAGTCGATAGATTATATATACATACAATCATACCATAGGCTAGCTTCTAGGGTTTAGCCTCTACGATCTCATGGTAGATCAACTCTTGTACTATCCATATCATCAATATTAATCAAGCAAGACGTAGGGTTTTACCTCCATCAAGAGGGCCCGAACTTGGGTAAAAATTCCTGTCCCCTGCCTCCTGTTACCATCGATCCTAGACGCACAGTTCAGGACCCCCTACCCGAGATCCGCCGGTTTTGACACCGACATTGGTGCTTTCATTGAGGGTTCCGCTGTGTGATCGACAAAAGGATCGATGGCTCGCCTGTAGATCAACTGCGACTTCGGCATCCTCGTCACCAGCTCGACTGGTCACCTTGGTTCGACCAAGAACTGCGCCCCGTGTTCGGATCACCATGTTCAGACGAGGGCCTTCATCAACACCAACTCCGATCTGTATCAAGATAATGGAGGAATCGTCCATGGAGCTCGGGGGCTCAACGTCAACATTGCCCTTGGGCGACTGTGCTGTTTTTCCGGACAGCAAACGCGTATCCTCCGCCACCGCCTCCTCGAGCGTCGCTTTAACGATCGCTTTGGTGGAATTGTGCGGAATCGAGTCTACAACAACCCTGGAAAATTTCTCGAGTTCCGATGGAGGAATCTCTAGCAATCTATGATATACCAGAGCCCTGTCAAATCTGGACGGGAATCTGGACGAGTTTAGGGCGTGGTGTTCAGCTTCTAGCTCGGATGTCCTTTGAAAGATCCAACCGTTGATCGGCTGCAGAATTCATATATCTAGCACCTCTCAAAATTTCAGCTCGATCCGACCATCCAAACTCCGGGAACCTTCCGATTAGTGCATCACTTTTCAGATCTGTTTTCTGCGCGAAAACGAATCCGACCCGAGTTCGTCTTTTTTATGAATAGGATTTCGGACATCCCTTTTGAAGGAAGTTTTGTATGGGGTATTGTGTTTTGTTGCTGAACACATCCCACTAACTTTAAGATTTTTTGAACATGATCTTCAACATCATGCTGGTGTCAAACCAGTCCGGCAATATTGCTCCACGGCTGCCGACCTGCGCTAGACACGTCGTCACTTTGTTGAGCCGAGCTCAACTTCTTCGGATCATCATCTCGGCAAGCCGAGCAAGAGTCCGGCATCGCGAAGGATAAATCATCACCAACATCGCCGCCCCACGGATTACACGGAGCGGGCATACCGGCATCACCGCACGGTCGCTTCATCAAGCGGGCATCGACCACGTCACGACCTGCATCGGCAGGGCCGCACTATTGCTTCTTCAAGATGGTGTCCATCACGCCGACCTACTTCGACTCATCGGCTGACATCGAGGCTTCGCCATCTCTTCATCAACCTACTCCGGTAATGGGTGTGCGGATCGAGTCCCAATTTTGGGAATCACCTTCCTTCGGATTGCTACAACAAATAAACCAGGTGCTATTAATCCTAGTATTTTTTTCTTGTTTGGGTTCAATTTTTCCCAAGGAATTATTACTGTGGTTTGTCCATCATATGTACACAGGTGTATCAAATGGTGGCCGCATTAACGACGGTCGCATGGTGGTCCGGTCAGTCTCCGTACATAGTCTGGCGAATGCCGCATCCAGAACTCGGACCGACCTATGAATTCAGGCTTTGCCACGTCTTTACCGCATCACGCCGACGCCCTGCATCGACATTGACTTCGGCGCCAGGCCATATTTCTTTTATTACTCACTTTGCATAAATTATTTATTATGCAACATTTTTTTTAATTATCATTATTACTATTATCTCCGGTTTGCACTATTTTTTATGCACAGGAAAACGATCCGGGGACTTCGGCGTCACTCTGCCAGTCTGCATTGACCGTGCTATGTCACCACTTCGTCGTGTTGAGCTCTCCGCTCCGCCACCTCGGGACCGGCTTGGGGGATGGAACCTTGCCCCGCATCAAGCTCGGACCGCATCATCAATACCGAACACATTAATCAGCTAAGTTGCTTTCATGCTCAAAGCTTTAATTTCTAACTTGTGTTCGGTTCGACCAAGCATTATACTTTTTTGGAAAAAGTTGCTTGTAAAATTTCTTCGTTGTCCAAACTTTGTTTGTGACACACAAATTCAAGGACCCAATTCACTTGGGGGTTTCCTTTATGAAGCTTTTCCTCTTGCATGTGATTATACTTGTACGGCTTCGTTCCTTGTTCGTGTATTATGCCACAATATGCACCATATTGACTTAAGCGATTTGCAAGCTGGGTTGCCTTGCTCCTGTGTTTACCCCTACGTTCCTGATTGTTCGGCTGCACCTCTACGATTGTCACGATCGGGTCGCCCGAGCCGGACCTCAGACTGGGTGAAGCCGAAAGCTAGCGCTCTTATAGTGTTCAATAATGGTCGGCACACAACGGAACTCATGAGTACAAAAAATCTATTGCACAAGTCTCATAATAACAATGAGCACCGAAGAAAGGTATCGGTGGGGGTACTATTTTCTTCGAAGATGCTTCTTACACTTCACGGTAATATAGCATAAGTTCCCTGAGCGCGCTTTGTCTGTTACAGCCTTATGGCCTGATTGCCTGGTTATTGGAAACACCGTCGATATTCTCGACAGATGGAGTACATAACACTTTTCGGTCCTTGATCGAAGAGGGAGAAGCTGACGGTCGGTTAAGACGCGTTTAAAGTTCAGTTGAACATAGATATGTTATAAGTACTTCGGTACATGCAATCATTCTTCTACCCAAGTAACTTGGGGGCTCGTAAGTTTACTTGAGCCGTTTTATAATAAGTGTTCTTCTTCTTAGTCGTTGCAAAGTTTTATTATTATTATTTATCACTCCTTTTTTCGACACGAGTGTGCGGTCACTAGCCAGGGAGCCTAATTTCTCTCTCAAAGCCGCTAGAGTTTAGTTTGCTAAACTGGCCTGATGAGAAGTACTCCGCCCTCGGTATAGGAGGTTGAAGACGTAGGCTGACCCACTCGAAGTCTTGAGATAGGATGTATCATGTTAAAGCACGACAGAAGCACTTCTTTTTTCTAAGACCAACTTTCGGATTGGCACCGAACACTTGATATTGTCCGGACGTCATGTTTTTACTAATGTTTCTTGGTTTTCCAAGCTTTTTGGCACTTTTAAACTATTTGTGCTTTTCCAGCATTAGTCTCGCAGTGCAACGTCGGACACCCTTAGGGATTCGGCAAAAACATTCTCAGATATTGCTATATATGCATCGGTTTTGAATTGTGTCTTCGGTCAATAGTTGGGTTGCCCGGCTCCTGCACTTGCTTCCTACGTTCCGTTTTGTTCGACTAGGCGTGCAAAGGGAGAACCACTGCGATTGTGCTTCCAGCTCACATGGTTAAGCACCTCAGTGGAGAAAGCCGAAAACTGACTTTCACAATAAGCGTAAACTGGTCAGCGATCCGATGACTATGTTAAATGATGGGCCATTTATAACATTGGCCGAAGTGTTTAAGGCTTGACCCCGACTGTCGCCAAACATTACCGGGGGCTATTAACTGGCCTCCCATACTAAATCCTCAATATTTTGCTCTTACATTAGAGCTGAGGTTTAATGATCATGCTTAGCATGACAACCCAAAGAAAGGAACCGATAGCGGGACTATTTTCTTTGGAAGACATTTCTTCTGTTAAACAGTAATATAACTCTCTGCGTACCTTTGTTTATAAAACCGTATGGCCAGATTGCCTTGTTTGTTGTAAATCTTTGCCCTCATAAAGGCTTTATAAAGTAGGACAAACACTCCTTGGCTACTGGCCGAGGAGGTGGAAGCCGATGGTCGGTCAACAAAGTTTTGTACAATGCGGATCCAAGCATTAATGACGTAAAGTACTTGGATACATAAGAGTCATTACACATAATTTGTGATTTTACTATGGATATTGATCCTTATTTCAGCCACCCGTGCCCGCATTAAGGCTCGGGGGCTACTGGGCTTCGGGCTTATTATTTACAAATATTAAAGGGGCACATTGATCCCCTGATCTGGTGTTACCACCCGACCAGTGTCTCGGGGGCTACTGCATTGCTTGTCCAATGCAGAAAATTTTATGTGCAATATAGTTTCCGAGGAGATTTTGATCCTCAGGTTGGTCGGCCACACCCAACCTGAGTCTCGAGGACTGAGCACACTGCTTTTAGTATCCCGAAGTATTCTGCCGAGCTTGGACTTGATCCTCAGGCCGATTTTGCAAATCAACCTGAGTCTCAGCGGCTACTGGGACCAGCGGTCTCACGTCATCCTTCAGGCGCATCTCGGGTTTTAGACCGATACACACCTTGAGGGCTACTGGCTATATATCTCGGCAAAGAATAAATTGCACCAATAAAAAATATTAACAAAAATCGGCCCACATTCGGGGTGGTGCACCACCTCGGAAGCAGTCCGGCATAAAGCTCGGGCGTTAGTGGCTGGCGCCATTGTCACATCCCTAGCTGCTGGTAGTGCTCTAGGCTAGCTTCATGTGTGCATCATGTTTAAATTCTGAAATTTGAACTGAGGGAAATTGGAAGCCTCAAAACCCTAAATAAAAGAAGGGCAGAAACCCTAAAAATCTCATTCATTGTTCCAAAATGCTCTTCTTAAATGTTTGATAATTTTTGGCAAGGGTTCTGGTCCCAACCAAAATATTGGACATTTTTAAGGATTTATTTTTGGGACTTTGGATTTAATTCATTAGCTATTTGAATTTGAATTATATTCATATAATTAGAATATAATTTCAAATACCCCTGAAATATTTTATAAGCTTTTGGAAAAGTCCATCTAGCAATATAAAATATTCAGAGGAGTTTTTGGCATTGTTTGGATTATTTTAAATTCAAAACAGTGGCAAAATAAATTAAATAAAAACAAAACAGAAGAAAAATATGAAACAGAACAGAACTTACCTGGCGGCCCAAGTGGCCGGCCCAGCCCACCACCACAGCCTCCCTGTCGTCTTCCTCCCTGGACAGGAGGACGAGCGCGTGCCCGCCGCGCGCTGGCCACGCGCCTCGCCAGCTCCTGCTTACCGCTCTCCCCCGACGCTCTGGACGCCCAGGGCGTCGACACGCGGCCTCCCCGACCGCCCCTCACTCTCTCCCGAGCTCTCCCCCTCCTCTGTTCCTCTCTCCCTCTCGTGCCGAGCGCAGCCGTCGCCACCGACGCCATTCGCCGCGGCCACCGGCCACCCCTCGCCTCGCCGATGCCTCCAGAAGAACCGCCGCGCCTTCTTCTTCGTCTCCACCAACCCATGTGACGCCGGAAGCCTCGGAGCGCCGTCCCCGACGCCTTCTTCCTCCTCGGGCCACCGAGATCGCCGGCGACCTCCCGTCGTCACCAGCCCCTCCCCGAGCCCACTGACCACCCCTGCGGACTCGACGTGAGCTCCTCTTCGTTTCCCCTCCGTATTTTCGTTCAATTTCGTGCCGTATCCATCGTCTCCGCCGAGCCCGAGAGCCCATTGCCGCCGGCCACGAGGTCGCCGTGGCTAGAGCTCACGCGCGTCACGTCCAAGCACACCACCATGCTCAGCACCACGCCAGGATCCCAAAACCCTAGTCTATCGCTCCTGTGGCGCACCGTAGCCACCGCTCGCGCCTCACCCGAACTCCGGCCGCCGCCGTCGTCATGATTGCCGTCGCCTCCGGCCACCTTAGCTTCTCCCGTCCGCCCTGTTAGATGCGCGCGAGTCTGGGCATCCCGTAGAGCCCCTCCGCCGCTCTTTTGGTCATCGGAGGGCGAATCCCGGCGCTCTCCGCCGTCCCTGGCCTCGCCGGCGACGAGCCGCGGGTCAACTCCGGCGAGTTGACCCGGGTTTGACCCCCCTCTCTCTCACTGACATGCGGGCCCCGCCCGGCTAATCAAGTTAGGTTAGTATTAACTAAGTTAGATTAGTTAGTTAGACACTGACACTCGGGACCCACCGGTCAGGGGTTGACCGGGCTGTGCCACGTTGACCTGCTGACGTCATCGTGACGTCAGTATGACGCAGTAGTATTTTCTGGATTTAATATTATTCAGGAAATTTCAGAAAATAGCTAAAACTTCAATAAATCATAGAAAATTAACCGTAACTCCAAATTAAATAATTTATATATGAAAAATTATCAGAAAAATTCAAGGAATCCATCTGTACCATTTTCATGCATGTTAGAACAACTTATAGCTGCTGTTTAGCACAAATCATATAAAGGGCATTTAAATATCCACATATGGAGTTTGAATTTGAATCTTGGATTCAGACCAACTCCATTTAATCTGGTTTTAGTTGCATTAGCCCAAAACACATTCATATTGCCATGTCATGAGCATGCATCATATTGTGCATTGCATTGATTATGTTCCCTTCTGTGTTGCCGGTATTTGTCCCCTCTCGATAGACGTGATACCGATGATGTGATCGTTGACACTGATGAAGACTCAATGTTATCTTCAGAAGTGCCAGGCAAGCAAAACCCCCTTGTTCATTCCGATAAAATCCCACTCTCTCGCTCCTGCTCTCTTTTACTGCATTAGGACAACACCGATTCATCTGTTACTTGTTGCGGTAGCTGAACCCCTTTATCCTTTGCATGACCTGTCATTGCCACAGTAAATAGATGAAACCCACTAGCATGAGTAGGAGTTGTTTGAGCCCTGATGTGCCTACTCATTCATGTTTGTTTGTCATGCCTGCTACTGCTTAGAGTTGAGTCAGGTCTGATTCATCGGGGATGAATCAGAGGTGTGTGAACATGTCCTACTGTGTGTGAGCTAAGTGTGTGAACACGATTTGGTAAAAGGTGTCGGTGAGAGGCCATGTAGGAGTACATGGTGGGTTGTCTCATTGAAGCCGTCCTCAGGAACTGAGTTCTGTGTTTGTGATCCATGATTCAGCTACTACCATACATTGGGCCCTGAAATATGACCCCGCTCGACTTCTTATTCACCCTTGTCCTCTGTCCAGGAGTTGCAAGTAGTTTCTGGTGTTTGTAGTATGCTGGAGGCCGTGGGCAGCGCTGACCGTAGGGGTGGGCTGTGATGCGGTAGGCACGTGGCCGGGTATACCGGGCGCCCGTTTGGTGTCACGGAACCCTGTTCACATCGTTTGGGGCTGTGAGCGAAACTCCGGCCGGATCTCCTCATGGATGGAACCCGAATAGGCGATAAACCTGGACTAGAGACTTAGGTGTTTAGGTAGGTCGTGGTCTACACCCACGTCGGCTTTCGCTTGAAGTCTGCCGAGCACATGTCGTGTGCAGACGCTAAGTGGTGGAAACATGTATGAAGAAGTACACCCCTGCAGGGTTAACATCATCTATTCGAATAGCCGTGTCCGCGGAAAAGGACTTCTGGGTTGCTTATATCAGTTCATAGACAAGTGAAAGTGGATACTTTAAAATGCGCAAGATAAGCGTGAGTGCTATGGATGGCGTTCTCGTAGGGAGACGGGAGCGGATCCATAGTGGTGTATTGATATGATGAATATGTGGACTCGTGTGCGCCACCTCAAAAGAGTCACTTGCAGTCGTAGTTTAGGATAGCCACCGAGTCAAAGCTGGCTTGCTGCAGTTAAACCCCACCATCCCTTTGTTGAAAATGATGCATATGTAGTTAGTTCTGATGTAAGTCTTGCTGGGTACATTTGTACTCACGTTTGCCTATTTTATGTTTTTGCAGAGAGACTTCAGTCTCACTAGTAGTTCCACGTGGACTTCGACGTTTAGCTTGTTACCTCAGCTACGATCTTGTGCCCTCGGCAGGATCTGATAGATAGTCAGGCTTCTCGGCCTTTTTCATTTATAGATGTCTGTACCCAGACATGATAGCTTCCGCTTGTGCTTTGACTTGTATGCTCTGATTGTTGGGTCATGAGACCCATGTTTGTAATGTCTCGCTCCTCGGAGCCTATTGAATAATCTACTTGAGTCGTAGAGTCATTTTGTGATGCCATGTTGTATTGCACATATCGAGCATATTGTGTGTATGTTATTGAAATGCTTGGTATGTGTGGGATCTGACCATCTAGTTGTTTATCTTTAGTAGCCTCTCTTACCGGGAAATGTCTCCTAGTGTTTCCATTGAGCCTTGGTAGCTTGCTACTGCTCCGGAACACTTAGGCTGGCCGGCATGTGTCCTTCTTCGTTCCTGTGTCTGTCCCTTCGGGGAAATGTCACGCGATGAATACCGGAGTCCTGTTAGCCCGCTACAGCCCGGTTCACCGGAGTCCTGCTAGACCAGTGCTACAGCCTGGATTCACTCGCTGATGACCGACACGTTCGATGCTGGGTCATGGATGCCTGTCCCTGTAAGTCTGTGCCACTTTGGGTTTACGACTAGCCATGTCAGCCCGGGCTCTTTATCATATGGATGCTAGCGACACTGTCATATACGTGTGCCAAAAGGCGCAAACGGTCCCGGGCAAAGGTAAGGCGACACCCGTGGGAATACCGTGCGTGAGGCCGCAAAGTGATATGAGGTGTTGCATGCTAGATCGATGTGGCATTGAGTCGGGGTCCTGACAGCGTTGGTATCAGAGCTTGACTGCCTGTAGGATTACCAAGCCAAACTGGTCGAAGTTGAGTCTAGAAATTCTTTAGTTATATAAGGGAATTGATTGTGGGATGGAACGTAAGGCTCTTTTACTCCTTACACCTTATGCCTCTGATCTGAGTCATCATCTTCTCTTCTACGGGGATTAAGAACTAGGCTATCTCTTCTTTCTATTAGGATCACGTGTTACTATCAGTGGACTTATAGATTGTTGGATTAAGCCTCAGTTCAGTTTCTACCTCTGTATGTTAATTGTTGATCTCCAAACCTTGATATTGTGCTTCTGAGTGGTTATGCCACCATTTTTGTGAATGTCTCAAATCTTTTCTGAGCATTTACAGCCGTTATGTTGTCCGAGTCATTCCAGGTTTCTAAATAGTCTGATGCATTTGCAAAATCCTTTCCCTCTGGTTTCGACGCTCCTTTATGCCAGCTCAATCACACTAATTGTTGAGTTGAGGTATTCTACTGCCTCGACCTTTATGTTGGAATAATTATTATGACCCTAGGTGTCTCAGGGGATCATCTAGTAATTTAGCCATGATTTGTGTTCCCAGTGTGATGATTCTGGCCATCATTTTCGAAAGCATCCCGTGATGCTACTTAGTAATAGGTATTCTGTTCCTTGGGTTTTGAACCCGAGATTCACTCTACCTACTTCATGTTGATAGTAATTGCTAGTGCCTTCAGGATATTAGTAACCTTTGCGATAGTCCTTGAAGTCCGTGGTATCTTCTTCTTCCAAATACCATGAACTACTTATGGCAGAAGCTCCTCGTTGAACTGAAATATCACAACAGGATTATTCTTGAGGAGTTCTCCATTCATAAATCGTGACTCTGCCAGTTCTACCTTTCTGCATGGGTTATCCGGAAGAAATATGTTGAACTTCGTTCGACATGCTAATCCATGCATCCACAACTCAGAAAATCATATGTTCTTTTGAGTCGTCCCATCTTAGTTGTTTCTGACCCTCGCCTATCAATTGATATTCAAGAGTATGCGTGCATTCGTTCTTCGATGCCTATTACCCTTGTGGTCCGCCAAGCCATTCTATTTTAGAATGAATAGGAGAAACAAACTCCAGTACCTCATCCATATCTAGGATTGGGTCAAAGTAGTTGTATTCCGCAGATCAAATGCCAATCCAGCTTTTGGTTCTGTTCTACCTTGGAGTATTACCCCCCTTATGTCAGAATTGTCATGAGAACTGCACCAACTCTCATGAATTTTGACATAGTGATACCTCTCGCCATCCTTTTTCATTCCTCGGTTCCGTGTTGTTGTAACCGGAATGCCGACAAGTGAATCGTGGTGTGTGAAATCAATACTGCTAGCAACTCTGTTGCTTGGTAGTTAAATGGACGGTAACCTCATTCTTAGCGTATTGATTATTGAATCGTCACCCTAAGACTGATCGTGCTATCTAGTTCTTATTTCGGTGCACCCTTCGATTGATGAGTTAGGATCTTGTCAAGTCCTCACTCATTTGATCATATCGTCTTGCCCTCAAAAGCGAGATTGTTCTCGAGCTTAGTAACATACCGGTGGTTCGTGATTTTCTGAATGTCTTCTCGGAAGTATCACCAGGTCGTCACCTGACCGTTATGTTGAGCCCGTGATCAAGTTGGTTTCTTATGAACCACCTTCTTTCCAAGAATCGGTGTTAGATATCCCTGAGCTAGTTGGTTAAGCTGGACAACAACTTGGAGAGTTGGAAGATAAAAGCTTGTCTGACTTAGTTCGTTCCAAAGGGATATTCTTGTGTAGTGTGTGTTGAAGAAAGATGATATCTTCATCGATTGGTCCCTGTGGTCAGTTGTTGGACCTATTGTCTTATCAATCCTTTGATTTGAGTGTGGGCCATCGTCAAATCAAATCAGTACCAACGATGCTCGTAATGTTGTCTTATTCGTGGTTGATCCCTCGAGCATACACCATTACATCTTTGGTCTGACCAATGCTATCACCGTGTTCACTTAACTATGGAATTCCTTTTAAAAGGAAACCCGGATGAATTGTTGTTGAGCCCATTGACAACATCCTTATCTCCTCCATGATTTTGTTGAGCATTAAGCTAGTGTTGGAAATTTTTGAAAGCATTTGTTCATGCTAGCTCATGAAGCATATGTTTGGATGAAGGTAGTGACTTCCTTTAATTCATGTGCATCTGATGCAAGTTGGCGCCGTGGATTCGAGAAAGTCAATGTTGCTTTCTTTGGAATCATTCCAAATCAGTCATGCACACGTGCGAAGAATGCTGTGGTTTGAAGACTTGCAACCTTCAATCTATATGTATCCCTAGCACACCAAGCCACTGGTTGATTTGTTCAAGGAGAAGGAGTTCCTTCATAAGAGCTAATCCGGACTTATGTAAGGACTTCGATACCCTCGTTGATGGTTCCCCCTCCTGAACTCGGTAGTGTTTTATTATAAGACTACTATGTGGTCATGCTTGTCTGGGACAACGTGTTCACATGTTAGTAGCAGAACCAGCTCATGTTTTGGAGCTTGCTATCGTAGTTCATCTCCCGAGAATCCCGCAACGTCATCTCGTCGATTTGTGTTGCAAACTTTCATTTTTCTTCCTAGACTCGATGGGTCTGGAATATTCTGACACCAACTAGATCTGAATCTCAGGCAGATATGATGGTTGGAACATTTCCCCAAGAACTATAATATTGGTTCCTCGATAACCGGTAAAGTGGATGTCGTGGCCAACACACCCAACCGGAAGACCTATTATTGTAGTATCTTGATTGAAGAAGTTGGCCACCTCCCCTAAGGATTTCGTAGGATTTACTCCCTAGTTGCCCCTATGGATTTTTGTGTTCCCGAAGTCCGACCTTTTACTTGATGTTTTAGATATCAAACCATATCTATGAATGGGTTATACTAGCACATCAAGGAGAACATTAGAAGCGGAGTGCTAAATGTCTCTCGGTCGATCATCCAGATTTTATTTGCTTGGCCTCGCTAAGGTGAAATCTGAGAAAGTGTTATCCTCCTTCGCATCTGCATCGTCCATCGCTATTCATCATGGTAGTATGTTGTGTTGTCAGCACCCTTGACGCGGTTGTTGATAAAACCTTGATGATTGTGGAAATGCTCAAGTTCTTAAGAGCACGCACAAGCGCTACGTCTTATCATCGGCACTAGCTGGGATTGCCCCAGATTTCCTCGGCTATGCTATAACCACTCCAACAGTGAATTCACTCTCTATTGTTGGGTTCTTCCCCAGTTACCAGAATCATTCCCAGCATTTGCATTTTGTTCCTAGCTTGCACCGCCAATGTGCCATTCTACCATGGGTCTCTTCCATTTCCGGTGATAAGCAAAATCATCCATTACGTTGTCTTCAACAAGGTAATCCACATCATCCAAGTCCAAGTATGCCATTCTACCGACCCCGCCAATCGATTGTTGTGATTTGCCTTAGGCTGATATAGAGAGTCTTAACGATCTCTATATCAAAGGTAATTCTTTTTGCCACTTAAGATAATAATCTACGAATCACCCCCCTCCAGGATGTTTCGTCGTGGTATCATGGCAACTTAACTCCTCGCTACGTTGACGATCGTTTACCACCTTCTTAAGTGTGGAATTATTATCCACCTAGTGAACCTTCGTCATCCGTTTCTTCCACCCCTCTTGATGTGTATCTCGTGTCTCAACCCGAGAGATGGTCCTATGTCTCATTCCGTGAGTTGTTCGATCTTCAAGAAGATCGACCCTTCTAGAGTCTCCTTCTTCCCTCCATGTCATGTTGGCAGGATTTCTCAGAGCAAGACATCAAGACAATGATGGTGAATGAATCAACGTTCAACTGAAGTGCACCCTGGATCGTGAAGATTATACTAGTTGCGTTTCCCCTTCACCTTACCCTACGCTTGAATCTCGAGACGAGATTCTTGTTTAGTGGGGGTGAGTTGTCACATCCCTAGCTGCTGGTAGTGCTCTAGGCTAGCTTCATGTGTGCATCATGTTTAAATTCTGAAATTTGAACTGAGGGAAATTGGAAGCCTCAAAACCCTAAATAAAAGAAGGGCAGAAACCCTAAAAATCTCATTCATTGTTCCAAAATGCTCTTCTTAAATGTTTGATAATTTTTGGCAAGGGTTCTGGTCCCAACCAAAATATTGAACATTTTTAAGGATTTATTTTTGGGACTTTGGATTTAATTCATTAGCTATTTGAATTTGAATTATATTCATATAATTAGAATATAATTTCAAATACCCCTGAAATATTTTATAAGCTTTTGGAAAAGTCCATCTAGCAATATAAAATATTCAGAGGAGTTTTTGGCATTGTTTGGATTATTTTAAATTCAAAACAGTGGCAAAATAAATTAAATAAAAACAAAACAGAAGAAAAATATGAAACAGAACAGAACTTACCTGGCGGCCCAAGTGGCCGGCCCAGCCCACCACCACAGCCTCCCTGTCGTCTTCCTCCCTGGACAGGAGGACGAGCGCGTGCCCGCCGCGCGCTGGCCACGCGCCTCGCCAGCTCCTGCTTACCGCTCTCCCCCGACGCTCTGGACGCCCTGGACGTCGACACGCGGCCTCCCCGACCGCCCCTCACTCTCTCCCGAGCTCTCCCCCTCCTCTGTTCCTCTCTCCCTCTCGTGCCGAGCGCAGCCGTCGCCACCGACGCCGTTCGCCGCGGCCACCGGCCACCCCTCGCCTCGCCGATGCCTCCAGAAGAACCGCCGCGCCTTCTTCTTCGTCTCCACCAACCCATGTGACGCCGGAAGCCTCGGAGCGCCGTCCCCGACGCCTTCTTCCTCCTCGGGCCACCGAGATCGCCGGCGACCTCCCGTCGTCACCAGCCCCTCCCCGAGCCCACTGACCACCCCTGCGGACTCGACGTGAGCTCCTCTTCGTTTCCCCTCCGTATTTTCGTTCAATTTCGTGTCGTATCCATCGTCTCCGCCGAGCCCGAGAGCCCATTGCCGCCGGCCACGAGGTCGCCGTGGCTAGAGCTCACGCGCGTCACGTCCAAGCACACCACCATGCTCAGCACCACGCCAGGATCCCAAAACCCTAGTCTATCGCTCCTGTGGCGCACCGTAGCCACCGCCCGCGCCTCACCCGACCTCCGGCCGCCGCCTTCGTCATGATTGCCGTTGCCTCCGGCCACCTTAGCTTCTCCCGTCCGCCCTGTTAGATGCGCGCGAGTCTGGGCATCCCGTAGAGCCCCTCCGCCGCTCTTTTGGTCATCGGAGGGCGAATCCCGGCGCTCTCCGCCGTCCCTGGCCTCGCCGGCGACGAGCCGCGGGTCAACTCCGGCGAGTTGACCCGGGTTTGACCCCCCTCTCTCTCACTGACATGCGGGCCCCGCCCGGCTAATCAAGTTAGGTTAGTATTAACTAAGTTAGATTAGTTAGTTAGACACTGACACTCGGGACCCACCGGTCAGGGGTTGACCGGGCTGTGCCACGTTGACCTGCTGACGTCATCGTGACGTCAGTATGACGCAGTAGTATTTTCTGGATTTAATATTATTCAGGAAATTTCAGAAAATAGCTAAAACTTCAATAAATCATAGAAAATTAACCGTAACTCCAAATTAAATAATTTATATATGAAAAATTATCAGAAAAATTCAAGGAATCCATCTGTACCATTTTCATGCATGTTAGAACAACTTATAGCTGCTGTTTAGCACAAATCATATAAAGGGCATTTAAATATCCACATATGGAGTTTGAATTTGAATCTTGGATTCAGACCAACTCCATTTAATCTGGTTTTAGTTGCATTAGCCCAAAACACATTCATATTGCCATGTCATGAGCATGCATCATATTGTGCATTGCATTGATTATGTTCCCTTCTGTGTTGCCGGTATTTGTCCCCTCTCGATAGACGTGATACCGATGATGTGATCGTTGACACTGATGAAGACTCAATGTTATCTTCAGAAGTGCCAGGCAAGCAAAACCCCCTTGTTCATTCCGATAAAATCCCACTCTCTCGCTCCTGCTCTCTTTTACTGCATTAGGACAACACCGATTCATCTGTTACTTGCTGCGGTAGCTGAACCCCTTTATCCTTTGCATGACCTGTCATTGCCATAGTAAATAGATGAAACCCACTAGCATGAGTAGGAGTTGTTTGAGCCCTGATGTGCCTACTCATTCATGTTTGTTTGTCATGCCTGCTACTGCTTAGAGTTGAGTCAGGTCTGATTCATCGGGGATGAATCAGAGGTGTGTGAACATGTCCTACTGTGTGTGAGCTAAGTGTGTGAACATGATTTGGTAAAAGGTGTCGGTGAGAGGCCATGTAGGAGTACATGGTGGGTTGTCTCATTGAAGCCGTCCTCAGGAACTGAGTTCTGTGTTTGTGATCCATGATTCAGCTACTACCATACATTGGGCCCTGAAATATGACCCCGCTCGACTTCTTATTCACCCTTGTCCTCTGTCCAGGAGTTGCAAGTAGTTTCTGGTGTTTGTAGTATGCTGGAGGCCGTGGACAGCGCTGACCGTAGGGGTGGGCTGTGATGCGGTAGGCACGTGGCCGGGTATACCGGGCGCCCGTTTGGTGTCACGGAACCCTGTTCACATCGTTTGGGGCTGTGAGCGAAACTCCGGCCGGATCTCCTCATGGATGGAACCCGAATAGGCGATAAACCTGGACTAGAGACTTAGGTGTTTAGGTAGGTCGTGGTCTACACCCACGTCGGCTTTCGCTTGAAGTCTGTCGAGCACATGTCGTGTGCAGATGCTAAGTGGTGGAAACATGTATGAAGAAGTACACCCCTGCAGGGTTAACATCATCTATTCGAATAGCCGTGTCCGCGGAAAAGGACTTCTGGGTTGCTTATATCAGTTCATAGACAAGTGAAAGTGGATACTTTAAAATGCGCAAGATAAGCGTGAGTGCTATGGATGGCGTTCTCGTAGGGAGACGGGAGCGGATCCATAGTGGTGTATTGATATGGTGAATATGTGGACTCGTGTGCGCCACCTCAAAAGAGTCGCTTGCAGTCGTAGTTTAGGATAGCCACCGAGTCAAAGCTGGCTTGCTGCAGTTAAACCCCACCATCCCTTTGTTGAAAATGATGCATATGTAGTTAGTTCTGATGTAAGTCTTGCTGGGTACATTTGTACTCACGTTTGCCTATTTTATGTTTTTGCAGAGAGACTTCAGTCTCACTAGTAGTTCCACGTGGACTTCGACGTTTAGCTTGTTACCTCAGCTACGATCTTGTGCCCTCGGCAGGATCTCATAGATAGTCAGGCTTCTCGGCCTTTTTCATTTATAGATGTCTGTACCCAGACATGATAGCTTCCGCTTGTGCTTTGACTTGTATGCTCTGATTGTTGGGTCATGAGACCCATGTTTGTAATGTCTCGCTCCTCGGAGCCTATTGAATAATCTACTTGAGTCGTAGAGTCATTTTGTGATGCCATGTTGTATTGCACATATCGAGCATATTGTGTGTATGTTATTGAAATGCTTGGTATGTGTGGGATCTGACCATCTAGTTGTTTATCTTTAGTAGCCTCTCTTACCGGGAAATGTCTCCTAGTGTTTCCATTGAGCCTTGGTAGCTTGCTACTGCTCCGGAACACTTAGGCTGGCCGGCATGTGTCCTTCTTCGTTCCTGTGTCTGTCCCTTCGGGGAAATGTCACGCGATGAATACCGGAGTCCTGTTAGCCCGCTACAGCCCGGTTCACCGGAGTCCTGCTAGCCCAGTGCTACAGCCTGGATTCACTCGTTGATGACCGACACGTTCGATGCTGGGTCATGGATGCCTGTCCCTGTAAGTCTGTGCCACTTTGGGTTTACGACTAGCCATGTCAGCCCGGGCTCTTTATCATATGGATGCTAGCGACACTGTCATATACGTGTGCCAAAAGGCGCAAACGGTCCCGGGCAAAGGTAAGGCGACACCCGTGGGAATACCGTGCGTGAGGCCGCAAAGTGATATGAGGTGTTGCATGCTAGATCGATGTGGCATTGAGTCGGGGTCCTGACAGCCATAGAGGGAATTTCCGGCATTAATCTCGGCTAAACTCCTTCAAACTTCTTTGAACCAAGGTGATTTACGACACCTCGGATACAGTCCGGCGTTGGAGCTCGGATACATAGTCCGGCGTTGGAGCTCGGATACAGTCCAACATTGGAGCTCGGATACATAGTCCGGCATTGGAGCTCGGATACATTCTGGCTTTAGAGGTGGGAAGCGGTCCGGCGTTGGTGCTCGGCTGCAAAAGATACCTCGAATGCAGTCCGGCGTTGGAGCTCGGACGCAAGAGGACACTGCCGCCCGGGAACAATTTCAAACCCGAGGTGTGGCATAAAAATAGCAAGGCATTAATAAAGGCCGGAAACTTAAAGGGGCTCCTCGGATACCCGATGTATAAACTTGTCGAATTCATTTCGGCGATCCTCAAGATCGAAGATGAGAAGATTTGTTGAACCAGTTTTCAAGACCGACGACCAAAGATGAAGAACAGTTCGGAAGAATCGAGGAGCGTCCCTAACTTGAAGACTGGTTCAGGGGGCTACTGACGGTGTCCTAGAATAGGGGGTACTCAACACGTCATCTCCCGATCTGATAGATTGGGCCGAGGACCCCTGTGGCCGTATACTCATGGGCCAGTTCGGACAACTGCCGCATACAAGGAAGATTCCACAAGACCCGGCGATCAAGACAAGGACTTCTCCCCACCGACGTATTCAGCTAGGACTCTTGATAACCTGGGCCTCTGGTGCATTATATAAACCAGGGCCAGGCTAGTCGATAGATTATATATACATACAATCATACCATAGGCTAGCTTCTAGGGTTTAGCCTCTACGATCTCGTGGTAGATCAACTCTTGTACTACCCATATCATCAATATTAATCAAGCAGGACGTAGGGTTTTACCTCCATCAAGAGGGCCCGAACCTGGGTAAAACTTCGTGTCCCCTTTCTCCTGTTACCATCGATCCTAGACGCACAGTTCGGGACCCCCTACCCGAGATCCGCCGGTTTTGACACCGACACTATGCGTTACTAAACCCGAGCGATCGATCGATGGCTGTTAATAGAACCCGATCGAGCGATTCCTTCGCTACTGCTGCTAACTGAAGCCAATCGATGCTGCCTCTAAATGAACAGTGAGTGTTGCTGGGGGGGTTTGGATGAACAGTTCCCGGTGGGGGTGGATGAACAGGACCCAGCGGGTTGCCTCTGGATGAACATGACCCCGATTAATCGAGCCGGTTGGGGCTGGATGAACAGGACCCCGTGGAGGGTTGGATGAACAGGACAACCCCGTGGAGGGCTGGATGAACAGTAGACGGTGGAGGGCTGGATAAATAGCAGCCCGTGGAGGGCTGGATGAACAGTAGACAGTGGAGGGCTGGATGAATAGCAGCCTGTGGAGGGGTGGTTGAATAGGAGCCCGTGTGGAGAGGGCTGGTTGAACAGTAGCAGGTGGATTAGCACGCGGTGGAGGCTGGAAGAACAGGAGCCCGTGGATGAACAGTCGCAGGTGGACGCTGGAGGAGGTCGACAGTGGATGAACAATATCCCGTGGTGGCTGGAGGGGGTCGACGGTGGAGATGAACAGTATCCCGTGGAGTCCCGTTTTGCGGTACGCCACACCCCTCCCGATGAATAGGAACCCCGTTTCGACCGTAGCGCTCCAAAACAAGTCTGTTTCCTCCATTTTGCGGTACGCCACACCCCTCCCGATCAATAGGATCCCGTTCCGACCGTAGGAGGTCCGTTTCCTCTGTTTTGTGGTACGCCAGACCCCTCTAGATGAACAGGATGCCATTTCGAACGTGGCCGGTCGAACACAAGGCTGTTTCCTCCGTTGTGCGGTATGCCAGGCCTCGTTTCCATCGCCTGTTCCGTCCAAGCCCTTCCGATGAACACGACGACACATTCCATTCCGACCTAGCCGGTTGGCTCCCCATGAACACGACGACGACAGTGTTTCTCCGTTCCGACCCAGCCATGTACATGAGCCCTGGCCATACGTATGCGTGAGTAGGCATTCGAGATCTTTCCCGTATGTACGTACGTGGCCGTATTTTCTTTCTTGCACACTGGCCGTTGTACGTACGTGTACACGCTACATGCGCGCCTCTACTACGACACATGCACGCCTCTACATGGACCAGTATGTACGTACACGTTCACGACCAGAATGACAACGCTATGTACGCTTCCACCAGGTGGGTCCTGACTGTCAGGCACTTCCTTGGGTGCGAAGATGTAGCTGGTGGGTCACAACAGTCAGGGGGTGAAACTTTTTTTGCCCGGACGCACTTCCTTGCGTGCGAAGATGTAGCTGGTGGGTCCCAGCAGTCAGGGGGGAAATGTTTTTTTCGCGAAATACGGTGGCCCGTTCGGTGGGTCCCCGCTGTGACGTGGAGGAATAATTATTTTGCGCGTAATAAGGAGGCACATCCTTGCGGCTGCCGTGGACCCAGCTGTCAGCTTCTCCACGTATAGTACTTTTCCGATGGAAGTCGGTCGTTGACCACATTGACCACGCCGAGAGCACCACGACGGTGGACGACGACGAGGCCTAGGAAGGGGACGACGCGGAGCCAGGGAAGAAGCGGCAGTGGATACCCACGCGGAGAGGAGTACGAGGGTTCACTAGTTCGGCTGCGGTGTGAGGCTGTCGTCACCGCAGAATAATAGGGGGTGTAGGTGAGTGGAGGGATGGCCTGGCCAGCGGTGGGAGTAGTAGGGGGCGGTGAGGCCTCCGCGGCAGCACATCCGACCACGGGAGGCAGGAGCAGGCGACATGAACGGCGCTTCTTTGGGGGGCTGGAGCAAGAAGACGACCATTGGATGGACATCGTATGATCACTCCAGCTAGAATGGTTTATATTGACTAAGTTGACAAAGCCCTTGGTACGCGTCAACTTAGTAGGCCCATAGGTCAGCTTCCGAAATGGTGCGCCCCAGATGTCAGGGGGAGGAATCATTTTTTGGGCGGGTGAAGCTAGAATATCCGAGATTGAAGAAAAAGCACGACATCCGTTGGATGGACATCCAATGGCCACTGCTGCTAGAACCGTGTGTTGACTATAAGTTGACAAAGCCTTGCATTTGCGTCAACTCTCTTTTTCTAAGGGGACGCGTTAACTTAGTAAGGCCACAAGTGTGTGGTAGAGAACTTATAGCCCATTTGAGATTTGTTAGAATGTGCAGCCAATTTTTGAATTCTAATGAAATTTACTACAGCCCATTTACAGTTTGTTAAAAGTACAACCCATTTCAACCAACCGTTCAAAACAGAATTCATTAAAATTTCCCACGTTTTGATGGGATCCGAAATATTTTTATCCCAAAATTTCTAGACAGATTAAATACAATTTCAATATAAATTTATATTATGTAAAAATCCAACGAAACATAGCGCTCGCAACAATTAATGGAATTAAAATTTTCAATATCCAAAAATAATATTTTATAAAGTAATTACGTGTTTGGTGCATTTTTCATAGTTACTGCCCAGTTTTTATAATTACATCCCATTTATTATTTCTTCAAGCCCATTTTCTTGTTAAGCCTAATGCATCCCTCCTAGGAAAGATTTGCGGCCCAGCGGGGCGGAGAATAACAATTTGACCTTGCCTGGGTAATCCTAAAAAAAGTATAGCTGGGCTAGCCATTTTCAGCTTGAAAAAAATTAATATTTGGGTTGGATATCTAGCCTGGGCTAGACGGGCCACAACCCGCCCAGTTAATACCTGCAGCGATGTTTTCGTTCTTGTTCAGAGGAGAAAAATTAATATCTGGGCTAAACATCACTCAAGAAAAACTCTGCAGTGCTCACACCTCAAAAACATAAATACTGATCAAGTTGCTTGGTCCCAGCTGTCGGCCGCTTCTTGTGCAATTCTCTCATTTATTGACTACATAGGTTGAAAATGGTGTGGGACCGTGATGTCAGGAAACCAGGAGGAAGCAAAAAAAAGTACAGTTTTATATACTAATAAGGAGGCACTTGCGTACATGCGGTTATGGCCCTGGTGGGTCCCCACTGTCATCCTCTCCAAGTAAAGTCATCTCCTCATCCTCATGTCTGATACATCTCCATCGTATCTCCTTTTCCAAACACTTTTGCCCTTGTTTTGGACTCTAACTTGCATGATTTGAATGGAACTAACCCGGACTGACGCTGTTTTCAGCAGAATTGCCATGGTGTTATTTATGTGCAGAAACAAAAGTTCTCAGAATGACCTGAAACTCCACGAAGTGTATTTTTCGAAATAATAAAAAATACTTGCGAAAGATCAAGACCAAGGGCCCACACCCTATCCACGAGGGTGGGGGCACGTCTGCCCCCTTGTGCGCACCCCCGTACATCGTAGGCCCCCTGGAGCTCCTCCGACCTCAACTGCAACTCTATATATTCGTGTTCGGAGAGAAAAAATAAAGGAGAAGGATTCATCGTGTTTTACAATACGAAGCCACCGCCAAGCCCTAAAACCTCTCGGGAGGGCTGATCTGGAGTCCGTTTAGGGCTCCAGAGAGGGGAATCCATCGCTGTCATCATCATCAAATATCCTCCAATACCAATTTCATGATGCTCACCGCTGTGCGTGAGTAATTCCATCATAGGCTTGCTGGACGGTGATGGGTTGGATGAGATTTATCATGTAATCGAGTTAGTTTTGTTAGGGTTTGATCCCTAGTATCCACTATGTTCTGAGATTGATGTTGCTATGACTTTGCAATGCTTAATGCCTGTCACTAGGTCCCGAGAGCCATGATTTCAGATCTGAACCTATTATGTTTTCAAGAATATATGTGAGTTATTAATCCTATCTTGCAAGTCTATAGTCACCTACTATGTGTTATGATCCGGCAACCCCGAAGTGACAATAATCAGGACCACTCCCGATGATGACCGTAGTTTGAGGAGTTCATGTATTCATTATGTGTTAATGCTTTGGTCTGGTACTCTATTAAAAGGAGGCCTTAATATCCCTTAGTTTCCTCTAGGACCCTGCTGCCACGGGAGGGTAGGACAAAAGATGTCATGCAAGTTCTTTTCCATAAGCACACATGACTATATTCGTAATACATGCCTACATTACATTGATGAATTGGAGCTAGTTCTCTATCACCCTAGGTTATGACTGTTACATGATGAACCGCATCCGGCATAATTCTCTATCACCGATCCATTGCGTACGCGCTTTCCATATATTGTTCTTCGCTTATTTACTTTTCTGTTGCTATTGTTACAATCAGTACAAAATACCAAAAACATTACTTTTGTTATCATTACCTTTTGCTACCGTTACCACTACTATCATATTACTTTGCTACTAAATACTTTGCTGCAGATATTAAGTTTCCAGGTGTGGTTGAATTGACAACTCAGCTGCTAAAACTTGAGAATATTCTTTGGATCCCCTTGTGTCGAATCAATAAATTTGGGTTGAATACTCTACCCTCGAAAACTGTTGCGATCCCCTATACTTGTGGGTTATCAAGACTCTTTTCTGGCACCGTTGCCAGGGAACATAACTCTATTCTTTGAGTCACTTGGGATTTATATCTTCTTATCATTATGAAGAACTTAAAAGATCCAAGAACCAAGATTTAACCCTCAACTATGAGGGGAGGTAAAGGAATGCCATCTAACTCTGCACTTGATTCACCTTCTGTTTTGAGTAAGCTTGCGACACCTAAACCTGCTTCTGCTATTTATTCTGATATGTCGCATGTTATTAATGATGCCACTTTTGCTATGCATGATACTTATGATGAAACTACTTCTATTCTTGATACTACTATGCCACTTGGTGATTTCTTGATGAACAACTTGCTAGGGTTAGAGAGAATGAAATTATTGAAATTGATAATACTGATGAAAGTGATGATGAAGACTCTCCCCCAAATAAATATGAATTGCCTATTGTTCCTGAGGGTTATGTTATGGATGAAGAAGCTACTAGAGCTATTTTAGCTTGCAATGATAGATATGATCTAAAGAGGTTATTAGCTAAATGGAAGCAGCAATTCTTAATGCTAGAATGAAACCTGACCCTGCTTTTGCTACTTCACCTATCTATGTCACTAATAAGGATTATGAATTCTCTGTTGATCCTGATATAATTACTTTGGTTGAATCTGATCCTTTTTATGTCTATGAATCTGAAACTGTTGTGGCACATCTTACTAAATTAAATGATATAGCCACCCTATTCACTAATGATGAGAGAACTCACTACTTTTATATCCTTAAAATATTTCTGTTCTAATTAAAGGGTGATGCTAAGATATGGTTTAATTCTCTTGATCCTGGTTGTGTGCATAGTCTCCAGGATATGATTTATTACTTCTCTGCTAAATATTTCCCTGCTCATAAGAAACAAGCTGCCTTAAGGGATATATATAATTTTGTGCAAATTGAAGAACAGAGTCTCCCACAAGCTTGGGGGAGGCTTCTCCAATTACTTAATGCTTTGCCTGATCATCCTCTTAAGAAAAATGAAATACTTGATATCTTTTATAATGGACTAAGCGATGCTTCCAGAGACTACCAGGATAGTTGTGCTGGTTCTGTTTTCAGGGAAAGAACATCGTATGAAGCTGAAATTCTATTAAACAATATGTTGACTAATGAAAATAATTGGATACTTCCTGAGCCTATTCCTAAACCAACTACGAAGAAGAGAGGTGTTCTATTTCTCAGTCCTGAAGATATGCAAGAGGCAAAGAAATCCATGAAAGAAAAGGGTATTAAAGCTGAAGATGTTAAGAATTTACCTCCTATTGAAGAAATACATGGTCTTAATTTACCGCTTGTCGAAGAAATGCATAATTTTAATCCATCTCCTATTGAAGAAATACATGGTCTTGATAACCCGACACAGGTAGTGAAGGTAAATTCTCTCTATAGATATGATAAAGCTGAAATCCCATTTACTAAGTTTGCTAGCCCATGCTTAGGTGAGTTTGATAAATTTATGGTTAAGCAAGAAGACTTCAATGCTTATTTTGGTAGAGAATTAAAACGTAGTGCTGATATGCTTGAACACTTGGCTGATTATATGGCTAATGTCAAAGGTGAACTTAAACTTATTAGTAAACATGCTTCTATGGTTACCACTCAAGTAGAACAAGTACTTAAAGCTCAAAATGATTTGCTTGATGAATTGAATAGTAATAATAATGATTTTGCTGTTGGAGTGGCTACTAGAACTGGTAAAATGACTCAGGAACCTTTGTGTCCTGAAGGCCACCCTAAGAGAATTGAGCAAGATTCTTAGAGAAATAATATATATGCACCTAGTCCTCCTAAAAGGAAGAAAAGGAAAATGGATAGGACTTTGCATGCTTCTAGTGAACCTGTTATTGATACACCTGAGAATCCAAATGATACTTTTATTTCTTATGCTGAAACACAATCTGGTAATGAACCTGAAACTAGTGATGATGTTAATGATAATGTTCATGTTGATGCTCAACCTAGCAATGATAATGATATAGAAATTGAACCTGCTGTTGATATTGATAACCCACAATCAATGAATCAATGTTATGATAAGAGGGACTTTGTTGCTAAGAAACATGGTAAAGAAAGAGAACCTTGGGTTCAGAAACCCATGCCTTTTCCTCCCAAACCATCCAAGAAAAAGGATGATGAGGATTTTGAGCGCTTCTGTTGAAATGATTAGACCTATCTTTTTGCATATGCGATTAACTGATATGCTTAAAATGAATCCTTATGCTAAGTACATGAAAGAAATTGTTACTAATAAAAGAAAGATACCAAAAGCTGAAATTTCCACCATGCTTGCTATTTATACTTTTAAGGGTGGAATACCAAAGAAAGTTGGAGATCCAGGAGTATCCACTATACCATGCTCCATTAAAAGAAACTATGTTAAAACTGCTTTATGTGATCTTGGAGCCGGTGTTAGTGTTATTCCTCTCTCTTTATATCGTAGACTTGATTTGAATAAGTTGACACCTACTGAAATATCTTTGCAAATGGATGATAAATCAACTCCTATACCTGTCGGTATTTGTGAGGATGTGCCTATTGTGGTTGCAAACGTTACTATTTTAACGGACTTTGTTATCCTTGATATTCCCGAGGACGATAGTATGTCCATTATTCTTGGAAGACCCTTTTTGAATACTGCAGGGGCTGTTATTGATTGCAACAAAGACAATGTCACTTTTCATGTTAATCGTAATGAGCATATGGTACACTTTCTGAGGAAACAACCTCAAGTTCATAGTATCAATTCTATTGGAAAAATTTCATCGATTATTTTTGGAGGTTTTGAATTTCCTCTACCTACTGTCAAGAAGAAATACGATATTCTAATTATTGGGGATGGGCATATCCCCGTTGAGGTAACTTAGTGTTATTCGAAATTTTCCGGTTCCATGTTATTCGGAATGAGTCTGTTAACAACACCTGATCAACCTTGTTAATGGATTCCTTTTGATGATCATGAGATGGATGAAGTTAGAAAACACAACTCTCTATACCTTCTTTTTACTTTCTGTTATTTATATTAAATAAAGAAAAAAAGTATTTCCTGTCTGTTATCTGAATTATCCGTGTAATATAAAAATACCCTGAAAATAAAAGTTCCCCAAATGCCTGAAATTTAAATATGATTTTTTTCTGGAATATTTGAGAATATTTGGCACTGAGAACACAGCAGGGGGGCATCCACCTGGCCACGAGGGTGGAGGGCGCGCCCTACACCCCTAGGCGCCCCCTGCCTCGTGGGGCACAGTGGCCCTCCTCCACTTATTCCTGCACCCACACACTCCTTCTTCCTCCCACAAACACCATTATCCAGCTCAAGCACGAGTTCTAGCTCATTTTTCTGCGATTTTCGATCTCCTTGCTCAAAGCACCTCTCAGAAAACTGCTTTGGGGGATTGTTCCTTGGTATGTGACTCCTCCATTGGTCCAATTAGTTTTTGTTCTAGTGCTTTATTCCTTGCATATTTTTGCTGCTTATGTGACCCTGTTCTTGAGCTTGCATGTCAAATTTATGTGGTTCGAAGTAGTTTTGATGCATGATATAGGCTCTAGGCACTTGTAGGAGTAGTTTCTATCAATTTCGTTGAGTTTGGTTCACTTTTATTTGAAGTTACTAAAAATTTCAGAATTTTTTCAGAGGAAGAAATATGTTTAGGAAAATGTACCAAGGTGGTTCTTTAAGGAAACAAGAACCCAGGCTTGCAATGCGTGATACTGATGATGAGCCACCAAGGGACGCTCCAGTGCGGCCTTGTGAATGGCCTTCAGAGGACATCATGGATCGAGCAAGAATTAAGGAAGAATTTAACGCATATTTGCATAACGCTGATCTTGTGAGCTTCGAGGAAGAAAAATGCCGTCAGTACCACTATCTCACTAGTTCCTTTGTGGGGAGGTCTGAATTTTCATCTTCACGTAATTCTCAAACTGTCATGTTTGATCTTTATGAAAATTCTTACACTATGGACTTAGCGCACTTTACCACTGCTTGCAAACTTCCACAATGGGGTAGTACTAGTGAACCTCGCAAACCTGAATTTAGAGATTTTCTTGGTAGTATAACTGTGGGGGAATCTAGAGATATAGCACAAGCTACCATAGGGAGCATTCACTTTCCTGCTATACATTATTTTGCTCTCTTCATAGGTAGATGCATTAATGGTAAAGATGAAGCATGTCACATGTGTGTCTCTGACCTCGATATTCTTAGAAGTGCTATGTTAGGAGATAAATCTTATAATTTGGGAGCCATTGTTGCACGCAGGTTGCATTTTAATAGATTTAATGGAGATTTCTTCGGTGGAATTTATGCAACCTGCATAGCTAATTTTCTTGGTATAACCATACGTGAGGATGATATTGAGTTGCCCCCTGCTTATTTGGATTATGAGGCTATGGTTCGTCATCAGTTTGTTGAGAGGAACGATCAGTTCCTCCAGTACCGACTAATCTTTGACAGACGACGCACCTATCACGTCGGTCTCCCTGCTTCTACTTTCTTTGATTTTCATGGAAAAGGGAGATATTCTATAACCACAGAGGAGGCGGAAGAGTATAAGAGGAGGGCTGAGATAGCTCGCCTCTAAGCTGCAGCCCACAATGCAATGACTGCTGCATCCCAGTACGACCCCAACTATTACTATGGATATCCACCAGGCCAACCGTGGCCATAGACCAACTTTGGCTAAAGCCTAAGCTTGGGGGAGTACGTATTTCTCACCAACATTACATTCATGTTCACACACTCATTTCTAGATGTCGGTGCTCATACTTTTTCATTGTAGTATCCATGCTAGTTTATTTCCTTTCTACACTTTCTTCTTGTGTGTTTAATAAACCTTAAGAAAAAATATTGGTTGTAGCTTTTAATTAGCTTAATTTCCATGCTTGTAGTAGTAATTAAAAAGAAACCCCAAAAATATTACATGTTCTTCTTTTGCTTGTTGGGAGCTTTCCCATGTAAATAGTTTTATTTCTTTTCTTTTCTTTGGGGGTCGATAGGAGAAGACCATAATTAAATTGTTGAAGTGGCTCTTATATGCATTATTGTTGATCTGACAAAAGAGCCCATATTGCCTTGTCTTCTCATGTTTAATGAATGCTTGCAGATTCCAGCTTAGTCCAATGCACGCGCACTATTATTATTATCCACATCGTTCGGTCGTGCAAGTGAATGGCAATTTTGACGATATATGATGGACTGACTGAGATGAGAAAAGCTAGTATGAACTCGACCTCTATTGTTTTTGTAAATATGATTAGTTCATCGTTCCTGATTCAGCCTATTGTGGATAAACATGTTTGCAATGACAACTAGAGATCATAGTTTCTTGTTCCATGCTTAATTAGCTAGGAGCTTATAATGGTTTACCTTGCGTGCCAACATGCTGTTAAAATGGTTGTGATGTGGTATGATAGGGTGGTATCCTCTTTTGAACGATTTGAGTGGCTTGACTTGGTACATGTTCACGCATGTAGTTGAAACAAAATCAACATAGCCTCTACGATATTTATGTTCATGACTGTTGTCGCTCTCTAGCTGGTCGCTTCCCAGTCTTTTTCTCGCCTTCACCTGTACTAAGCGGGAATACTGCTTGTGCATCCAACTCCATAAACCACAAAGTTGTTCCATATGAGTCCACCATACCTACCTATATACGGTATCTACCTGTCGTTCCAAGTAAATTTGTATGTGCCAAATTCTAAACCTTCAAATAAATATCCTATTTTGTATGCTCGAATAGCTCATGTATCAACTACGGTTGTGCGTATCTTCCATGTTAGGCGGGTTATTCTCAAGAGGAGTGGACTCTGCTCCTCACTCAGGAGAAAATGGCTGGTCACCGGGATGCCTAGTCCCATGCTTTATGCAAATCAAATCAAAATAATTGCAAACAAAACTCCCCCTGGGACTCTTGTTAGTTGGAGTCACTCGTTGTTTCAAGCAAGCCATGAATTGATTCTTGTTGGTGGAGGGGGAGTACAAACTTTACCATTCTGTTTGGGAACCGCCTATGATGTGTGTAGCATGGAAGATGTCATCATCTCTTGGTTGTTATGTTGACAATGAAAGTATATCGCTCAAAACATTATTCACCTCTATTTCAAAACCGAGCTCTGGCACCTCTACAAATCCCTGCTTCCCTCTATGAAGGGCCTATCTATTTACTTTTATGTTGAGTCCTCATCCTCTTATTAAAAAGCACCAATTGGAGAGCACTACTGTCATTTGCATTCATTACTATTAGTTTACATTGATTATGACTTGACTGGATCTCTTTTACCATGAATTACAATGTCTAGTCAGTCCTTGATCTTTAAAGTTGCTCTGCATTTATGTTTTGCGGTCTCAGAAAGGGCTAGTGAGATACCATCTTGTCATATCATATTATGATTGTTTTGAGAAAGTGTTGTCATTCAAGTTTATTATTATTGCTCGCTAGTTGATTATGCCATTGATATGAGTAAACATGAGACCTAAGCGTTATTGTGAATATGGTAAGTTCATAATCTTTGCTGAAAACTTGAATGCTAGCTTTACATATTTACAGCAACAAGAGCAAACAAAGTTTGTAAAAGTATTTGTTTATCACTTTCAGTTTGTCAACTGAATTGCTTGAGGACAAGCAAAGGTTTAAGCTTGGGGGAGTTGATACGTCTCCATCATATCTACTTTTTCAAAACACTTTTGCCCTTGTTTTGGACTCTAAATTGCATGATTTGAATGGAACTAACCCGGACTCATGATGTTTTCAGCAGAATTGCCATGGTGTTATTTATGTGCAGAAAAAAAAGTTCTCGGAATGACAGGAAACTCCACGGAGCATATTTTTGGAAATAATAAAAAATAATGGCAAAAGATCAAGACCAGGGGGCCCACACCCTAGCCACGAGGGTGGGGTCGCGCCTGCCCCCTGGGCGCGCCCCCTACCTCATGGGCCCCCTCGAGCTCCTCCGACCTCAACTCCAACACTATATATTCGTGTTCGGAGAGAAAAAATAAAGTAGAAGGATTTATCGTGTTTTACGATATGAAGCCGCTGCCAAGCCCTGAAACATCTCGGGAGGGCTGATCTGGAGTCCATTCAGGGCCCCGGAGAGGGGAATCCGCCGCTGTCATCATCATCAATCGTCCTCCATCACCAATTTCATCATGCTCACCGCCATGCGTGAGTAATTCCATCGTAGGCTTGCTGGACAGTGATGGGTTGGATGATATTTATCATGTAATTGAGCTAGTTTTCTTAGGGTTTGATCCCTAGTATCCACTATGTTCTGAGATTGATGTTGCTATGAATTTGCTATGCTTAATGCTTGTCACTAGGGCCTGAGTGCCATGATTTCAGATCTGAACCTATTATGTTTTCATGAATATATGTGAGTTCTTGATCCTATCTTGCAAGTCTATAGTCACGTACTATGTGTTATGATCCGGCAACCCCGAAGTGAAAATAATCGGGGCCACTCCCGGGGATGACCGTAGTTTGAGGAGTTCATGTATTCACTATGTGTTAATACTTTGATCCGGTACTCTATTAAAAGGAGGCCTTAATATCCCTTAGTTTCCATAGGCCACTGGAGGGTAGGACAAAAGATGTCATGCAAGTTCTTTTCCATAAGCATGTATGACTATATTCGGAATACATGCCCACATTACATTGATGATTTGGAGCTAGTTCTGTGTCACCCTAGGTTATGACTGTTACATGATGAACCACATCCGGCATAATTCCCTATCACTGATCCATTGCCTACGAGCTTTCCATATATTGTTCTTCGCTTATTTACTTTTCCGTTGCTATTGTTACAATCACTACAAAATACCAAAAACATTACTTTTGTTATCATTACCTTTTGCTACCGTAACCACTACTATCATATTACTCTGGTACTAAATACTTTGCTGTAGATATTAAGTTTCCAGGTGTGGTTGAATTGACAACTCAACTGCTAATACTTGAGAATATTCTTTGGCTCCCCTTGTGTCGAATCAATAAATTTGGGTTGAATACTCTACCCTCGAAAACTATTGCGATCCCCTATACTTGTGGGTTATCAATGTCCGTTGACCATGTTGACAACGTGAGACGACGGCGCCACGACAACTACAACAACTCGTAGGACGACAAAGAGGGCCTCACGGGCCCTACAGATGGTCTGATACAGCGTCCGCTGCTAATTCGGGAAGCCCGAATCATAGGGCCACATGTCCGCGACGACATTGTTGTTCGCTTGATCACCAGTGCTCGTTGAGGAGACAGAGGTTGCAGTACAGGTCCTCCTACGCTGGTAGCTCTTCCGCCATTAGGGCGTTGAAGTGCGGCTGCAGCTGCTCTATGGTGAACACGACATGAACAGGCTTGGGCAGTGGCGCCGGCTCCTGGTCGTAAGCTACGTCCATCGTCTGATTGTCGTCGCTCAGCTCGGCGAGCTAGTTGGCGAGACAGCATGTCCAGCTGCTGGACCGACCCGCTGCCAAGCACGAGTCTGACTGCTCTGGCCCACACAGACCACCTCCCTCGACCGCACGCGCTTTCCGCCCGAAACGGTCAGCGCCGCCCGCCCCGCTTCCCAGTGCAGGCTATTTCTCCACCTTAAAACAACACAAGTGTCGTCTGTCCATTCTTCTGCCACCCACGTTAATGATACACGGTTGACGAGGCGGCTACTCCGACACCACATGTCCGTCCCTCCGCCGTCCACCATTGCTATATAAGCTGTTGTGCCAGCCATAGCCGCAGTCATCCGCATCTGTTCACTTTCTCCTGTCGACACCACTACTCCCCACCATGGCTTCCTCACGCTCCAGTGCTCTTCGGGACAGGCGGACGACGGACCACAAGGAGATGGCAGCCATTGCTGCAGACTGGCTGGTAGGCAGGCAGCCGAAGGACGACGACGTCCCAATGGAGAACATGGTAGTCGATGATCCGGCGCTAACCCACTCCTCTACGCCATCCTTGCCGGTGCATTGCAACATGACCATCGGCGAGGCCCATGCCCAATATATGGACACGATGAGGCAGAAGCGCGAGGAGCAGTTCCAGCAGGTGCAGGCCGACGCCGCCTACAACCACCATCTGCTCCAGGAGCACTTGCAGGCGAAGGAGCAGATCACCGCGAAGCGAGCGGAGCAGGAGGCGCTGCTCGACTTGTACTGCTCCGCCCGCGAGGGCCGCCTCGAGCGCTGGCGGTACCGCATGTGGGTGGCGGAGGCTGCGGCCGCCTACAAAGAGGGTGATGAAGTGGGCGATGCACTGTTTGGCGAGACCAAGGAGGAGGCAGAGGACAATGTAGGCTCCGACGAGTCCCCGCTCCGCTGGCGAAAATGAGGCCCTGCTCCGTAGAGGCCCCGTGGCGCCAACAACGAGGCAGAGGACACCGCTGGCTCCGCCGAGGCCCCACCCTCCGGCAACGAGGGGGGGGGGGATTTCCCCCGCTCCGCCGAGGCGCCGCCTGCCGGTAATGAGACAGAGGACATCGCCAGCTCCACTGTCACATCCCTAGTGCTGGTATGACCTAGGCTTGCTTTGTGCATCATGTTTAAATTTCAAATGAAGTTGAAATGGGGATGTCTCAAACCCGAGCACCAAAGCAAATTCAAATAGGTTCAAATTTAAAATGGAATTTCAATGAACCCAAAATGCTTTTCAAAAATGTTCATGGTCTTTGGATAATGTTGGGAACAACAACCAGAGGTGATGCACATTTTTGCTACACATTTTGGATTTTTTAATCAATGCATAAATATTTGATTTGGAGTTGTTTAAATTATATAAATATTTTAATGGCTCCAAAAATGTTGGGAATTGGTAGGGCCTCTGGAATATTATATCTAGATGCCACAAATATTTTCAGCATTTATGGAAATGTTTTAACATTTCTTTTAGATGCAAAACAAAAGACAAAAAAGAAAAAGAAAAAATAGAAAACCCTTACCTGGCGCTCACCTGGCAGCCCATCTGGCCGGCCCAGCCCACCAGGGGCAGGGAGGTCTTCTTCCTCCCGCCAGTCGGATGCACGGCGCGTGCCCGACACGCGCATGACCGCCGCACGCCACCTCCTGCTTCCCGCCGCTGCCTCGACGCCCAAGACGACGCCACGTAGTCTCCCCGACCGCCCTCTCACTTCCTCTCGCTCCTCCCCCTCCTCTGTCCTCTCCCCGCAGCACACCCGAACCCGCTCGTCGCCATCGACACCGTTCACGTAGCCACCGTGCCCCTCTGGGCCTCTCATCTTGTCCCAGAGCTCCACCTCGCTGCCTGCTACGTCCTCAATGAGCCAGGCAACCTGGGAAGCTCTGCATCAACGCCATCTCCATCTTCTTCATCGTTGGCCACCGAAGCTCGCCGGTGTGGATTCGCGAGCTCCAGACCCTCCCCGGCCTCGCCGTTGACTCTGCTGGATTCGCCGTGAGCCCCTGTTTCTTTTCCCTCTCTTCCCGTGCTCGTCCGCGCCTTCTAGCCACCGTGGCCATCGGAGCCGATTGCTCCTCGCCGCCGGCCATGTCGCCACCGCAGCTACAGCCGTGCAAGCACGCGTCCAAGCTTACCACTGAGCTCACCGCACCGCCACGAGTCCAACGCGCCTAACCGCAGCCCCCCCTAGCGCCCTGCAGTGCCTAACACGCATCAACCGAGCTCCGGACGCCGCTGCGAGCCCTGCTCCGGTGAGCTCCGTCCACCCCACGGCCTCCCACCTGCTCCGTTAGATGCGCGCGAGCGCCAGCCACCCTCAGCACCCATCCGCGCGTCGAATGGATGCTGGAGCAGCGTTTCCGGCGAGCGTCCACTGCGTGGTTTGTTCGCCGCCGGCCAACTCCGGCGGGCGCCGACGTGGCTGTCATTAGCGCTAATCCCACAGCCTAATCCACCCCACGAGCGGCTCATAGTGGGCCCCAGGCCAAGTCAAACCCTGGTCAGTGCGGGTTTGACCCGGTCTTAACCAATGTGTCACTGACGTGTGGCCCCCACATGTCAGGTTTGACCTGGTCAGCCCTGCTGATGCCTCTATGACATCACGCTGATGCAGTAATTGATTTTCTGGATTTTAAATAATTAGGAGAATTTGAGAAAATAGTTAAAACTTCTAAAAATCATAGAAATTCAACCGTAACTCCAAATGAAATAATTTATATATGAAAAATTGTCAGAAAAATCCAACTTATACCCACTGTATAAGTGAAAACATAATAATGGCATGTTATATACTTAATTTGGGGTTTGCATATGAACCCTTGGTTCAAATGGACTTCAACCAAATTGATGCTAGATGCATTAGGGAAAATCATAGCATCCTTGAAATGTCATCTTCATGCATCATATTGTTGCATATGGTTGTTTATTGATTGCCGGCACCATCCCTTCTCGATAGGTTCTACTCCGGAAGGTGTCCCGAGTACCTGTCTGAGGAGAACTGCTTCTTCATGGATCTATCAGGCAAGCAAACCCCCTTGAGCATCTCGATAAATCCCACTCTCTCACTCCTGCTCCTTTTACTGCATTAGGACAACAACGATTCAAACTGCTACTTTTTGCTGCGGTAGCTGAACCCATTCCTCTGCATGACCTGTCATTGCCACAGTAAATAGTTGAAACCCACTAGCATGAGTAGGAGTTGCTTGAGCATTGATGTGCCTGCTCATCCATGCTTGTTTTCTTTATGCCAGCTATGCTTAGAGTTGTGTCAGGTCTGATTCATCGGGAATGAATCGGAGTGGTGAACATGTCCTACCGACAAAGGCTAAGTGTGTGAACACGTTTTGGTGAAGGTAGCGATGAGAGGCCATGTAGGAGTACATGGTGGGTTGTCTCATTGGAACCGTCCCTAAGCACTGAGTTCTGTGTATGTTATCCAAGTCCAGTTACTACCACACATTGGGTTCCGGTTATCTGGCTCCTCTCGGCTTATTAATTCACTTAATCTTTGTCCAGGAGTTGCAACTAGTCTCTGGCGTTTGTAGGTAGTGCTATTTGTGTACCAGGTGGTGTCCGACGGGACGGGCTTGGGACGGACTAGGCACCGTGGCACGGTGTACCAAGTGGCACCCCGATGGTGGGCTTGGGAACCCTGCACACATCGTTTGGGGCCATGAGCGACACCCCGAACGGATCTCCTTGCGGATGGAACCCGAATAGGCGATAAACCTAGACGAGAGACTTGTGTGGTTAGTCAGGTCGTGGCCGACACCCTTGCCCGGCTTCCGCTTAAAGGTTGCCGAGGTACATGACGTGTACAGGGCTATAAGTGGCGAGAGCGTGTGTGAAGAAGTACACCCCTGCAGGGTCAATATTATCTATTCGAATAGCCGTTTTCCTCGGATATGGAAACTTGGAGGACTTATGTAGTACATAGACAACTTGAAGTGGATACTCTAAAATCCGCAAGATAAGCGCGAGTGCTATGGATGGCCTTCTCGTAGGGAGACGGGAACGAATCCATAGTGGAGTATTGATATGGTGAATATGTGGACTCTTGTGCGTCTTCTCACCTCAAAGAAGTTTCTAATACCCGTAGTATACGTTAGCCACTGAGTCAAAGCTGGCTTGCTGCTGTTAAAACTCCACCACCCCCTTTGTTGATAATGTTGCATATGTAGATAGTTCTGATGTAAGACTTGCTGAGTACCTTTGTACTCACGTTTGCTTATTTATGTTTTGCAATTGGTTACACTAGTGACTTCGATGAGTAGCTTGTATCCCAGCTACGATCTTGTACCCTTGGGAGGGTCGTGTTTAGTCAGGCTTCTTATTCTTCTTCTTTTGTAGTTGTCTGTACTCAGATATGTAATGCTTCCGCTGCTTGTATGCTCTGAATGATGGGTCATGAGACCCGTGTTTGTATTGAATGCTATGTGTCTCTTCTGGGCCTTTATCTATATGAGTTTGAGTTATGTTGTGATGCCATGTTGTACAGCACATACTTGCATGTTATGCGTACGTGTAACGTGTATCGCTATGTGTGGGATCCGACAACCTAGTTGTTTACCTCTGGTAGTCTCTCTTATGGGGAAATGTAGTCTTGTTCTTCCATGAGCCATAGTAGTCTGCTACAGCCCGGTTCACCATAGTCCTGCTAGCCCAGCACTACTGCTCCAGAACACTTGACTGGCCGGAATGTGATTCACTTTGTTCCTGTGTCCGTCCCTTCGGGGAAATGTCACGTGGTGACATCCGGAGTCCTGCCTAGCCTGCTACAGCCTGGGTTCCTGGAGTCCTGTTAGCCCAGTGCTATAGCCCAGATTCATACGCTGTTGACCGACATGATCGAGGTAGATTCATGTATGCCTGTCCCTGTAAGTTAGTGCTACTTTGGGTTCACGACTAGTCATGTCGGCCCGGGTTCTCTGTCATATGGATGCTAGCGACACTATCATATACGTGAGCCAAAAGGCGCAAATGGTCCCGGGCTAGGTAAGGTGTCACCCGTGGGATTACCATGCATGAGGTCGCAAAGTGATATTAAGTGTTATATGCTAGATCGGTGTGACTTAGGATCAGGGTCCTGACAGCGTTGGTATCAGAGCCTGACTGGCTGTAGGATTACCAAGCCAAACTGGTCGAAGTTGAGTCTAGAAATGCTTTAGTTATATAAGGGAATTGATTGTGGAAGGGAACGTAAGGCTCTTTTTTACTCCTTTACTTCATGTCATTCTTTATGAGTCAGGCTCTTCTTTTCTATGAGGGTTAAGGCCTAGGTTTCTCCTCTATCTCTCAGGATGACGTGTTACTAAACCGTAAAGTCATAGGATTGTTGGGTTGTGTCTCCGTACAGTTCTACTACTTCAGTGTGTCCTCCGTTTGACCCAGAACCTTGATATTATGATGCTGATTGATTATGCTATTCCTTTGATGAATGTCTCAAAAATTATGCTGCCGAAATTGTCCCAGGATTTCAGGAGTTTCCAATGCTTTTGCATTACATCCCGCATCCTTATGTCGATGCTAATTCCATCCTTGTTTCCTTGGTTTCCGTGCCAGGATGTTGTCTGCTAACCGAGGTTCAGTTGCTCATAGAAAGAACCACGGAGATGGTAGGGACGAGGATCCTCCTGACCAGCCTTTGATGGCAGAGTTCTTGTTAGCGTCCGAGAGGAACAAGCGTGAGACTAACCGCTTGTTGGCACAGATTGAGCAGAACACTGCACATCAGCGTAAGAAGTTGGTTTCCATCACTGACTTCATTGGTCCGAAACCACCCACCTTCCATCACTCCATTGAGCCACTCGATGCAGATGACTGGCTCCGAAGCATCACTCACAAGTTGCATTCTGCGAACGTAGCTGAAGGTGACAAGGTCACCTATGCTACCTATCACCTGGAAGGTCCTGCTAGTATTTGGTGGCAGATCTATGAGGCTATGCTTCCAGCTGGCCAGATTCCTACCTGGAAGGATTTCACCGAGGCTTTTCGGGAGCACCACATTCCTCAGGCTCTCATTGACTACAAGAGGGAAGAGTTCTGTAGTTTTACCCAGGGTAAGCTGCCTGTTGATGCTTACAGTAGAGAGTTTGGAAACCTCGCCCGCTATGCTACAGAAGAAGTGTCCACAGATGCTAAGAAGCAGGTTAGGTTCCGGAAGGGTCTCAACCCTAAGTTGCATCGTGATATCCACCTGCATCATTGTGATACTTTCCAGGCTCTTGTGAACAAGGCCATTAATGCAGAGACAACTTAGCTCACTTACGAGGAGTCTCGTAAGCACAACCGTGATCTGGGTTCTTCCTCCCGCTCTGGCTATCAGAAGCGACGGATTTGGATTCCGAACTCAGCTCTTCCACCTCGATATGCACCGAGGCCATCCGATGTGGCGCCTCACCCAACTCAGCAACGTGCTCCACCCAGGCCTATTAGTGGACCACTTGCCAATGTAGGTCCACGTCCTACCTCAGGAACTTGCTTCACCTGCGGAGAACCAGGACACTATGCACGTGACTGCCCTCAGTCCAGTTATGCTCCACCCCAGTCTGAGAGGTCTGTTGGCCGTGAAAAGCCATCAGTCAAGATGATCAGTACCAAGCCAGCCTCCATTGAACGAGCATGTGTGCACCATGTCTCAGCTTCAGAAGTTCAAGATGATCCCGTCGTCGTACTAGGTACGCTTCTTGTCAATTGTCACCCAGCTTTAGTTCTATTCGATATTGGAGCATCCCACTCCTTCATATCCGAAGGTTATGCTCGGTTGCACGACATGTCATTTTGTGATATGCCAACTCCACTAATAATCCAGACTCCTGGTTCCAAATGGCAAACCTCCAAGGTAAGCCATGGTAATGAAATCCTTGTTGACAGACTGGTATTCCTTGCTTCTTTGATATCTCTCAAGTATTCAGATATTAACATCATGTTGGGTATGGACTGGATGACAGCTCATCATGCCAAGATCGATTGTTACACCAGATCTCTTCAACTTACACATCCATCTGGCAAAATAGTCACTGTCTCTACTAGAGTTGCAAGGCGTCAACTCTATTCTCTTAATGCCAGCCCTCTTCCAGACCTTGGAGATATTCCGGTAGTCCGTGACTTCCCGGATGTTTTTCCAGAAGAACTGCCAGGTGTCCCACCTGACAGAGATGTTGAGTTTGTCATAGAACTTATCCCAGGAACTGTTCCAATCTCTAGGAGACCATACAAGATGGCACCTTTGGAGTTAGCCGAGCTTAAGAAACAGCTTGATGAGTCCTTGCAAAAGGGTTTCATCCGTCCCAGATCTTCTCCTTGGGCTTGTCCTGTCCTCTTCGTCAAGAAGAAGGATGGTACGGATCGGATGGTTGTAGATTATCGTCCCGTTAATTTGGTCACGATAAAGAACAAGTATCCGCTCCCCAGGATCAACGACCTGTATGATCATCTTGCTGGATCCTCAGTCTTTTCCAAGATGGATTTGAGGTTAGGATACCACCAAATCAAGATCAGAAACGGGGACATCCCCAAAACAGCCTTTGTCACTCGTTATGGTCAATACGAGTAAACCGTGATGTCTTTCGGCCTAACCAATGCTCCAGCTACTTTCTCCCGCTTGATGAACTCGATCTTTATGGAGTACTTAGATAAGTTCTTCGTGGTTTATCTCGATGATATTCTTATTTACTCGAAGAACGAGGAAGAACATGTCGAACATCTTAGACTCGTGTTAGAAAAACTCAGAGAGCACCTCCTTTATGCCAAGTTCTCCAAGTGTGAATTTTGGTTGCCAGAAGTGACCTATCTAGGCCACGTAATATCTGGTAAGGGCATTGCTGTCAATCCCGAGAGATTCAAAGCCGTTCTCGATTGGACTCCACCCGAAACGGTCAAACAAGTTAGGAGTTTCCTTGGTCTAGTGAGTTATTGTCGCCGCTTCGTTGAAAACTTCTCCAAAGTGGCCAAACCCCTCACGGAGCTTCTCAAGAAAGGTAAAAGGTTTGAGTGGACCGCACAGTGTGAGCACAGTTTTCAGGAACTGAAAAGACGCCTGACTTCTGCACCCATACTCGTGCCACTGGATTTCACTAAAGACTTTGTTACCTAATGCGACGCTTCGTGTCAAGGACTAGGTTGCATTATTATGCAGGATCGTCATGTGATTGCCTATGCATCTCAACAGTTGCATCCACATGAAGAAAATTATCCACACATGATCTGGAGCTTGCAGCCGTAGTCTATGCACTTAAGACTTGGCGACATTACCTTCTTGGTAACCGTTGCGAAATCTACACTGACCATCAGAGTCTCAAGTATATCTTCACTCAACCGGATCTGAATCTCAGACAGAGACGTTGGTTGGAGTTGATCTCAGATTATGACTCAGGAATGACCTACACCCCAGGCAAAGCCAATGTCATGGTTGATGCTTTAAGTCGTAAATGCTATTGCAACAACCTCATGTTGCAACAATGTCAACCACCCCTCCATGAGGAATTCTGTAAGCTTAACCTTCACATAGCTCCTCATGGTTCCCTTTCTACCTTGGTGGCGAAACCTAACCTTAAGGATCAGATCATAGAGGCTCAGAAGCATGATATGGGAATTTCCCGAATCAAGAAGAATATTTCCAAGGGAGTTGCTGGCTGTTTCTCTATGGATGAACGAGGTGTTGTTTACTTTGGAAACCGTTTGGTGGTTCCCAAATGTCAACAGATGCAACTACTGATCCTTAAGGAGGCCCATGAATCCCCTCTCACGATTCATCCCGGTAGTACCAAGATGTATCAGGACCTACGCCAGAGGTTCTGGTGGACTAGGATGAAGAGAGAAATCGCTCAGTATATTGCCAAATGTGACATTTGTCGTCGCGTTAAGGCAGAGCATCAAAGAACTGCTAGCACCCTTCAACCTTTAGCTATTCCTGAGTGGAAATGGGACAAAGCTGGTATGGACTTCATCACCGGCTTTCCCAGGACCAAGAAAGGAAATAATGCTATCTTCGTAGTCATTGACCGTCTTTCCAAAGTGGCTCACTTCCTACCTGTTCAAGAGAGTATCACTGCTAGTCATCTCGCTGACTTATATATCTCCTGAATAGTGTCACTCCATGGTGTTTCACTAGAGATCAATTCAGACCGTGGCAGTCTTTTCACCTCTCATTTCTAGGAAAGTTTCCAAATTCCATGGGCACCCATCTTTCCTTCAGTACCGCTTTCCACCCTCAATCAAGTGGTTAGGTGGAAAGGATCAACCAAATTCTTGAAGACATGCTTAGAGCTTGCATTATCTCATTCGGGATGGATTGGGAGAAATGTCTCCCCTTTGCCGAGTTTGCTTATAACAATAGCTACCAATCCAGTCTTAAGAAAGCACCCTTCGAGATTCTGTATGGACAAAGATGTCGAACACCTTTGAACTGGTCAGAAACTGGTGAAAGACAATTCTTTGGGCCGGATATGATCCAGGAGGCAGAAGAGCAAGTTCGCATCATTCGTGAGAATTTGAAAACAGCCCAATCTCGTCAAAAGAGCCAGTATGACCGCCGTCATAAGGAAGTGGCTTATGAAGTTGGTGACAAGGCTTACCTTCGGGTTACTCCTTTGAAGGGTACCCATCGTTTCGATATCAAGGGCAAGTTGACTCCTCGTTACATCGGTCCTTTTCGCATTCTCGCTAAACGAGGAGAGCTTGCCTACCAGTTGGAACTACCCCCACATCTTTCTCGAGTTCATGATGTCTTCCACGTCTCTCAACTCAGGCGTTGCTTCTCGGATTCCATCCACGGAGTGGACCACGAAACGCTTGATCTCCAAGATAACCTCACTTATCGAGAGTACCCCGTTCGCATTCTGGATCAAGCAGAGCGTGTCGCTCGATGTCATAACATCAAGTTTCTCAAGGTTCAGTGGTCTCATCATGCCGAGAGAGAAGCTACTTGGGAGCGAGAAGATCGTCTTCGACTTGAGTACCCCGCTTTCTTTCCGCCAACTCCTGAATCTCAGGACGAGATTTTTTTGAGTGGGGGCGGGTTGTCACATCCCTAGTGCTGGTATGACCTAGGCTTGCTTTGTGCATCATGTTTAAATTTCAAATTAAGTTGAAATGGGAATGTTTCAAACCCTAGCACCAAAACAAATTCAAATAGGTTCAAATTAAAAATGGAATTTCAATGAACCCAAAATGCTTTTCAAAAATGTTCATGGTCTTTGGATAATGTTGGGAACAACAACCAGAGGTGATGCACATTTTTGCTACACATGTTGGATTTTTGAATCAATGCATAAATATTTGATTTGGAGCTGTTTAAATTATATAAATATTTTAATGGCTCCAAAAATGTTGGGAATTGGTGAGGGCCTCTGGAGTAATATATCTAGATGCCACAAATATTTTCAACATTTATGGAAATGTTTTAACATTTCTTTTAGATGCAAAATAGAAGACAGAAAAGAAAAACAAAAAAATAGAAAATCCTTACCTGGCGCTCACCTGGCAGCCCATCTGGCCGGCCCAGCCCACCAGGGGCAGGGAGGTCTTCTTCCTCCCGCCAGTCGGATGCACGGCGTGTGCCCGACACGTGCACGGCCGCCGCACGCCACCTCATGCTTCTCGCCGCTGCCTCGACGCCCAGGACGACGCCACGCAGTCTCCCCAACCCCCTCTCTCTTCCTCTTGCTCCTCCCCCTCCTCTGTCCTCTCCCCGCAGCACACCCGAACCCGCTCGTCGCCACCGACGCCGTTCACCATAGCCACTGTGCCCCTCTGGGCCTCTCATCGTGTCCCAGAGCTCCGCCTCGCCGCCTGCTACGTCGTCAACGAGCCAGGCGACCCGGGAAGCTCTGCATCAACGCCATCTCCATCTTCTTCATCGTCGGCCACCAAAGCTCGCCGGCGTGGATTTGCGAGCTCCAGACCCTCCCCGGCCTCGCCGTTGACTCTGCTGGATTCGCCGTGAGCCCCTGTTTCTTCCCCCTCTCTTCCCGTGCTCGTCTGCGCCTTCTAGCCACCGTGGCCATCAGAGCCGATTGCTCCTCACCGCCGGCCATGTCGCCACCACGGCTACAACCGTGCAAGCACGCGTCCAAGCTTACCACTGAGCTCACCGCACCCCCACGAGTCCAACGCGCCTAACCACAGCCCCCCTAGTGCCCTGCAGTGCCTAACCCGCATCAACCGAGCTCTGGCCGCCACCGTGAGCCCTGCTCCGATGAGCTCCATCCACCCCATGGCCTCCCACCTGCTTCGTTAGATGCACGCGAGCGCCAGCCACCCTCAGCACCCATCCGCGCGTCGAATGGACGCCGGAGCAACGTTTCCGGCGAGCGTCCGCCGTGTGGTTTGGTCGCCGCCGGCCAACTCCGGCGGGCACCGACGTGGCTGTCATTAGCGCTAATCCCGCAGCCTAATCCACCCCACCAGCCGCTGACAGTGGGCCCCAGGCCAAGTCAAACCCTGGTCAGTGCGGGTTTGACCCGGGCTTAACCACTGTGTCACTGACGTGTGGCCCCCACACGTCAGGTTTGACCTGGTCAGCCCTGCTGACACCTCTGTGATGTCACGCTGACGCAGTAATTGATTTTCTAGATTTTAAATAATTCAGAGAATTTCAGAAAATAGTTAAAACTTCTAAAAATCATAGAAATTCAACTGTAACTCGAAATGAAATAATTTATATATGAAAAATTATTAGAAAAATCTAATCTATCCATTTATGCTACTTTCATGCATGATCAACCAACTTATACCCACTATATAATTGAAAACGTAATAATGGCAGGTTATATACTTAATTTGGGGTTTGCATATGTACCCTTGGTTCATATGGACTTCAACCAAATTGATGCTAGATGCATTAGGGCAAATCATACCATCTTTGAAATTTCATCTTCATGCATCATATTGTTGCATATGGTTGTTTATTGATTGCCGGCACTATCCCTTCTCGATAGGTTCTACTCCGGAAGGTGTCCCGAGTATCTGTCTGAGGAGCAGTGCTTCTTCGTGGATCTATCAGGCAAGAAAACCCCCTTGAGCATGTCGATAAATCCCACTCTCTCGCTCCTGCTCCTTTTACTGCATTAGGACAACAACGATTCAAACTGCTACTTTCTGCTGCGGTAGCTGAACCCATTCCTCTGCATGACCTGTCATTGCCACAGTAAATAGTTGAAACCCACTAGCATGAGTAGGAGTTGCTTGAGCCTTGATGTGCCTGCTCATCCATGCTTGTTTTCTTTATGCCAGCTGCTTAGACTTGTGTCAGGTCTGATTCATCGGGAATGAATCGGAGTGGTGAACATGTCCTACTGACAAAGGCTAAGTGTGTGAACACGTTTTGGTGAAGGTAGCGATGAGAGGCCATGTAGGAGTACATGGTGGGTTGTCTCATTGGAACCGTCCCAAAGCACTGAGTTCTGTTTATGTTATCCAAGTCCAGTTACTACCACACATTGGGTTCCAGTTATCCGGCTCCTCTCGGCTTATTAATCCACTTAATCTCTGTCCAGGAGTTGCAACTAGTCTCTGGTGTTTGTAGGTAGTGCTATTTGTGTACCAGGTGGTGTCCGACGGGACGGGCTTGGGACAGACTAGGCACCGTGGCACAGTGTACCAAGTGGCACCTGGATGGTGGGCTTGGGAACCCTGCACACATCGTTTGGGGCTGTGAGCGACACCCCGGCCGGATCTCCTTGCGGATGGAACCCGAATAGGCGATAAACCTGGACGAGAGACTTGTGTGGTTAGTCAGGTCGTGGCCGACACCCTCGCCCGGCTTCCGCTTGAAGGTTGCCGAGGTACATGACGTGTACAGGGCTATAAGTGGCGAGAGCGTGTGTGAAGAAGTACACCCCAGCAGGGTCAATATTATCTATTCGAATAGCCGTTTTCCTCGGATATGGAAACTTGGAGGACTTATGTAGTACATAGACAACTTGAAGTGGATACTCTAAAATCCGCAAGATAAGCATGAGTGCTATGGATGGCCATCTCGTAGGGAGACGGGAACGGATCCATAGTGCAGTATTGATATGGTGAATATGTGGACTCGTGTGCGTCTTCTCACCTCAAAGAAGTTTCTGATACTCGTAGTATAGGTTAGCCATTGAGTCAAAGTTGGCTTGCTGCTGTAAAAACTGCACCACCCCCTTTGTTGATAATGTTGCATATGTATATAGTTCTGATGTAAGACTTGCTGAGTACCTTTGTACTCACGTTTTCTTATTTATGTTTTGCAGTTGGTTACACTAGTGACTTCGACGAGTAGCTTGTATCCCAGCTACGATCTTGTACCCTTGGGAGGGGTGTTTAGTCAGGGTTCTTATTCTTTTTCTTTTGTAGTTGTCTGTACTCAGACATGTAATGCTTCCATTGCTTGTATGCTCTGAATGATGGGTCATGAGACACCTGTTTGTATTGAATGCTATGTGGCTCTTCTGGGCCTTTATCTATATGAGTTTGAGTTATGTTGTGATGCCATGTTGTACATCACATACTTGCATGTTATGCGTACGTGTAATGTGTATTGCTATATGTGGGATCCGACAACCTAGTTGTTTATCTCTGGTAGCCTCTCTTATGGGGAAATGTAGTCTTGTGCTTCCATGAGCCATAGTAGTCCGCTACAGCCCGGTTCACGGGAGTCCTGCTAGCCCAGCACTACTGCTCCGGAACACTTGACTGACCGGCATGTGATTCACTTCGTTCCTGTGTCTGTCCCTTCAGGGAAATGTCACGCAGTGACATCCGGAGTCTTGCCTAGCCTGCTACAGCCCAGGTTCCCAGAGTCCTGTTAGCCCAGTGCTACAGCCCGGATTCATACGATGTTGACCGACATGCTCGAGGTAGATTCATGTATGCATGTCCCTGTAAGTTAGTGCTACTTTGGGTTCACGACTAGTCAAGTCGGCCCGGGTTTGTCATATGGATGCTAGCGACACTATCATATATGTGAGCCAAAAGGCTCAAACGGTCTTGGGCCAGGTAAGGTGTCACCCGTGGGAATACCGTGTGTGAGGCCGCAAAGTGATATGAAGTGTTACATGCTGGATCAGTGTGACTTAGGATCGGGTCCCGACATCCGTCGAGGCCGTGCCACAAGGAAAACGAGGAAGAGTAGAACACGGTGGGTCGCCGCCACTCGGGTCCAAGTAAGGCCACCGCTGCTACCCTCCGGTTGCTGGCACTGAGCTGTACATCATGGAGCAATTCTATGATTACACGATGATTGAAGAGCTCTCTGTGGTTGAGCAAGCTCATGAGATACTGTCATTTGCTAGAGAACTTGAGCACTTCAGTTGTATGCTACCGGACAAGTTTGTTGCCGGAGGTGTCATCACTAAGCTTCCTCCTTCGTTGATCTCATTGGCACTCTTGATGTGGAAGAAAAGGAGAGAGAAAAGGACACACGTTCTCAAGGAATTGAGGGTGGATCTAGTGCTAATCTGGTACAGAAGAAGAACTTCCAGCCCCACAAGTTCAAGAACAAGGGCAAGTTTGATGGTAAATCATAGTTTGATGAGAAGAACAAGGTTGTGCAACACACGAACTTCAAGAAGAATGACAAGAAGAGAGGTGTTTGTCATGTGGGGATCCTGAACATTGGGTTCCTAGTTACCCTAATCGCTATGACAAGCTAGGCGGGTTGACCACTGACGGCCGGTTAGCTTCTTGGCGGCGACGTGGAGTCAGAGAGCTATGTTGGAGAAGGACGCTACTTCTACTTAACTGCTGGTGTAGTTGGCTGACTGACACGTGGGCCCAACAGGCATCTAGGCGACATGTCAGTTACGCAACTGCACCTGTAGTTAAGTCACTGAAGCTTCTGTCCAGCTCAGCTAGACACAGGTGGGTAGCTTCAATTAATTAATTATATATCCAGCGCACCCCTTTTTAGTTGAAGAATGTATGCAATGCAATGAAATCCGACATGTTTATATGAAATCTGACCGTGTGTGAATGAATTTATTTCGATTAGTTCGAATTCTTGTATCACTGGCATTGGATGAACATGCAAAACAATACATACTAGCATTATTCCCACGGTGATCACCTCGTTTGCAGCAGTTTCACATGTACTCCCTCCGGTCCTTTCTAGTCTGCATACAAGTTTTGTCTGCAGTCAAAGTATCTCTACTTTGACCAATCTTATAGAAAAAAGTATGCAATTTCACAATGTGCGAAGTAAAAAGGAACAGAAGGAGTACAAAGAGTTTGAGTAGCTTTTTAGCGTTCATGTACATTTCAATCAAACACACAAGCCTGGCAATTCATAGAGAACATTCATAACAATCGATGATTATGCATCTCAGTGATTCACATGTCAGAGCCAATATTTACTTCACAACTAAATAATAAAGAAAAAATGGATCGACGCTGCTGACAGCAAAGGGCGTCCCATTCGAAAATATCAAATGCATGTCTTCTTGCTAAAATTAATGAGCAAAATTTGACAAGGTTGTCACATTCCAAAATATCAAATGCCTACAATTGTGGAATGGATAGGGTTTGCCATCAGTTCAAACATTGACATGGCACCTCGTGCTAAATAAACCAGTTCTTCTTCTTGTGTAGTTCCACCAAAATCAACCAAATTCACTCAGCACCTCCTTTCTTGTGGTGGAAATGAATGATTCGATGTATTCATGAACATTTTGTGCAGTTCCCATTGAAATCAAGCTAAGCACCCTTATTTGCACAAATACAGAAAAAGTGATTAGTATAAAGCAAACTGTACTATGAATTGACAGTTTAAACAAGCACCTACATGGTCCATGTAGAGCACACTTTTAGAAAAATGGAACTCACCGGAAAGAATCCTAGATCAACATTGTACTCACGCATCAAACAAGAAAATGGAGATTTGTCGGTCCTTCTAAGCTGAAGTTAGTTTGCTCTTGTGGGGGGTAATGTAACCATCCTTCAACTGCTCCTTTTGACGAGAAGATAGACATGGCTTCTTCATCCTAGCATAATCGGAACTAGTCACTTCACGTACTCCATATTCTTCTTCAGAGGAGAATTATCCCATTGTGCAAAGACAAGAGGACAACTAAATGCTAGCATCCCTGTTTGCTCAAAAAAAGGAAAGGAAATATTTAAAACAACACAGATGAAGCACTTCTCAAGGACAATACCACTTTTTGATGACAGTATCTAAGCACTAGCACAACACCAATAGAGATGACAAAGCTCAATCATATGGATGAATTCAGTGGGCGAGTACCAACCTTTGTCAGGAGGCTTATTGTGTAGAGCATATATATGAAGCACTTCTCTGGAACCATCTGTTGCTATCTACTGTGGTGGGCATGCTTACTATATACTCCTCGATTAGTTTAATGTTTCCAACATCTTCTTGTGCAGTTCCACTAAAATATATGGTTTCTTCAAAGAAGATACCTGTTTGCACAAGTAGAGATAATTACATATTACATTAAGAGTGGCATCAAATCAGTGGCAAAACAATTGCTCGTTCTAGCCATAGAAATAAATTAAGATGCAAAACTATATCATTACTTGTGTCATCACAGTTTCAATGCTTCATTACAGCACCGGGAGTTGATCTTTGTTTTTCTTCTGCTTGTTCTTCCCCTTCATCACTTGGTTTAATAATAGACAAGCTTCTCCTTCAACGTAAGATTTGGCCTATCAATTAGGTTGCACAAGTATAGCACTAAACAATGAAATTAATTTTCTGATGAAAGTGGCAAAATATAGGCCAACAGTTGTGAAATATCCTTATATTACCTCAATGGGATAATTACGGTGCACATACAGATTGGAAGTCTTGTCTCCATTTGTGCAGTTCACTAAAATCAAGCAACATTACTGTACAAGTAGCAGAACATATTAAAGCACACTGCAGAATCATGTGAAAGAAGGCTAGTACTGACCTCTCATGACGGGAATTCAAACAACTCACAAGAAGAAGATCTGAACCAAATTTGCCAACATGGCTAGGAAGTAAGATCTCCTCTTGTGCAGTTCCACTAAGATCAAGCAATCAAGCAACATTGTCAGTGTGACATTTTGGTTGAACTACACAAAACACTCTTAAAACAAAAGTGTTTTGTGCAGTGCAACAAAAGGTCACAATGGCAACGAGGTGAAGTAGATAACCCTGTTTACACAGAGGTGCAAAGGAAATAACTAGTGGTCAATAACAGTGGATGACACAGAAGCCAACAAAAAGAAGCATCTACCTTATCTAAATGGGAAAGAAAGCAAGACAGTAGCATTTCTCAACGGTGGCATTGATTAATATTAACATGTAATTTGCTTTTAACTATGGCATTGCATCAATTTTCCAGCGGCATTATTAGAGGGTGTTTGTTTAGAGGGACATTTTGTTGGAGGGACTAAAAAAACTCCGTGTCAGTCCCATACAAACCAAACAGGAGGGACTTCTAGGGACTAAAAGTGGGCATTTTGGACTAAAGAAAGAAGACCCCGAGGGATAGTCTTTTTGGGACTTTTTCCAATAGTTTCCCCTGCCACGCATCGTACCTTGTCTCTATTAGTTCATTACTAGGGGTAACATGGTCTTTTAGCATGTCATTTAGTAACCTCTAGTCCATGTTTAGTCCCTGGAACCAAGAAGGTAGGCACTAGTAGAAAAGGGGGCTTTGGTTCGGCCAGAAAACAGCATTAATACCGGTTGCATTACGAACCGGGACTAATGTGAGCATTAGTCCTGGTTCAAGCAGCGAGGGCACGGTACAGGCATTACTCCCGGTTCAAATGGGACCTTTAGTCCCGGTTCGTGCCACGAACCGGTAGTAAATGGTGCGATGCCCATTAGTACCGGTTCATGGCACGAACCGGTACTAAAGGGCACGATACATGCATTACTCCCGGTTCAAATGGGACCTTTAGTCTCGGTTCGTGCCACGAACCGGTAGTAAATGGTGTGATGCCCATTAGTAGCGGTTCATGGCACGAACCGGTACTAAAGGTCTAACCTTTAGTAATTGGTTCGTGCCACGAACCTGTACTAATGGGGTTGAGACCTTTAGTACCGGTTCGTGCCACGAACCGGTACTAATGGTGCAATTTTCAAATCCTACCCCCCCTCGTGTATCGCCTTGTCAGTTTTGTAAAAAGCAAAAGAAAATGATAAAAAGTTCAAAAGTTAAAATCCTTCGAGATTTAGTTATGTTGCAACATCTACTAGTTAGGAAATTTTGAAACTTAAATTTGGACATGTTTTGCAAACAGTGTATGGAAAATGTAAAACGACTATAACTTTTGCATACGATGTCAGAAAAAACGTATAATATATCAAAATGTTCGGCACAAAAATCCTCATTCGATTTTGACAGCGTATGGCCTGTTTGCAAAAATTTTAGAATCCTCAAATTCCAAAAGGAAAAAAAGTTATGCTCAAATTTCAGTTTTTTTTAATTTTTGTTAAATCTGGTCAAACTATGGTCAAACTACTTATTCAAGAAGTATTAGTGTTACTAAATAATTATTCAAGAATATTAGTGTTACTAAATAATTATTTAAGTTTTTTTGAATTTTGGTTAAATCTGGTCAAACTGGGGTCAAACTGTGGTCAAATTACTTATTCAAGAAATATTAGTGTTACTAAATAATTATTGTTTTTTAGAACAATAATTTCAAACTCAAATAGTGAAATGTGTGACTTCATGCTCAAGCTAAACTCCTGAGGGTTAATAGGATTGACATCTTACTATTGTCAGGAAAACAACAAGTGCAGACTTGGAAACGAGGGAGAATAGAACCCAGAAGTTAAGCGTGCTCAGGCTGGGGGAGTGGGAGGATGGGAGACTGTTCGTGAAGTTAAATGATTTGGAATGATGAGGGGTGATTAGAGATTGAATTGAGGAGTGATGATGGGTGATTAGAGATTAGAGGTTAAAATAATTCAGAAATTGGAAAATCCGGAAAAAAATTCAAAAAAAAATCAGAAAAAATTCAAAAAATCCTTTAGTACCGGTTGGTGTTACCAACCGGGACTAAAAGGTGGACCTGCAGGCAGCAGCCACGTGGAGGGCCTTTAGTCCCGGTTCGTATAAGAACGGAACTAAAGGGGGGACCTTTAGTAATGACCCTTTAGTCCCGGTTCCAGAACCGGGACTAAAGGCCCTCTAGAACCGGTACAAAAGGCCCTTTTTCTACTAGTGAGGGACTAGGGAGTTTTTAACCAAAAAGGGCCTTAGATTTACAACAACTAAAGAGTTGCATGGGACAGTGGATGCACCAGCACCATGTGCATCTAACGATGTACTGGGGTGATGCACAGTCTGTTGCAACAAAGAACAAACATGCAAGGAGCATATTTGTGTTGGTCCCAGTTTTGTTATCGTTAGACACCTTTCTCTATGTGAGCGCAACAAATCTAGTCCTGCTCAAACTCTACAGCCTTGTCCCCCAAAACAAAAGATCAGTTCATTACAGATGTGCGTACTATGTTTGTCATTGTTTTCCCTATTCGACCAACGTAGGTGCTCGATAGCTAGTCTGTTCTAGTACTTCCCCCCCTTCCCTTCGTCTTTGTACCACGTCTTAGATTCATGCGATACAACTTTCCCTACTATTTTCCCACTTCCTTTCCTTTTTGAACCACGTCCTAGATTCATGCTATACAACTTCCCCCACTACTTTCCCCCATTCCTTTCCTCTTTAAACCACGTCCTAGATTCATGGTATACAATTTCCCCACAACTTTCCTATTTGATCCAACACCTAGATTCGAGTGCAGAAGCGGAAAAAGCCCACATGCAGCTAGAGCAATGCATGTGGAATAAGTAAATTATACCTTATGGTTCTTGGGGTGTGGTTTGGTGGGCCACCGAAGGCTGCTTGGCCCACACTATGTACGACAGCGAAGATGAAGTGGTCGGAGGCCCTCCCGCGCCGCCACTGGGTGAAAGTGAACAGCTGCGCCAGTAGTGGATTCCCTCCCTCACCGACGGCGACAGCGTTAAGCCTCCTTCCCTTCCCGATGGATGGATCCTGCCATCTCTTGACCAGCAGTGAGGGGATAGAGAGAGAGGCCAACGAAGTCTTGTTTAGACTTGGAGAGAGTGAGAGAGTGTGAAGAGAGCAACTACAAGCAGACCAGCAGTGAGGGGAGAGAGAGAGGCCAACGGAGTCTTGTTTAGATCTAGAGAGGGTAAGAGAGTGTGAAGAGAGCAACTACTAGCGCTGAGGCTCCAGCGTGTATATTTATACTGGAGAGAGTGTGAAGAGTGAAAACCCTATAAAGCAAGCGCCGAGGCTGCAGCTGATCATATAGCTCCGTATCCATCCATTTTGAGCAGTCAAAGAATCCTCCTGGCATGAATTATGCTAAAGTGTAGTCACCTGAGACCTCAAGTTTGATGAGCGAACAAGCTAACCAGCTACACAATCCTCCCGTTATGTTCAACGAGAGGAAAATAACCTTTTATACATTCCTGCATTCGTGTGACAAGCATGCCGCGTTTTTTTGTGTGGGAGTCATTGGGATTTAAATCATAATCGTAATCCAATTGATCCCTCTGTTCACTCACGTACTATTTTAAGTGAATCCTTATGATAACATGCACACAATTTTGGGCACTTGTATTCGACCTAAGTCAGTGTGCCACCGTATCTCGTATGACTCCCTCCGTCTAGGTGTAATAAGTCACATTAGAAGGTGCAGCGGGACCAAGGTGCAAGTAGATTGGAGGAGATGGAGAAACTTGACCGGTCATTCCTCCAATCAAAGCCCTGATTTCTGTCTCTAAATGCAACAATTAATCCAAACAACTAAGAGATGCCATTTTAGCTACCATGCAGGGCCACGTATTAACTCGCATGCAAGCCGACTTTGATTTCTTTACCGATCAATGCATAGTTGCGCTCCATGAATTGGGTTTCTGGGGGAGATAACAAGGCAGAGTAAGGAGCGTTTGGTTACATTGCTTAGGTTGGTCATAGTGGTGAGTAACCTGGACTAGTAACATGCATATGTTACTAGTCTATGTTACTACAACGCGAAGTTTGCCGTTGGAAGCGAGCCGATCTGGCTCTCCTGAGCTAGCAAGGTTTTTCTAGCCCACCCAAGCTAGCTGGCCAACAAAAGCTAACATATTTTAACAGTTCCAAATGACTAACCTTTCCCGGCTATGCTGTAAGCTGTTCTTGCCAAGGATCCAAATGCTCCCTAAGTAACAACGCACACTAGCAACGAGGCCAGGAGGGGATTGAGATGTGAAGTTAATGGACGACGCCTAAACATTTTGGGAATATCTGGTTTCCGTAAGATGACTTAACACCTAGACGGAGGGAGTACTACTCCTCAGTCCAGGTTTGATGGAATATACGTCACCTCTTCGCTTCTTGTATGTACTCCAGTTGTATCTCACTTCCCGTGGCTTCGCACTCGCACGATTTTTCTATTCTATGAACCTGTGTGTGCGTGTGCATGTGTGTGTGTGTGTGTGTGTTTAACAACATGTGTGTGTTAGACAGAGCGACAGATTGACCTACTCCTACAAAGAGATGGTGTGTAGTATACGATTTTAGCCGCGAGAGTCGGTGCATCCTCTCGTTTCCGGGCATCCGGTAGGGATAGGCGGACAGCTGCCATGCCCGCTCCTGACCAGCCTAGCCCACCCAAAGCCCCTCCATCGCCCGCGCGCTTCCTGCCCGAAACGGTCAGCGCCTCTCCACAGTATCGTTGCCGCATTCATGCCTGGGCAGAGTGGACGCGACCTCTCACTAGCGCCTGCGTTGAAGGGAGAAGCAGATTCAAGAGTGATAGTTGCTTCATCCGTCCAACTTACTGCTGGGTCTATGTGATTTGACGGCTCAATGGTCATTATTACTGAGGTGCTAGGACTGCTGGATGTCCCGCGCTTTCGGCAAAAGGAGGTACTACTAGATTACAGTTTTCTCCATTCTTACGGCGGAGGAGTGCAAGAGCAATGAAAACACGCAAGCTTAGTGCCCACCTCACACTATCACCATATTTTCTGGACATCGTGCGGCACCTAACTCTTTACATAGTACTCCCTCCGTTCCTAAATATAAGTCTTTGTAGAGATTCCTCTAGGTGGACTACATATGGAACAAAATGAATGAATCTACACTCAAAATGCATCTATATACATCTGTATGTAGTACATGGTGAAATTTCTACAAAGACTTATATTTAGGAATGGAGGAAGTACTGGTATAGTACGTACTGTAATTTATCACTAAGGTACTACAATGCTATGAAGCTTCCAGCTTCTGTTACATGTATCTTGCGTCCAAGGTTGCCCATTGCAACATTTCATCAAATACAAAGGAGACTAACATGCATGCTACTGCATCTCAATGATTGACAGATCATAGAAACTATGTACTCCCTCCGTTCCAAAATAAGTGTCTCAACTTTATGCAGGGGGTGTTTGTTTCCAAGGACTTTTTAGTGTAGGGACTAGAAAAAGTCCCTCTTAGAGACTTTTTAACAAAACAAGAGGGACTAAAACTTGCTTTTTGGGACTTAATGAGGAAGACTCCCTGCACCCATTGCCCCGCCACCCCATGGTGTTGTTTGGTTGTTATTTTTCTGTACACAGGGAGTAACATGGTCATTCAATAATCTCTAGGGAATGACTAGGGACTTTTTAGTCCCTGAAAACAAACAGGGAGGGACTTTTTAAGGAGTAGGGACTTTTTAGTTGGGACTAGAAAAAGTCCTAGGACTTATGAACCAAATAGGGCCTCAATATGGATTACACATGGAGCAAAATGAGTGAATCTACACTCTAAAATACATCTATATACATCAGTGTTTGGAGTATGTACTAGTAGTTCATATTGAAATCTACTAAAGGACATATATATACCAAACAATATGATAACCTTTCTAACCAAGGTAGTAGGGACGAGGAGTAAACGGAGGGAGCAGTAAAATTTTCTCCTCGTCCCGCGAGCCACCGCGCGCGTGGGCGAGGGAGCGGGCATAAGGCATACAGTACTACTACTAGTAAGCAAGATTCACCTCATCGTGCGAGCCACCGCGCCCGTGGGCGGGGGAGACGGTGTACTAAGCAAGCTTCTCCTCGTTCTGCGAGTTGACGGGACACATCAAAAGTACTCCAGTGTATAGAGCCTTGCCTCTAAGGTAGGCCCCACATGGTTGGCGTCTTTTCTAACATAACGGGTCAAGTCGCAATTTGTTTGTTCACCCGTGGTAGACGATCCTCCCTCCATCTAGTGGACAACCAGCACATGTGTCAAATTACCACGTCGGCTGCCTTTTCATACAGAAATGAGCTCCACCGTGTACCCGCGCGGGTGTGGTTGTGAAAGAGACGGAAGTACGTGCACCGTGCGTGCACCTCTTCTCTTTGTGCACGTCCCCCACCTATGTGGGGTGTGTGTGAGAGATACAAACCTAGACAAATGGCGTGTGCGTTCGTAAGTGTTTTTTGTTTTGGGGGGGAGGTTGGTTTCGTGAATGTATTTGTGGGAATATGTGTCGATGACATCTCAAACAAAATTTTGCATGCAATGTGTGTGAAATGGAGGCCTATCCATATCATATATAGAGGGCAGGGCGATCCACGAGAAGAGAGGGAGGGGTCATAGATATCGATAGAGTCGAAGAGAGGATCAAGTGGGTGGGTGCGAGATCGATGAAGAGAGCCATCGAAATTGTGTGTGTGCAAGTCAAAGATATAGGGCGACTGACCTACCAGAACGTCAGAGGGCATAGGTCAAGTTTGTGTGTGGCAGGGAGACATGACTAGAGCTCTCGATGTATCGATGTGTGTGTGTGTTGGAGGGGGTGGAGGGAGGGTTAGGCAGAGGCCTAACTATAAAGGTAGAACGACTCGTATATGTGTTGAGAAGGAGAGACCCAACTATGTCTTGAGGGAGATCGGTCGACATCCATACATAACTGAAGGATGGGACAAAGAGAGAGAGAGAGGAGAGAGAGAGGAAGGGAGAGTGGTAGAGTGCTGGATGGGTGATGGAGTTGCTTCTCGAAGATGGTGGGAGAGGCCTACTAGACAAACTGAGGGTGGAACTGCAATATTATCAATAAGAGTGGGGATATGTTTCTGTGTGTGCCTGTGCGTGATATATCTGTCGGGACGCATCCATGGATGATGAAGGGGAACCATGTATTTGGTAAGATAACCTAACTAGATTGGTAGATCAATTGTTGTTTGTCGGAGGAAGGGAGAGACATAACTAATGAGGTAGATTGATCGACGCGTGGGGAAATACGAGTTATAAGGACCTAGCTAGCTATATGTATAGTGGGAGATCGGTCTGTGTACGTCCATTTGTTAGAGGCAAATAAGTCCCGACGAGATAGATAGACAGAGAGAATGGAGCTAGGAGGTAGTGCAAGAGGCCCAGCTACTAGCTAGCTAGGGGGAGGAGTCTGCGGTTGTGAGATTGATGAAAAGAGGGGCGAGAGTTTACAAGTGTGTGGGACCGTATGAGAGACACGAGGCAAGGACACATAAAGGAGGAGATTGAAGGTGCGTGTGTATGTTGTAGTCATACATCGATATGCGTCCGTTGCATGGCAATCCCTAATCAGTCACATCGATATCTATTAATGGGCATCTCCATAGCCCGTTGATACGCCTAGTTGATGTGAGACTATCTTCTCCTTTTTTGTCTTCTCCACAACCACCATTCTATTCCACACATAGTGTTATGTCCATGGCTCATGCTCATGTATTGCGTGAAGATTGAAAAAGTTGGAGAACATCAAAAGTATGAAACAATTGCTTGGCTTGTCATCGGGGTTGTGCATGATTTAAATATTTTGTGTGGTGAAGATAGAGCATAGCCAGACTATATGATTTTGTAGGGATAACTTTCTTTGGCCATGTTATTTTGAGAACACATGATTGCTTAGTTAGTATGCTTGAAGTATTATTATTTTTATGTCAATATTAAACTTTTATCTTGAATCTTTTGAATCTGAATATTCATACCACAAATAAGAGAAATATGTTAGAAAGCATTCCACATCAAAAATTCTTTTTTATCATTTACCTACTCGAGGACAAGCAGGAATTAAGCTTGAGTATGCTTGATACATCTCCAACATATCTATAATTTTAGATTGCTCCATGCTTTTATATTATCTGTTTTGGATGTTAATGGGCTTTATTTTACACTTTTATATCATTTTTGGGACTAACCTATTAACCGGAGGCCCAGCACAAATTGCTGTTTTATTTTGCCTATTTCAGTGTTTCGCAGAAAAGGAATATCAAACGAAGTCCAAACGGAATGAAACCTTCGGGGACGTGATTTTCTCAACAAACGTGATCCAGGAGACTTGGAGTGGGCGTCAAGAAACAATGGAGGAGGCCACAAGGCAGGGGGGCGTGCCTATCCCCCTGGGCACGCCCTCCACCCTCGTGGGCCCCTCGTTGCTCCACCGACCTACTTCTTCCTCCTATATATATCCACGTACCCCCCAAACATCCAGGAGTAAACCTTCTGTACCCGAGAGATCCCATCTTGGGGCCTTTTCCGGAGCTCCGTCAGAGGGGGCATTGATCATGGAGGGCCTTTACATCAACTCCATGGCTTCTTCGGTGATGTGTGAGTAGTTTACTTCAGACATTCGGGTCCATAGTTATTAGCTAGATGGCTTCTTCTCTCCCTTTGGATCTCAATACAAAGTTCTCCTCGATTCTCTTGGAGATCTATTCGATGTAATCTTCTTTTGCGGTGTGTTTGTCGAAATCTGATGAATTGTGGGTTTATGATCCAGATTATCTATGAACAATATTTGATTCTTCTCTGAATTCTTTTATGTATGATTGGTTTATCTTTGCAAGTCTCTTCAAATTATCAGTTTGGTTGCGCCTACTAGATTGAACTTTCTTCCAATTGGAGAAGTGCTTAGCTCTGGGTTCAATCTTGCGGTGCTCGATCCTAGTGACAGAGAGGGAAGCGACACGTATTGTATTGTTGCCATCAAGGACACAAAGATGGGGTTTATATCATATTGCATGAGTTTATCCATCTACATCATGTCATCTTACTTAAAGCATTACCCTGTTCTTATGAACTTAATACTCTAGATGCATGTTGCATAGCGGTCGATGTGTGGAGTAATAGTAGTAGATGCAGAATCGTTTCGGTCTACTTGTCACGGACGTGATGCCTATGTACATGATCATACCTAGATATTCTCATAACTATGCTCAATTCTATCAACTGCTCGACAGTAATTCGTTTACCCACCGTAATACTTATGCTCTTGAGAGAAGCCACTAGTGAAACCTATGGCCCCCGGGTCTATCTTCCATCATATTAATCTTCCATCATATTGCATCTTTATTTCTCTTTATCATAAAAATACCAAAAAATATTATCTTATCATATCTATCAGATCTCACTCTCGTAAGTGATCGTGAAGGGATTGACAACCCCTTTATCGCGTTGGTTGCGAGTTTCTTATTTGTTTGTGTAGGTGCATGGGACTCGAGCGTGATCTCCTACTAGATTGATACCTTGGTTCTCAAAAACTGAGGGAAATACTTACGCTACTTTATTGCATCACCCTTTCCTCGTCAAGGGAAAACCAACGCAATGCTTAAGAGGTAGCATGTTTTTCCAATTCTTGTGAACAAAACACCCATATTGGCAGAAATCTTGTGTTTTTAAATTCTTTGTTTTGCACATGCATTCGTATCCTATTCCTGTCTATTTCCAATCCCTGCATTGTTAGAATCATCAAATTCAAACAAGCCCTTACACAATTACTTCTGTTATAGATATGTGTCAAAGAAAACCTTGTGTGGTCTGTCCTGCTCCTGTGGTGTTGTGTTCCACCTCAGCTCAGCTGCTCCAACAATAGAAGGGTTCACCACAGCAGGGATCCACTCTCCAGACTATCTTTCGCCACCTCAGATCTTCTTCCACGCCACCGGCAGCCACGACAACTTCATTACCATCATCAACTGAGCAGATGACCTTGAGGACTACACGGGTCCGCAAGAGAGGTCACACTCTTCTGTGTGTGCTTACGTTATGAATCGCTTAAGATGATGACATGCTACTTTATCATTGTGTTCACCTATTAGACTCCGAGTCAGGTCCAAACTTATGCTGAAACTTGAGTTTTTAAATGGTTGTGGGGTACATATTGGGGCAGAAATCAGTACTATCTGTCTACTATCTGGTTAATCTCGTGTGTCAACTATAAGTTTCATGTTGGGTGCAAACAAACATTAAAGGAGCCAATATCTGTATTTTTTAACTAAAGCTATTATCTGCGCGCTATCATTGGTTTTGGGTCTATCCACAGTTTGCTACCTTCACTCTAGATTTGTGCATGCACTCCTTACATAATCTCACTATGTTTTATTCCTATGCATGTCAGTTATTGTACACAATGGAACTGAACATGTAGAGCAAAAGAGATGAGCCTTGCGTGGCAATAAAATTTCATGCAGACGTCGGTCCATGGTGGGCGCAAAGGCAGCCCCCCTCCACCCATTTCGGATCATAATCAAGAGGAAGATAACGGTTCTGAGGGGGATTCAGGAGCAGAAGACCACTCCTATTTACCCCATGAGGTCTTCACTCTAACTTGGCATGCTGATGTTGGTAATATCATGCATATAGTGCCTTGCATTGCTTACTATATACATCAAAGATGTCATCTGCTTAGTTTAGACATGCTTTGTTTCAATGCCATCTGTTTAGTTTCTTTATCGTATATGTGAATCATGCAATGCCATCTTGTTTAGACAGGCATCATATATGTGAATTTTGCAATGCCACCCTCGTTAGCCAGTCATCTTATATGTGAATTATATCATGACATCATTTTTTATTATGTGTTAAATTTGTCAACAATTTTAGTACATTCAATTACTCTTCCTGTGCATTAGCCATTCGGCACGGTCATGGAAAAAATCTGGAGTGGAAACAAGGTCTTTAGAGCAGACAATGATATCTGACGAAGCGCATGTCTTGCTGGTTACAGATAGCTCCTCAGAGGAGGATTCAGAGACAGATGACCAGTCCTATTCCCCCCCCCCCCGAGGTGCATGCTCTAACTTGGCAGGGTTATGTTGCTCATATCGTGCGTATGGTATCTTGCATTGATATGTCATTTGCTTAGTTTAGACATGCTTTGTGTGAATGCCACCTATTTAGTGTCTAATTAACATGTATGTGAATTATGCAATGCCATCTCAAGACATTATATATGTGAATTATGTAATGCTATCTTGTTGCAAGGAATTATATATGTGAATTATGCAATGCCATGCTGTTTAGCCAAGCGTCATATATCTGAATTATAGCATGACGCCCTTTTTCTGTATTTCTCATTGTTTTTGTCGATAATTTTTATATATTCAACTAGTCTTCCTGTGCATCAGCCATTTGAATTGGTGATGGAGAAATCTGCAGTGAAAACAAGGTCTTCAGAGTAGACAATGCTACCTGTTGAAGTAGATATCTTGCTGGTCACAGATAGCTCTTCAGAGGAGGATTCAGAGGCAGATGACCAGTCCTATTATCCCCCTGAGGTGTATGCTCAAACTTGGTAGGGTTATATTACTCATATCATGCATATGTTGTATTGCAATGCTTAGTTTTTATATCATATACACGATATTGAATGCCATCTACTTAGTTGACACATCATATATGCGACTGCCCTCTGCTCACTTCCTTAGTATATAAATCATATATTTGAATTATATCATGCCATGATCTTTACATAGACAGCATGTATCTGAATTATGGCATGCCAACCCATTTTCTAAAGATATAATATAGTTATATCATCTCATCCTGTTTACATAGTCATCATATTTTGAATTATGTCATTCTATCCGTGAATTATATCATTCCATCATGTTTCCATCGACAACATGTTTGTGATTTATGGCATGCCAACCACTTTAATAGACACATCGTATAGTTATATCATGTCATCCTGTTTACATAGTCATCATATTTTGAAGTATGTCATTCTATCCTGTTTAGTTAGCCATCATACATGTGAAATTATGTCATGCTATCATGTTTAATTAGCCATCATATATGTGAAATTATGTCCTGCTATTTTGTTTGGTTAGACCACATAAATGTGAATTATTTCATGCCCTGTTTTCTTCCCTACTATCCATTGCATCTGTCTATCTTACAATGTCTGTACATTCAATTACTTTTCTTGTTTATCAGCCATTTCAATTGGAGGGGGTGATGGCAGTATTTGTGAGAGTAAAAACAAGGTCTTCAGAAAAGATCGTGCTACCTGTCGATGGAGATAGAACCACGGTTGTACTTAACCAAAAACCAGCCCCACCACACATAACCCAGACTCACGCAGATTGTACCCCTACCCAGTTGGACAGAGAACCAGCTACACCTCTTCTAACCCCAACCCCAGCAGATAGTAACCCAGTTCCCATTGACACAGCACTGTCTCCACCACAAAGCACCCAAACACGAGCAGTTAGTAAGGCAACTGCAGTGCCCAAAGCATGAGGACCACCACTCCAAACCCCAAGTCAACGCTTAAAGCAGAAGAAGAAGAATTATTCTCAGGTCAGGTTCCGTAGCTATGGTTCATAATACTTTGCTCTTGCATCACTGTATTTACTCATACCAACTAATTTCAAATTTGAAGGATGCAATTGAATCTCCAATGGTGCAACAGGTATGTTTTATACCTGTTTCTTTAACGTGTTTGCTGTTGTAACTTGCTCTATGTTGAGTTCAGTTTCAATTGAATAAACAATTATGTTCTCATGCCATGCACATTACAAGTGTTGTTATTGCTGTGTAGTTTCCCACACTTTATATTCTGTCTATGCTGCTTTGTCTTAAATAGATATGATTCGAACTATATCTATCTTGATTTGGCAACATAAACTAGAATGATATAGACCATACAGTGACCATACTACATAGATATATGTTTGTTTCATGATGTTATCCTATCCACCTTACTACTGAACTGGTTTACCAAAATGAGTTTCATATACTACATTGTAACCTAGTGATGTGTTTGTTTGTTTCTCTTTTAGAATGCGGATAAAATATTGGAGAAGAATACCCCGTTATGCAATGGTAAAGGAAGTAATGCAGATAAGGTTCAAGATAGTGAGACATCCCTGTTGGTCTCCAAGAAAGCTGATAAAAACTATATTGAAGACACTGAGACAACCCCAAAGTCTTGTCTTGATGTAGTGTTCGAGTTACTGGCTACTACTGCTGGCACCAGCTCTTCGAACTTGCTGCCTGAATCAGTTCGGCTTCTTGAGTCTCAACTTGAAGTTGAAAGACATCGATCAGATGTTATGCGACAGGAAGCCGAAGGACTGAGGAAGTCCCTGCAGAATTCAGATGCATACTTTCTGGTGCAACAACAAGTGCTGGAGGATTTAAGCGCCAAAACAAGAGGAAGTTAATACGCTTGCTAAGCATCTTGCCAGCATTATGGGTACCCAGGATATTGTTTCTTGAGCTCTTCTGAAGTGGTTTCAGTTTTGGACTTGTTTTGCTGCGGCGTTTATATGCTGCTTTGTTCCCTATATTTGCACTGATGGCGAACTTTGATGCCAAGTGGATGTAATATGTGTAATAGCCGTGATATCCTAGCATAAGTTGCTTGCTAATTTATTTCCTTATTGTTTTGTTTATTTGTTTTCTTGTAATCAGTGCAGTTCATTTTCCTCGGTTTACTAGTGGCCGCAATAACCTATTTTTTAAAACTAGGCCACAATAACCATGGGCTAGATATTTTGTAGCGACCAGACCTCAACCAGTCTGATCTCTGTGCTCCGGTGTCATCCCTGGATCAGTAATGCTGACACCACACAGTACTTGAAGAATTTATAACAGAGTAGCAATCACACACTTATTACATCGAGTGTCTCAAAAGAGAACTTATTACAATAAATATGGCTTAAGGCCATCTAATAACGATAACAGCGGAAGGCTTGGAAGATAAGTGAGTCCATCAACTCCAATGGCATCACTGAGTATTGAACCACGACCTAAAGGCACCTTACTCGTCGTCTGAAAAGTCTGCAACATGAACATTGCAGCCCGAAATGGGTCAGCACATGGAATATGCTGGCAAGGTAACACATAGTGAATAATGGAAGAATAAGACTATACTACATGCATATTTGGCTGGTGGAAAGCTCTATGGTTACAGTTTTGTGTAAAGCCAATTTTTCCCTACTACAAAGGAATAAATTTTATTTAACTATCATGGTAGTTGTTAAACATTGAGAGTGTAGACACCCTCTCAATCCCAATTAAGCATCAGCATTAACCCAACAAAATTAATTAGAGTAACATGATGAGATTCACATGATAATCCAAGTACTAGATACTCAAGATGTCCATAACCGGGGACATGGCTAACCATGATTAGTTTATACACTCTGCAGAGTTTTGCACACTTTTCCCCACAAGACTCGATCTCCTTCGTTGGGATTCTCGAACTACATGGTGCTTGAGAAACGGATGACCGAGACATAGTCCTTCAGAAGCGCTTGCACCTTACGAACGGGTAGACCGTACCAACCTACATCCCCTACATCTGCTAGTCTACCACTGTAAGAGTTCGCACGACTTAGTCAACTATGCTAGAGCCCATAGTAGCTTGTGGCTGCACACGGAAGTTTCTAGTATGACTAATCTCATGATCCCTTTGAGCCTGGGTGGCCGTCCAAAAGAAAAACAGGCAATTGCTGGAAGACCCAGGTGCCTCAATCCACCCAGATGTGTGTTTAAGTTGCCACCTTAGATAAACCATTAATTTAACAATCTCACATCTGTCATGGATACACTCACCCAATCCACGTCTACTAGCATAGCATAGCGATAAGCAACGTAGAAGTAACTCCCAAAGGTTTGATAATAAAACAGGTAATAGGTACTACCTCATCTACTTCCCAAAACCCACAATTTAATTAGATCCTAAACATGCAATGTGTGAGGATTGATCTAATGCAATAAAAACTGGGTAATAGGAACCATGATCAAAGTGTTACTTGCCTTGCTGATGATCCGTGAAACCTAGGAATTCGAAGTAGCAAGCTGTGCAATCCGGGCACTCTATCGCAAACAAACAAGCATACAATAAGTACTCATCTAATGCACATGTAAAACTCACATAAGAGATCTAAACAGATAGTTCAACTTAAGAACTCTGGTTGGCAAAAAGAATCAAATCGAACGAAGCAACGAAAGACAAATGGCAAAAGAAACAAACTCCGTTTACTAATCTGAATCTAGATCAAATTTTACTGAGACAAAAACTTGTTTGAGTTGGTGAAACGGAAAGAGGGTTTCGAGACGAAACTCCAGGCGCTTGAATCGCCTGATTCCGATAAACGAGCGAAAAGTTATACTAGAACGAAAATCGGATCAGAAATCGCGGTCAGAAATAATCGCGGAAAATCCGAGAAAAAGAGAAATGACGAACAGAATAATGAATGAACGTTCGTTTTCTGGAACTTAATGATGAACGCGTTCGTTAAAATGAACAAACGAGCGAATTCTCGCTAAATAAATAAACCAGAAAAAAACCGATCTATTTAAAAAAATGAAAAGTTGGGTTTTCTAAAAAAACAAATTGGTTTTTTCTCAGAAAACCAATGTGACGCCCCCGATTTAATCGTACACTAATCATACACGCAAACGTGTAGGATCAAGATCAGGGACTCACGGGAAGATATCACAACACAACTCTACAAATAAAATTAAGTCATACAAGCATCATATTACAAGCCAGGGGCCTCGAGGGCTCGAATACAAGAGCTCGATCATAGACGAGTCAGCGGAAGCAACAATATCTGAGTACAGACATAAGTTAAACAAGTTTGCCTTAAGAAGGCTAGCACAAACTGGGATACAGATCGAAAGAGGCGCAGGCCTCCTGCCTGGGATCCTCCTAACTACACCTGCTCGTCGTCAGCGGGCATCACGTAGTAGTAGGCACCTCCGGTGTAGTAGGAGTCATCGTCGAAGGTGGCGTCTGGCTCCTGGGCTCCAACATCTGGTTGCGACAACCAGGTAGAAGGGATAGGGGGAAAGGAGGGAGAAAGCAACCGTGAGTACTCATCCAAAGTACTCGCAAGCAAGGAGCTACACTACATATGTATGCATTGGTATCAACTGGAATAAGGATATTATATGTGGACTGAACTGCAGAATGCCGGAATAAGGGGGGATAGCTAGTCCTTTCGAAGACTACGCTTCTGGCAGCCTCCGTCTTGCAGCATGTAGAAGAGAGTAGACTGAAGTCCTCCAAGTAGCATCGCATAGCATAATCCTAACCGATGATCCTCTCCTCGTCGCCCTGTGAGAGAGCGATCACCGGTTGTATCTGGCACTTGGAAGGGTGTATTTTATTAAGTATCCGGTTCTAGTTGTCATAAGGTCAAGGTACAACTCCAAGTCGTCCTGTTACCGAAGATCATGGCTATTCGAATAGATTAACTTCCCTGCAGGGGTGCACCACATTCCCCAACACGCTTGATCCCATTTGGCCGGACACACTTTCCTAGGTCATGCCCGGCCTCGGAAGATCAACACGTGGCAGCCCCACCTAGACCAACAGAGAGGTCAGCACGCCGGTCTAAACCTAAGCGCCCAGGGGTCTGGGCCCATCGCCCTTAGCACACCTGCACATTGCGAACGCGGTCGGGAGCAGAACTAGCCCCCTTAATACAAGAGCAGGCTTACGTTCCAACCCGGCGCGCGCCGCTCAGTCGCTGACGTCACGAAGGCTTCGGCTGATACCACGACGCCGGGATACCCATAACTACTCCCGCGTAGATGGTTAGTGCGTATAGACCAAATGGCCAGACTCAGATCAAAAACCCAGATCTCGTTAAGCGTGTTAAGTATCCGCGAACGCCGACCAGGGCCAGGCCCATCTCTCTCCTAGGTGGTCTCAACCTGCCCTGTCGCTCTGCCTCAAAGTAACAGTCGGGGGCCGTCGGGAACCCAGGCCCACCTCTACCGGGATGGAGCCACCTGCCCCTTCAGCCCCCATCTCCGAACAGTATCACAGGTAAGGTAACTGTGTAATGTATATTGAATATGCCCGTGATCACCTCCCGAAGTGATCACGGCCCAGTAGTATAGCATGGCAGACGGACAAGAGTGTAAGGCCACTGATGGAACACTAGCATCCTATACTAAGAAGTAGGATAGCAGGTAATGGTATCAACAGTAGTAGCAAGGGTAGGCTATGCATCAGGATAGGAATAACGGAAAGCAGTAACATACTACACTACTCTAATGCAAGCAGTATAGAGAAGAGTAGGCGATATCTGGTGATCAAGGGGGGGCTTGCCTGGTTGCTCAGACAAGGAGGGGTCGTCAACACCGTAGTCGATCGGGGTACCAGCAGCAGCGTCAGTCTCGTAGTCTACCGGAAAGAAGTAATGGAGGGGGAACAAAATAAATAACAGAGCAATCCAATGTAACACAAAGCAAGACGCGGCAATACGTTGCTAGGGGTGACCTAACGCAGGGATAGGTGATATCGGCAAGGGGGGAAACATCCGGGAAAGTATCCCCGGGGTTCCGCGTTTTCGGACAGATGAACCGGAGGTGAAATGTTGCAGGTTCACTATGCTAGGGATGCGTGGCGGACGAACGGGCTGCGTATCCGAATTCGTCTCGTCGTTCTGAGCAACTTTCATGTACAAAGTTTTTCCATCTGAGCTATGGTTTATTTTATATTAATTTTAAAAGATTTAATCATTTTTAGATTTATCAGAAATTAATTTAATTCGAAAATGTTTATTGCGTCATCATGACGTCAGCGGTCAGCGTTGACCGTTGACCGGTCAAACAAGGAAGTGGGGCCCAACTGTCATTCACTGTTTACCTAATCAAATAATTAAGGCTAATTAACAGTGTTAATTAGATTAACAAACATGATTAACTAAGTTAATTGATTATCTTAACTAATTAATTATTATTTTTACTATTATTTTTATTCTTTTTTAAAAAAGTTCCAGGGGGTGGGCCCCAACTGTCATAGGCCGTTAGTTTAACTAAAACTTATCCTTTTAAACAGTACACGGGTCCCACATGTAATAGACTCCGGTTTCATCCAAAGAGCTGTTTAGTTATTCCTAATTAGCTGGAGCCCACATGTCATAATGACAGGGGCAACTAATGGGGTAATTAGTGCCCCTAATTAACCGGACACGTCAGCTGGCCGGAGGTAACCACCGGTGACGTCCGGGCACGGTGGAGGAGCATCGGGCGATGGCTTGGCCGCATCCACTGGTGGTGCAGTTGGGACCTGGGGGTGGCCTGAGAATGTCACAACGACGATGGCCATCGGTGGCGATGTCAGGGCACGGCCAAGCACGCGCGGGCGCGCGCGCTTGAGGTCGCAAACCACGTCCAGCGGGTGGACTGGGCGAGGCAGGGCGCGGGTGGCGCACGGCCGTGCAAGGTGCAGTCGGCGTCGAGCTAGCGGCGCGCGAGCGGGAGCGCGTCGACCATAGGGAGGGATGATGGCGACCGGCCCTGTAGAGGTGCATAGGTGTGCTCGGGGAGGCCAGAGCTGCGGGGCGACGGCGAGTCGGCGTCGGGGCGGCGAGCACGACGCGGGTCGGGCGGCGCTGGCGAGGCGACGGGTGGACGACGACCTGAGGCAGGGGCACGGCGTGTAGGCGGCGGGGATCCGCGACGGGGTCCGGGGGCGGGGGCGTGGTCGCCGTCGAGGGAGAGGTGACGGGCCAGGAGGACGAGGGAGCGGGGCCGGCGAGGCGGCACCGGGCGACGACCGCGGGGTCGGCCCCGATCCGATCTGGATCTGGGGGTGGGAGAGACGAGGGACTGAGGGGGGAGTGGGTTGGTTCGGTTAGGGTTTCGGGGTGGAGTGAGGGTTATGGGGAGTGGGGGTGGGCCGGCTAGGTTAGTGGGCCGGCCGGTTAGCTGGGTCGTGGCCCAGGGGGTGGCCCTTGTGTTATTTTTGTCAGTTTGTTTTTCTGCCTTTTGCCTTTTTTTATATTTATTCTTTCATGTTTTACTTTAGTTACATTTATTTTTGTTTTAGAAAAATTCCAAAATGTCGCCTAATTTGATGTTACCAAATATGCCACTGCCACACTGACTTGCTACCCAATCTAAAAGAGTTTCATAATTATTTAATATTTAAAAGTATTTAAATAATAGTTTTCGCTACTATTTTATTCATCTTACAGTGTTCAAATATTTTATAAAGGTGTGCTTTCTCCACCATAATTACCTATGTAATATTTGGTTCACTCCGAACATTTTATTTTTAATATTTAAAAACTTTTATTGTTTGACTTTAATTCGAATTTGAATTTGTTTCGGTTTTGAATTATGTAGAGTTCATCAACAGTAACCGAGGTGATGTGGCATCCTTAGTGGGGGATCACTGTAGCTTAACTATCCGGGCGTCACAACCGGGCGGCGGCGGCTACCTCGGCTCGGACTCCGGCGAGGCGGGCGGCG
>NC_041390.1:245976108-245998148 GCF_002162155.2 Triticum dicoccoides | reverse complement strand
CGCGGCTCGACTCGGCTCCAGGGGGCCCTTGGTGGCTATTTAAACGGGGAAGGGGGGCGGCGGCCTGGCTTGGGGAGGGGGTCGGGCGGCGCGGGCGGCTCCGGCTCGGACTCTGAGTCCGGCGGCAGCACAACGCAGCAGGCGGTGGCTCCTGGCGGGCCGGCCTGGCTCGGCTCGGCCTTTGGCCCAGTCGGGCGCCGGTTTTTTTATACTTTTTTTAAATAATTTCGCCGGACTAAAAAAATTCTAGAAAAAAATAAATAAAAATCTAAAATTGCCAAAACAAATTTTCACCATCTAAATAAAATATTTAGAACATGATGAACATTTTGTTGGCCCTAAACGCAATTTTTTGAAAATGTGCAATTTTTCCTAAATTCTAGAAACAAAGAAAAACTCCGAAATAAAACTTATTTGATTTTATTATTAAATCCTCAATATTTCTTTATTTTGGGAAAGTCATTTTATTCCCTCTCTCATATTTTTTTGTAATAGAAATAATTAAAGATAAAATAAATAAAATCAAATGATCCTATTTTTCAATATTTGAGAAAACTCAAATATGAAAATAACGAAATCCCCAACTCTCTTCGAGGGTCCTTGAGTTGCGTGAAATTTCTAGGATCAACCAAAATGCAATAAATATGATATGCATTGATGATCTAGTGTATAACATTCCAAATTGGAAATTTGGGATGTTACAAACCTACCCCCATTAAGATGAATCTCGCCCTCAAGATTCGGGTTGGCTAGAAAATAGGGGAGGGTGGTCCTTCAGCAGATCTTCCTCTCGCTCCTAGGTGGCTTCATCCTCCGTGTGGTGGCTCCACTGAACTTTGCAAAACTTGATAACCTTGTTGCGGGTTACTCGGCTGGCATACTCAAGAGTCTTAACTGGTTTCTCCTCATAGGTCAAATCACTGTCCAACTGAATCGCTTCCAGCGACACTGTATCCCTAAGCGGTATATCAGCCATCTCCGCATGGAACTTCTTCAACTGGGAAACATGGAATACATCGTGAACTCCTGACAATCCTTCGGGCAATTTCAACTTGTAAGCTACTTCTCCCATATGCTCCAAAACTTTGTATGCTCGTACAAAACATGGTGCTAACTTTCCCTCAACTCCAAAGCACTTAACTCCTCGAAGTTGAGATACTCGAAGATAGACTCGGTCTCCGACTTTGTAGACTGTCTCCTTGCGTTTCGAAACTGTGTATCTCTTCTGCCTAGACTGGGCTACCTTGAGCCTTTCACGAATCAATTTCACCTTCTGTTCAGATTCCTTAATCAGATCCGGTCCAAACAACTGGCGGTCTCCAACTTCATCCCACAACAATGGGGTCCTGCACCTCCTTCCGTACAAGGCTTCGAAAGGGGCCATCATCAAACTGGATTGATAACTGTTGTTGTAAGAGAACTCTGCATATGGTAAATTGTCGTCCGAACTAGATCCATAATCTAGCGCATAAGCTCTCAGCATATCCTCCAAAATCTGATTGACTCTTTCGGTCTGTCCATCTGTCTGCGGATGGAAAGTTGTACTGAACTCTAGCCTGGTACCTAAAGTTTCATGCAACTGATTCTAGAACTTTGAGGTAAACTGGGTTGCTCTATCTGATACAATGCTCTTTGGAACTCCATGCAGACATACGATCCTGGTCATGTATATCTTTGCCAGCTTAGCACTGGTGTAGGTAGTCTTCACTGGGATGAAATGAGCTACCTTCGTTAAACGATCTACTACTACCCAAATCGAGTCATAGCCTGAATGAGTTCTGTGTAAACCCGTAATAAAATCCATGCCTAACTTATCCCACTTCCATTCGGGTATTGGCAATGGCTGTAACAATCCTACTGGCTTCTGATGCTCAACCTTTACTCTCTGACATACATCACAAACTGCTACATACTCCGCAATATCCTTCTTCATTCCGGTCCACCAGAAAATATCCTTCAAATCCAAACACGTCTTGGTATTTCCTGGGTCAATCGGATATGGTGAATCATGGGCCTCTTGCAGTATCAACTTCCTGATCTCCGGGTCATTGGGCACGTAAAACCAGTCTTCAAACCATAGGATATCGTGCTCATCCTCACGAAATCCCTTAGCTTTTCCTTTGCTCATTTTCTCCTTTATAGAAGCAATCTCATTGTCAGTCTTCTGGGCTTCTCTAATCTTATCCATCAAAGTAGATTGACTCTCTAATGCTGCTACATAGCCTCTCAGAACTATCTCCAAACAAAGCTCACGAAGATTTTTGGCTAACTCCCTTGGTAAATCTCCCGTCATTAGGGTATTCACATGGCTTTTACGGCTCAACGCGTTGGCTACTACGTTAGCCTTTCTGGGGTGATAATGCAATCTCATATCATAATCCTTGATGAGCCCCAACCATGTCATTTGCCTGAGATTCAACTCCTTCTGCATGAAAATATACTTCAAACTCTTGTGATCCGTGTACACTTCACAATGTTTCCAATGAGAAAATGTCTCCAAGTTTTTAATGCATGCACTACGGCTGCTAACTCCAAATCATGCATGGCATAATTCAACTCATGAGGCTTAAGCTGTCGTGAGCATATGAAACAACTCTTCCCTCCTGCATAAGCACTGCTCCAAGTCCTCGACGTGAAGCGTCGCAATACACCTCATAATCCTTATTCTGATCCGGCAAAATCAACACAGGTGATGTAACCAAACGTTTTTTCAACTCCTGGAAACTGGCCTCACATTCCTCAGTCCATTTGAACTTGGTATCCTTCTTCAACAACTCCGTCATAGGCTTCGCAATCTTCGAGAAATTTTCAATAAATCTCCGGTAGTATCCTGCGAGTCCCAGAAAACTCCGTATCTCTCCAACTGTTGTTGGGGCTTCCCAATTTGTCACAGTGTCAACCTTGGTGGGATCTACTCCTATACCTTCTCCGGATATAACGTGTCCAAGGAATCCAACTTCCTTCAACCAAAATTCACATTTACTAAACTTGGCATATAGCTGATGTTCTTTGAGTTTCCAAGTACCAAACGCAAATGCTCCTTATGCTCCTCTTCATTCTTCGAGTAAACCAGGATATCATCAATGAACACTACAACAAACTTATCCAAAAACTCCATAAATACTTTGTTCATCATGTTCATAAAATAGGCTGGTGCGTTAGTCATACCAAATGACATGATGGTATATTCATACAGCCCATAGCTGGTGGTAAAAGACTTCTTAGGTATATCCTGTTTTTGAATCTTCAACTGATGGTATCCTGATCGCAGATTGATCTTGGAAAATACCTTAGCTCCTTGCATTCGATCAAATAGATCATTAATCATCGGTAGTGGGTACTTGTTCTTGATGGTTACTTCATTCAATCCTCGATAATTAACAATCATCCTTCTTCTCCACTAAAAGTACCGGCGATCCCCAAGGTGAAGAACTTGGGCCAATATAACCCTTATCCAGTAACTCCTTATTCTACTTCTTAATTTCCTCCAAATCCTTTGCAGGCATCCTATATGGTCTCTTAGATATTGGCCCTGTGCCTGGCAAAAGCTCAATCAAGTACTCAATATCTCTATCTAGTGGCATACCTGGCAATTCCTCTGGAAACACATCAGGGAAATCCTTCACTACTGGTACTTCCTCCTGCACAACTCCTGTTAAGCAATTTACTTGAGTCCTCTTCGGCACATGCAGGGATACATACTTTATCCTTCTTCCTTCTGGCGTTATAAGCAAAATTGACTTACTGGCGCATTCAATGTTCCCTTCATACTTCGATAACCAATCCATGCCTAATATCACATCCAATCCTTGAGATTCCAATACTATTAGGTCCGAGGGAAATACATAGTTACCAGTCCTTAATGGTAACCGATCACACCATAGACTAGCCATATACTCTGCTCCAGGCGAGGTTACTAACATGGGTGACCTAAGGGCTTGGGTTGGCAGTTTATACTTATCCACAAATCCCCTTGAGATGTATGAATGCGATGCACTAGTATCAAAAAGAACAAGTGCAGTAAATTAATTAACCAAACACTTACCTATTACTGCATCGGGCTGGGCTTCAACATCCTCCACATTAACGTGGTTCACCTGTCCCCTGTTGAAAGGGTTCGGCTTCTTCCCAGAGCTTCCATTGCCATTTCCATTCTGGGCTTCAGGACATTCATTGGCATAATGTCCGATCTTCTGGCACTTAAAGCAAGTGACTTGGCTCAGGTCTCTCTTGGCTGGGGTTGATGGGTTGGTATGGTTCTAGCCGTTGCTTCCTCCATTCCCATTACCATTCTTGGGGCCATTATGATTGTGCGAGCTTCCTCCCCCATGGGTATGCTGAAAAGGTCCTCCCGGTCTAGGGGTAAAGCGCGGCTTCGGCTGAGCTCCAGAATTGTACTTCCCGTGTCCATACTTACTCTTGCGGTTCTCAATTTTCTGCTGCTTCCCTTCAATCATAAGAGCACGATCTACCAACTCCTGGTAGTTGTTGAAGGTTGCTACCATCAACTGCATGCTCAACTCATCATTCAGTCCTTCCAGAAACTTCTCCTGCCGAGCTGCATCCGTAGCAACGTCATCTGGGGCATAACATGCTAGCTTACTAAAGTCCTCCACATACTGGACAACTGTCCGCCCTCCTTGGCACAAGTTGTGAAACTCACGCTTCTTCATGGCCATAGCTCCTGCTAAAACACGGGCAGTATGGAAAGCCTGCTGGAACTGGTCCCATGTGACAGTGTCGATAGGGAAAGTGGCTGTGAAATTCTCCCAGCATGATGTTGCGGGTCCGTCAAGCTGATGTGCGACAAACTTCACCTTTTCCGCATTTGTGTATCCTGCCGTGATCAACTCCCTTGCTGTCTTGCGGAGCCAATCATCTGCTACTATAGGCTCGGTGCTACTGGAAAACACTGGCGGGTTCAGCCTAAGAAAATGGGCTAAGTGGTTAATAGGTGGTGGTGGTGGGTTGTTGTTGTTGTTGTTCCCCTGATTCGGATTCTGGCCTAGCAACTGCACCAACGTATTCTACTGCTGGATCAACTGAGTGAGCTCTGGTGGGAAAGTAAATCTGGGGTCACGTCGGAGGCATTGAAAGTGCGTTATATCGACTAGAGGGGGTGAATAGGCGATTTTTATGAAAGTCTTCAAAACATGGAAGTTATGAAGAAAAACGATAGAGATAAACCTATTACCCTACAGCGGAAGGTAGACTACACTAGGCAAGCCATAGTCAAGTATTCAGTAGAGTGAAAGCACAATGTCTAATAGTAGCAATCTAGTAAGGATCGGGTAGGAAGATATTGTGAAGCCACACAAAACACGCAATCACTCAGTGAAGACAAAAGATAGTGCGAACATACAATGATTTCACAAGGAGTAACAGTAAGTAAAGGTAAGGGAAGATGAAACCAGTGACTCGCTGAAGACAATGATTTGTTGGAGGAGTTCCAGTTGCTGTGACAACTGTACGTCTTGTTAGGGCGGCTAGGTATTTAAACCTTAGGACACACAGTCCCGGACACCCAGTCCTGAACACGCAGCTCAGGACACCCAGTCCTCACCGTATTCCCCTTGAGCTAAGGTCACACAGACCTCGCCCAATCACTCTGGTAAGTCTTCAAGGTAGACTCCCAAAACTTCACAGACTTCGTTCACCGGCAATCCACAATGTCTCTTGGATGCTCAGAACGCGAAGCCTAACCGGCTGGAGGATGCACAGTCCTCAAGTGTAATAAGTCTTCAGATCATACAGACAAGAAGACTTAAGTGATGCCTAATTCTCTTTGGCTCTGGGTGGTTAGGGCTTTATCCTCGCAAGGAATTCTCTCTCAAAGGCTTCGAGGTGGGTTGCTCTCAAATGACAAAAGCCATACTCTGAATCTGAGCAGCCAACCGTTTATGGTTATAGGGGGTGGGCTATTTATAGCCACTTGGCAACCCGACCTGATTTGTCCGAAATGACCCCGGGTCACTAAGGAACCGACACGTGTTCCAACGGTCAGATTTCAAACTCACACGACAACTTTACTTGGGCTGCAAGCAAAGCTGACTTGTCCGACTCTGGACAAGATTCGCTCTCATAGTCTTCACTCTAAGACATAGGTTTTGGTTAGGCATCACTTCAGTCATTCTGACTGGTTCTCTTGGACCCCACTTAACAGTACGGTGGTTCCTATGACTCAATACAGAAGAAGGAGAACTACGAAAGATCTAAGTCTTCGAGCTCCATAGGCTTCCTGTGTTGTCTTCTCTTGTCATAGTCTTCAATGTGAATATCTTCATATACCACCTTTGACTTCAATGTCTTCATACATTTTTAGGGATCATCTCTGGTAGGAAAACCGAATCAATGAGGGACTTCTACCTGTGTTATCCTGCAATTCTCACAAACACATTAGTCCCTCAACTAGGTTTGTCGTCAATACTCCAAAACCAACTAGCTAGATGCACTTACAATCTCCCCCTTTTTGGTGATTGATGACAAACTAGTTGAAGTTTTCAACGGGGAATATAATCTGTGAAATTGTAAAGGATAAGGAATTGTCTTCATAAGTTGCAAGGGCTCCCCCTGAAGATGTGCATATAAGTAATTTGCTTTTGTAATGCAAATGCACATGGCAGGTTCTACTTATGGAGATCCACTTCAACTTATGATGACAATCCACTATGCGTGTGAAGGTATATGAAGATAATGACATGCATAATGGAAAATGGACGTCTGCAGAATGATCTAAGTGCGGAATTTATTGCCGCACATGCGGAATTTATCTTTGCAACATAAGGTGGCAGATAAGTAGCAGACGACCATCGAGTTTAAGGTGTTACAACTCAAAGAACCAAATGTAGCAAAACGAGAGTTGTAAGCACGAAGCAAAATATAAAGCACCCGCCCATATAAACCCACTTGAAGATTGTCAACCTCATATGCTTCTCCCCCTTTTGTCAGTAAGGACCAAAAAGGTTTGAAGACATAGAGCATCTACTCGTTCCCATGAGGAGTAGGTGAAGCAGCAGGGTCATTGGTGGTGTTTGGCGGTGCTGAAGAGCTTGGAGCAGAGTCAAAGCGTGCTGTTGGAGGTGGCGGTGAAGTAGCATCGTCTTCATCCTCGATCACTCTGGCAGTCACAGTTGCAGCAGAGGAAGAGAACTCAGAGTCTTCAAGGGATGGAGTTCGTCGCAGCACAGCCCTTCGAGGAGGTGTGGAGTCAAACTTGAATCGCTCAGTGAAGCCATCCTCTTGAAGATCATCTTCAGAACACATCAGCGTTAGCCCTTTTCATGTGCGGCGAGAGGTTTCATGGGCAACAAAAGCATTCTTGGTGGCAAGATTGCGAATGCGATTAACATCCACCAAGAGGCTTTGCATCTAACGGTTCAGCCAGTCATGATGCCTATCCTGTTTCTGATGAAGAGCCACAAGAAGCTCTCGGTCATTGAGAACACGAGTGCGCTTCTTGGGTCGTGGAGCAGTTGTACTATCAGTGGCTTCAGTGGGAGCAGGATGTGGTGCACCTGTAGTGCCAGCCAAAGGATACACACGAGTGACTGCTTCAACTCCTTCGATGTTCTGAGAGAAACTCTGATGCTCTACATTCTAAAGACTTAGAGGTTCCTTGGCAGGCTCAGGATAGATGGCTTCAATAGAGATATCCACATCAGGCAGAAAAATCTGATGATTGCGAGCAGATGGCTGATATGAGATAGCGGAGTGAAGTTTGATTAGCCGCATTACCCATGGGGAATAGAACTTCAAGCCAAACAGATCAGAGCCTGATGCAGCAAGTTCACGAATGAAGAAGTCCTGTGCATTGAAGCATTTTCCATGAAGAATATAGAAGACCAAAGTCTTCATTGCACCCTCAAGCTTGGCATGTGGAGAGTGCCCTTTGATGGGCCAGAGAGTTCGCCTGATGATGTGATAAATGGTTCTTGGCAGATACTCAAGGTCTTCAACGAAGAACTCCGTGGGATAAGCAGCATCTTGGGGCAATGGCTTCATCATACTGAGCATCTGAATCATATCAGGTTTAGGCTTCTGAAAGATGCTCTCAATAGCTTCACTATGAAGCTGACAGCCATGCTCGTAGAGATCGCCAGGAGTGGGCAAACCAGTGAGCTCAATGATGTCAAAGGCTTTGGCTTCATGATGAACATTTCCTATCATCCGCTCCAGGACCCAAGTCTTCGGATCTCCGCTATACCCGCGAATGTGAAGTGTGGCATAGAATTGGAGCAGCAACTCTTCATTCCAATGCTCTTGGTTAGTAACGAACGGCAGCAGTCCAACGTCCTTGAAGCAATCCAGAGCTTCTTCCAGATAGGGTAGACCAGCTATAGTTTCAATGTCAAGGCGCTTGTGTGGGAAGATGCGACCTTGGTTGTAAAGAATGCATGAGTAATAGCTTCGCTGTGGATAGCTCCAGAACCGATCAGATGATATCCTTTCCCTTGAGTAGGGGTTCCTAGAGCTATTGAGGAGTGTGTTCTTTGCTCTGAAGCCATTGATATTGAAGGAGCCAGGTGCTGATGCAGGACCTGGGAACCTTGGCAATCTTGGGATTGGCTTCTGTACCTGAGGCCTGTGCTCAACATGATAGTCAAACTGGGGACCGGCAGCAGACTCAGGAACAGAAGTGGCGGGATCAGTGGCTTCACTGTCTTCTGATGCTTTTGTTGGGGAGGGCTCCACATTAGCTTCATTGGTGGTGGTGGCAGCCGCAAGATTTTCAATCACGTTCTCCTTGAGAACTGCTTCTTGGTGGGACAGGGGAGTGGCAGCTTGTGGGACTTCTTCTTCATCGGCTGATGCAGCCGGAATGTCTTCAGCAGCTTTAGCTTCAGACTCAGAGACTGGAGGCCTTGGTCCTTTGCGAAGCCTGCGTAACGCTGGCGACGCTTGTGGAGTTGGAGTTGGCTGGGCCTCAAAGTCATCTTCCTCTTGTGGGCGATCAGCCCATGAAGCATCCTGAGTGATTGGCGTCAGAGGACGATCAATGCTGATGAGTTCGCTGTTCTCGAGCTGAGGAATGACTGCACCATCTTCTACATGGTCATGGTGACCAATGTCTTCAGCAGCGATGGGATCAGCTGCTTGAAAGTCTTCAGCTTCATGAGCCTCTGTGAAACCAGGCTCATGGATTGTCAGTTGGCGTTCAGCGTCAGGACGAACCATTGAAATGGGTTCAACAATCAAAGGCTCTGTGGGAGCAGCCCGATCTTTCTTGGTCTTCCTCTTCTTCTTGGAGGGGGCAGTAGGAGAGGCTTCAGGATGTTTCCTCTTCCTGGCTTCAGCCTCAGCAGTCCTCGTCTTCTTGAGCTCTGAAGCGGTTGACCGGCTTTTTGGCTTTGAGCCAGTCATTCTAGTTGGGAAGACAATGGGAACTGCTTCCTGCCTTGGTGCGCCGGGTTCAGCCGTGGCGGGCTTCTTCTTCTTCTTTATGGCCATCCTGGGGTCGATGCCAGGACGGCCAAGGGCCTTGCGCTTCTCAGCCTCATTGTAGGCTTGCACACATCTGTCATCCAGAACCTTCATGCACTCACGCGAACCCTAAGCTTCTACACGTTTCTTTAGAAAGGCTTCCTTGAGCTCATGCATCATAATCTTGAAGTTCTTCACTTCTTGCAGGCTGAGCTTTGCCATATGCTTCTTGAACTGAGCCTTTTCATAGTCAATCTTTTGCTTCAGTTCAACAATGCGCTGGGCGATAGCTAGCTCTGAGTCAATGGCGCCTTGGAAGGCGACACTGAGGCCAATGGGTAGTTGCAGATCTTCAAAGCTGATGTTTGGCGTGTCAAACCACTCGTCAATGAAGTTGTGAATGATGGTTACATCAAAGAGAGGCAGATCATTGAAGATTTCTGGTTCTTCTTTGCTCTTGATGAGTTGCTCAAGAACGTCATCTGCAAGATCTTCATCACTTGACAGATCAATGGCATCATTGCGCAGAATGGCAGCAGCAGTTAGCTCTTGGCCGGTGTGTGGCAGAGGCATCTTGACCTTTTGGGGCTTGGAGATGCGTGATAAATCTTCAGACTGCACACTATCTTCAAGAGGTGCAGTTGCCAGTGGCTTCGCCCGTGAGATTTTTGGTGAAGGGGCATGCTTTGAAGCTTTAGGCTTCTTCAACTTCTTTGGCTTCGGCGCTGCAGGCGCTTCATCTGATTCAGCGTCAGCTGCAGGCTCATTCACTGCAGTCCCTTGAACCAAGATATGGGTGATGAGGCCCTCAAGGTTGTAGAAAGGACTGATGACATTGGGTTCTGCTTCGCGAGTTCCATCGGCACAGGGAGTAGAGGGACCAGGGTTGAAATCTAACCCCAAAGTTTTCTTGTTCTGCTTCGCTGAGTTCTGGGCAAACTGGAAGTTGCGCTTGAACAGATTGTTGTCACGACACCATAGTAGTGACGATGGGTGTGCATCAGCAGGCTATGGCCCACGGACCATGCAGGGATAGAAGCCTTTTTCAATGGCTTCATCTCTGGACCTGGGTAGAAGATTCTTCTATAGGATGTCTCCCCACGGTCTCTTGATGGTATTTTGCTCAGCATATTCCTGGGTTACAAATCGGTATTTGAACCATTGTTATGCCCAATATCTTCGAATCCATTGGATTCGGGTCTTGCGTTGATTGTAATCCTCTTCAGGATCTGTCTTGTACAGTTCTGAGAGGTCATCTGGGAAATCTCTAGATGTTTCTCCATGACGCTTTCTGCCACCCTTCCTTGCTGATTTCTCTGAAGCCATGAACTTTAGACTGAAAGGCTTCAACACGTTCAAAGGCTTCAAAGGTTTTCGCTTGCTGGACAAACAGGAACTGGCTTCGGGAGAATTTATGTGATGCTGTAAGAATTCTGCAAATGAATGCAGACTATGAGAACCAAAGGATTCTCCCACGGACATGTACCTATTACAGCATTAAGGTGCGATGGAAGGGGAAGAGGTCATATGCATTCTCAGAAGATTTTGAAGATAAATCAGTTTAGAAGACATTGACCTCATCGTGCGAAGACATTCACTCATAGATAAGGAGTTGGTTCCAGATTTGTACGAATCCACAGATCAGTACAAGTGAGGAATCTAACTACTTTGTGAAGCATAAGTGAATATACTAGGCATGTTATGAGATGAAGTATGAGTGAGATCTAACTTGTGTGAATAGAAACTGCTTGTGGTAGAAAGTGACAAAGCCATAGGATCAACGGTGCTGTAAAAAGGAAGTTTTATTTACCACACTAAGAACTGCTAGACGGAGTGGAAGATGAGGTCGAGCAGTTCGATCTTCCGTGCCCTAACTTGGCGACGGAGGACACCTACGGCGACGGCGGAGAGGACGATGTCCGCGGTCGGCGTGAAGACAGCGTCGGAGAGGTTGCGGCAGCGAAGCGCTTCATCGCCGGCATCGGAGAGGTTGCGGCAGCGAAGCGCTTCGTCGCCGGCGTCGTCGAGGGATAGCGGTGGCGCTAGGGTTCGTGCGAGAGTGGAAGAAGATATAATGACCGCTGTGAAGTGTGTATTTATAGGTACAGGGCGGCACTGCGTTATTACACAGGTGCCCCTGGCGATTCGCATCTAAGGAACACGTGGCCATTATGCAGAATTTTGGGGTTTGTTCCACGTCCCATGCACGCCTGGATTGTCGGGTGGTCGTTCCTACTTCTCCGGGTTTCATGTGGAGGAATGAGCATTGAAAACGGACTTAACGGTTGTCTCTGTATCTTCTGCTGATAAGGACGCAGAGAAGATATTCGATAGTTTCAATAGAATGCATATGATTTGGAGAGATAGAATTTGAGATAGAAAGCATTGAGAGGTTAGGGTCCGATAACATTCACTTAGTTCAAAAGATTCAACAAGAAGACATAGCTATAAGTGAATGCTGTAGAGGACAGAACACTAGTATATATATATATATCTATATAATCAACATAGTGAAGATAATCATGAAGATATGTTGAGATTGAAGCCAAACCAAATGTGAAGACATAGCAAATGTAACGCCTTGAGTGAAACACTTCAAAATAGAGCATTTGGTGGTGGCGTTACCCACCGTATAGGAAGTATTAGACCCAGACACGGCACACAATTATCCTGGCGCTCCGAAGTCAAATTCCTCATTAATGTATTCACACTTAGAATGTATGTCTTCATTGATTGAAGATATACTTTACTTCGTGTGTTGCACATCTAAGTCATCAAGATGCATAGGGGTTAGGATGTGTGCCTGATCACAAGACATTTGAGGATTCGAGGATATTTAGCTCACACCGTAACTTGCAAAATCTCTTCTCATCCAAGGGCTTGGTGAAGATATCTGTCAATTGCTCTTCAGTGTTGACGTGTATGATATCAATATCTTCCTTCACAACATGATCTCTAAGAAAGTGATGACGAATTTCAATGTGCTTTGTCTTCGAGTGCTGAACTGGGTTGTTGGCAATCTTGATGGCGCTTTCGTTGTCGCAGTAGAGTGGCACTTGCTTCAGATGAATGCCATAGTCTTTGAGCGTTTGCTTCATCCAAAAAAGCTGAGCGCAGCAAGATCCAGCAGCAATGTATTTAGATTCAACAGTGGAGAGAGATACACAGTTCTGCTTCTTTGAAGACCAACATACAAGTGATCGTCCCAGAAAGTGACATGTGCCTGATGTAGACTTGCGATCAACTTTGTCACCAGCATAATCAGCATCCGAGAATCCAACCAGATCAAACTCTGAGCCCTTTGGATACCATAATCCTAGAGTTGGGGTGTGAGCCAAATATCGAAGAATTCGCTTCACAGCTAAGTGAAGCAACTCCTTTGGTACCGCTTGAAATCGAGCACACATGCAAACACTAAGCATAATATCTGGCCTAGATGCACATAAATAAAGTAAAGAACCAATCATGGAGCGATATACCTTTTGATCGAACTCTTTACCATTGTCGTCGGGACCCAGATGATGTTTGGCTGGCATTGGTGTCGTGAAGCCTTTGCAGTCTTGCATACCAAACTTCTTCAGGCAATCTTTGAGATACTTCTCTTGAGATATGAAGATGCCATTGCGTTGTTGTCGTATTTGAAGACCGAGGAAGAACTTCAGCTCTCCCATCATGGACATCTGATATTGCTCTTGCATCATATATCCAAACTCTTCACTGTACTTCTGATTGGTGCAGCCGAAGATAATGTCATCCACATATATTTGGCACACAAACAGTTCACCATCATATGTCTTCGTGAAGAGAGTGGGGTCTAGGGAACCAGGTATGAAGCCTTTGCTCTTCAGGAAGTATTTGAGTGTGTCATACCAGGCCCGAGGGGCTTGTTTGAGGCCATACAGTGCCTTGTTGAGCTTGTATACCATGTCAGGATGTTTTGGATCTTCAAAGCCAGGCAGTTGCGCAACATACACTTCTTCTTCAATCTTGCCATTGAGAAAAGCACTCTTCACATCCATTTGATATAGAAGTATGTTATGATGATTGGCATAGGCCAGCAGTATGCGTATGGCTTCAAGTCTAGCCGCATGAGCAAATGTTTCATTGAAGTCAATGCCTTCCACTTGAGTATATCCTTGAGCAACGAGACGAGCTTTGTTTCTGACAACTTGACCATGCTCATCTTGCTTGTTGCGGTATATCCGTTTGGTGCCTATTATATTGTGCTTCCGTGGATCAGGATGCTTAACCAGTTCCCATACATTATTCTCAAACTATTGAAGCTCTTCTTGCATAGCTTGAATCCATTCAGGTTCCATGAAGGCTTCTTCAACTTTCTTGGGTTCTATTATTGAGACGAATGCGAAGTGTCCACAGAAATTTGCTAGCTGAGTTGCCCTTGAACGAGTGAGTGGACCGGGTGCATTGATGCTATCAATTATTCTTTCAATCTGCACTTCATTGGCAACGCGAGGATGTACATGGCGAAGATTTTGCTCTTGTTGATCATTGTCGTTGTTAGAAGGAATGTCTTCAGGCTGAGCATTGTCTTCATGTTGATCAGGTGCTGAGATGATAAGTTCTTCTTCAGGATGAGCTTCAGAAGGTATAATTTCTCCAGTTCCCATTAGCTTGATTGAGTCACTGGATGGAACTTCATCTAGCACATTTGGCAGTTGCTCTCTTTCTGAACCGTTGGTCTCATCGAACCGCACATCCACTATTTCAACCACTTTGTAATGGAAGAGATTGAAGACTCTGTAGGAGTGCGAATCCTTTCCATATCTAAGCATAAAAACCTCATGTGCTTTTGGTGCAAACTTTGAGGTGTGATGTGCATCCTTGATCCAGCACCTGGCGCCAAATACTCTGAAATAACTGACATTTGGCTTCTTGCCAGTAAGGAGTTCATAAGATGTCTTGTTCAGAAGCTTGTGAAGATAAACACGATTGATTGTATGGCATGGAGTGTCAATGGCTTCAGGCCAGAATTTTCTTGGAGTCTTGTATTCATCTAGCATTGTTCTGGCCATCTCAATGAGTGTTCTGTTCTTGCGTTCGACGACGCCATTCTGCTGTGGCATGTACGGAGCCGAGAATTGATGTGTGATGCCCAAGGTATCAAGATATGTATCGAGGCCAGTGTTCTTGAATTCAGTGCCATTGTCACTTCTGATTTGCTTTATCTTGGCGCCATAGTTGTTCATTGCTCGATTGGCGAAGCGTCTGAAGACATCCTGCACTTCAGTCTTGTAAAGGATTATGTGCACCCAAGTATATCTAGAATAATCATCAACAATGACAAAGCCATAGAGACAAGCAGTAGTAGTAAGAGTTGAGTAATGAGTGGGACCAAAAAGATCCATGTGAAGCAGTTCGAAGGGTCGAGTAGTGGTCATGATTGTCTTCGAGGGATGTTTGGCCCTCGTCATCTTTCCTGCCTCACAGGCACCGCATAAGTGATCTTTCTTGAACTTGACGCTCTCGATGCCTATGACATGCTTCTTCTTTGCCAGGGTGTGGAGGTTCCTCATGCCAGCATGCCCAAGCCTCCGATGCCAGAGCCAGCATTCTGAAGCTTTTGCTAGAAGACATACGGCAAGCTGTGGTCCTGCTGAGAAATCTACCACGTACAAATCATCCTTTCGATACCCTTCAAATACTAGAGACTTGTCAGATTCCATTAGAACAAGGCAATGATATTTTCCAAATATTACGATCATGTTTAAATTGCAAAGCATTGAGACAGACATTAAGTTGAAGCCAAGGGATTCAACAAGCATGACTTTATCCATGTGTTGATCCCTTGATATTGCAACTCTACCTAGACCCAGTACCTTACTTTTACCAATGTCAGCAAATGTGATGTGGCTCTTGTCGGATGGACGTAAGGTTGAGTCCATAAAAAGACTTCTTTTGCCAGTCATGTGATTTGTACACCCACTATCAATAATCCATTCTGAAGACGTTGGTGTCGTACCCTATAGTGCAGTTAGGGGGATAGGCTTCACCAAGAGCATTGTGAAGCAAAAACATTTGACGAACCAGTGGGTTATGAAAGCTTAGATCCAGATTAGGACTAATAGGAAGAGTAGCAAGTGATTCAGGAATGAAGTACATAGTAAGACCATTCGGGCATTTGATCTTGCGCCCTACAAGATGTTTAAGGTCCCCACCAATAGCGTCAGACGATTTTGGTTTTCTGCTGGAGACCTTTCCCTGCAAAAGAGAGTTAAGCTTTCTTAGCCACCCACATCTTCAAGGGTGGCTTAGAAGCAATAAGTCTAAGTGCAGCATCTATGAACTTTGGCTTTGGAGCCCTAGCAAACAGTCTTGCAGGCGGACAATAGTACTCATAAGAATAAGCAGAATAGTTCTTGGTCTTATGAACATGGCGGTTTGATGAAAAGCCCTCATATTCAAATGCCTGAGTATGGTTTCCCTGCAAAACATTTGCGTTAGTGCGACTCAGGTGAGTCCTCTGTCTGTATGAAGCCTTTGGACCGTATGAAGCCTTTGGTCTGAGGTTTGTCTTCTTCACGTGAGGTGTCATGATGACATTCACAGGAAGACTCTCCAGACACCTTTTCAGAACCCAGATCTTCTTCATAGGCGGTCCATTCCTGCAGTTAGTACCAATGTACCTGGCAAACACTTCACCATTCTGATTCTTAAACAGTTTATAGTTTGCATCAAGGGCTTCATCAATGATAATTGGGTTAGCACAAGTGAAGCTAGATAGATTGGATGGATCTACTGAAGGTTCCTTTGCAGCAACCCACGTGGTTTTGGGGTACTGCTCAGGTTTCCAGTAAGAGCATTTATTTTCCTTACAAACCCAACACCCTCTTTCCTCGGGTTTCGGTTCAAAATCTGCTTTTTGAGGACATCACATAGTGTCTGATGCCCTTTAAGACTTTTGTACATCCCTGTTTCAAGCAATGTCTTCAACCTAGCATTCTCATCAGCAATAGCAGTGGTATCCTCAGCAGAGGGGTTAGTTACCACATCAACAGTTGAAGATATTGCAACAGTAGTAGCAGTAGAACATTCAGCAACAGAAGTAGCATTATCACGCTCAATGCATTTAAGACATGGTGGTTCAAATCCTTCCTGAGCGGAACTGATCTGTTTGGCGCGAAGTGACTCGTTTTCCTTTTGAAGATCTTCATGAGCCGCTCTCAATTTCTCAAGATCTTGCTTCCTTTGAAGATAATCATAGGAAAGCTTTTCATGAGTTGCTGAGAGAGTTTCATGACGACTTTCAAGTTCCTGATACTTACCGTGAAGATTTTTTATGTCTTCAATTAAGGATTCAGATCGAGTCATTTCAGCACCTAACAGATCATCGCTTCTGTCTAACAGTTTTTGAATATGTTCCATAGCTTTCTGTTTTTTAGTTGCAATTTTAGCAAGTGTTTTGTAGCTGGGTTTTGAACCACAATCAGAGTCATCGTCACTGGATGTTTGATAGTGAGTAGTGCGTGTGTTTACCTTGGCACTGCGTGCCATGAAGCAGTAGGTAGAAGCGGAGTAGTCCTTGTCATTTGCATCGGTGTCGGTGATGAAGTCATTGTCTTCAGTGTTGAATTGGACTCCTCCTCAGACTCCACCTCCGCCTCCTCAAAAGTGGACTCCTCCTCTGAATCCATTTCCTTGCCAACAAAGGCACGTGCCTTGCCAGATGAGCTCTTCTTGTGTGATGAAGACTTTGAGGAAGACTTGGAAGAAGACTTTGAGTATTTCTTCTTCTTCTTGTCGTCAGAGTCATATTCCTTGCTCTTCTTCTTCTTTTTGTTCTCATTGTCCCACTGTGGACACTCAGAGATGAAGTGGCCAGATTTCTTGCACTTGTGACATGTTTTCTTCTTGTAGTCGTGAGCAGAAGCTTCATCATTCCTTGAGCTTGATCGGGAAGACTTTCTGAAACCTTTCTTCTTGGTGAATTTTTGGAACTTCTTCACAAGCGTAGCAAGTTCCCTTCCAATGTCTTTAGGATCATCCGAACTGCTGTCAGATTCTTCTTCAGATGAGGAGACAACTTTTTCCTTCAAGGCATGAGTTCGCCCATAGTTTGGACCGTAGATATCTCTTTTCTCAGAAAGCTGAAACTCATGTGTGTTGAGCCTCTCATGTATGTCAGACGGATCGAGTGTCTTGAAATCAGGACGTTCTTGAATCATCAGGGCTAGGGTGTCAAACGAACTATCAAGTGATCTCAGTAGTGTCTTGACGACTTCATGTTTGGTGATCTCAATAGCGCCAAGGGCTTGAAGCTCATTTGTGATGTCAGTGAGTCGGTCAAATGTGAGCTGGACATTCTCATTGTCATTTCCCTAGAAGCGGTTGAAGAGGTTGCGAAGGACACTGATTCTATGATCTCTCTGGGTTGAGACGCCTTCATTGACCTTGGAGAGCCAGTCCCAGACCAGCTTAGATGTTTTCAAAGCACTCACACGGCCATCATGTCCTTTGGTCAGATGACCACAAATGATATTGCAAATGATAGTGCAAACATACAATGACTTCACAAGGAGTAACAGTAAGTAAAGTAAGGGAAGATGAAACCAGTGACTCGCTGAAGACAATGATTTGTTGGACCAGTTCCAGTTGCTGTGACAACTGTACGTCTGGTTAGGGCGGCTAGGTATTTAAACCTTAGGACACATAGTCCCGGACACCCAGTCCTGAACACAAAGCTCAGGACACCCAGTCCTCACCGTATTCCCCTTGAGCTAAGGTCACACAGACCTCCCCCAATCACTCTGGTAAGTCGTGAAGGTAGACTCCCAAACCTTCACAGACTTCGTTCACCGGCAATCCATAATGTCTCTTGGATGCTCAGAATGCGACGCCTAACCGGCTGGAGGATGCACAGTCCTCAAGTGTAATAAGTCTTCAGATCACACAGACAAGAAGACTTAAGTGATGCCTAATTCTCTTTGGCTCTGGGTGGTTAGGGCTTTATCCTCGCAAGGAATTCTCTCTCAAAGGCTTCAAGGTGGGTTGCTCTCAAACGACAAAAGCCGTACTCTGAATCTGAGCAGCCAACCGTTTATGGTTGTAGGGGGTGGGCTATTTATAGCCACTTGGCAACCCGACCTGATTTGTCCGAAATGACCCTGGGTCACTAAGGAACTGATAGGTTTTCCAACGGTCAGATTTCAAACTCACATGGCAACTTTACTTGGGCTGCAAGCAAAGCTGACTTGTCCGACTCTGGACAAGATTCGCTCTCATAGTCTTCACTCAAAGACATAGGTTTTGGTTAGGCATCACTTCAGTCATTCTGACTAGTTCTCTTGGACCCCACTTAACAGTACGGTGGTTCCTATGACTCAATACAGAAGAAGGAGAACTACGAAAGATCTAAGTCTTCGAGCTCCATAGGCTTCATGTGGTGTCTTCTCTTGTCATAGTCTTCAATGTGAATATCTTCATATACCACCTTTGACTTCAATGTCTTCATACATTTTTAGGGGTCATCTCTGGTAGGAAAACCGAATCAATGAGGGACTTCTACCTGTGTTATCCTGCAATTCTCACAAACACATTAGTCCCTCAACTAGGTTTGTCGTCAATACTCCAAAACCAACTAGGGGCGGCACTAGATGCACTTACAGGCATCTGATGGGTTTAGAAAAGATGAGATTTAAGAATAGAGAGGGGTCTAAAGAGAAACACTACCCTTATGCACATGAGGCAAAAGCAAACAATTCACTTCATTCAATCAAACAAGGGCACACAATCGGTCTAACTATCGCAAAAGTGCTCGGACTACTATATTTACATGGTGGACTACTACTACTATTGGGTGGTCTACTAGAAATATTCTTCGGTTGCAGACTCCATGATATCTGCTCCAGCTTCATCAACATAGTCATCATCGCTATCATCTGGATCCGAGTCGGTGTCGTTGATGATGATGTAGTCTTCCGGGCGAATCTCCTTGGGTTCTTCGTCTTCTTCTACTGGTGTAGGGCCTCCCATGAATATTCCGATCTTCTTGATCAGGTCGTCATTCTTCTCCACTAGTACTTCTATTTTCTCTTCATAATCTTCACGTGTAGCCTTGAGTTCTTCCTCCAGTTCCTTGATTCTTGTTCTTGACTTCTTTAGATCTATCATGTCTGCGCACATCTGGTTCTCCTAACGTCGAATGTGCTGGTTCAACTCCTGGATAAAAGCTGCAATGGATCTATCCTTCTTGGTGTTGATCATCTCCGAGTGCTCATCTTGGCGCCCACAAATCTAGTAAATAGTACCCTTGAGATCATTGCGGTAAACTTCTCCAATACGTCCCATGGTGATGTGAGCTGCCATGCTCTTTCCTAGACTCCAGGTTGGTGCATCAAAGGAAAACTCTATGGGCTCGATGACTGGCATGAACGTCCTTCCTGGAACTTGAACTTGAATCATCCAGCGCTCCTCTTCAGGTAAAGTGGCGTTGTAGGTTCTGGTGAAGCTTGGTACTCCGATGTTTAGATATCTAGTGACTTCCTTTAGGTGACGTCCAAAGGGTGTATCTTCATCCGGTTGCGTGAACTTGTTCCTTGCATCCGCCATCCTAAAAGAGTAGGAAAAGATGAGGAGTCAGAATGAGAAGAGTGAGTAGTGATCTAGGGCTTTTCGCTTAGTGGTCGTGTCCTACAGTCAGCGTGTACTCTGATACCATCTTGTAGCGACCAGACCTCAACCAGTCTGATCTCTGTGCTCCGGTGTCATCCCTGGATCAGTAATGCTGATACCACACAGTACTTGAAGGATTTAAAACAAGTAGCAATCACACACTTATTACATTGAGTATCTCAAAAGAGAACTTATTACAATAAATATGGCTTAAGGCCATCTAATAATGATAACATCGGAAGGCTTGGAAGATAAGTGAGTCCATCAACTCCAACGGCATCACTGAGTATAGAACCACGACCTAAAGGCACCTTACTCGTCGTCTGAAAAGTCTGCAACATGAACGTTGCAGCCTGAAATGGGTCAGCACATGGAATATGCTGGCAAGGTAACACATAGAGAATAATGGAAGAATAAGACTATACTACATGCATATTTGGCTGGTGGAAAGCTCTATGGTTACAGTTTTGCATAAAGCCAATTGTTCCCTACTGCAAAGGAATAAATTTAATTTAACTATCATGGTAGTTGTTAAACATTGAGAGTGTACACACCCTCTCAATCCCAATTAAGCATCATCATTAACCCAACAAAATTAATTAGAGTAACATGATGAGATTCACATGATAATCCAAGTACTAGATACTCAAGATGTCCATGACCGGGGACACGGCTAACCATGATTACTTTATACACTCTACAGAGGTTTGCGCACTTTTCCCCACAAGACTCGATCTCCTCTGTTGGGATTCTCGCACTACATGGTGTTTGAGAAACGGATGACCGAGACATAGTCTTTCAGAAGCGCTTGCACCTTACGAACGGGTAGACCGTACCAACCTACATCCCCTACATCTGCTAGTCTACCACTGTAAGAGTTCGGACACGGAAGTTTGTGGCTGCACACGGATGTTTCTAGTATGAATAATCTCATGATCCCTTTGAGCCTGGGTGGCGGTCCAGAAAAAACAGGCAATCGCTGGAATACCCAGGTGCCTCAATCCACCAAGATGTGTCTTTAAGTTGCCACCTTAGATAAACCATTAATTTAACAATCTCACATCTGTCATGGATACACTCACCCAATCCACGTCTACTAGTATAACATAGTGATAAGCAACATAGAAGTAACTCCCAAAGGTTTGATAATAAAACAGGTAATAGGTACTACCCCATCTACTTCCCAAAACCCACAATTTAATTAGATCCTAAACATGCAATGTGTGAGGATTGATCTAATGCAATAAAAAATGGGTAATAGGAAGCATGATCAAAGTGTTACTTGCCTTGCTGATGATCCGTGAAACCTAAGGATTCGAAGTAGCAAGCGGCGCAATCCGGGTACTCTATTGAAAACAAACAAGCATACAATAAGTACTCATCTAATGCACATGTAAAACTCAAATAAGAGATGTAACCAGATAGTTCAACTTAAGAACTCCGGTTGGCAAAAAGAAGCAAATCGAATGAAGCAATGAAAGACAAACGACAAAAGAAACAAACTCCGTTTACTAATCTGTATCTAGGTCAAATCTTACTGAGGCAAAAACTTGTTTGAGTTGGTTAAACGGAAAGAGGGTTTCGAGACGAAACTCCAGGCACTTGAATCGCCTGATTCCGATAAACGAGCAAAAAGTTATACTAGAACGAAAACCGGATCAGAAATCACGATCAGAAATAATTGCGGAAAATCCGAGAAAAAGAGAAATGACGAACAGAATAGCGAACGAATGTTCGTTTTCTGGAACTTAACGATGAACGCGTTCGTTAAAACAAACGAACGAGCGAACGCTCGCTAAATAAATAAACCGAAAAAAACTGATCTATTTAAAAAAACGAAAACTAGGGTTTTCCAAAAAACTGAAATGGTTTTTTTCTCAGAAAACCGGGCGGCGGCGGGTACCTCGGCTCGGACTCCGGCGAGGCGGGCAGCGGGGCTGCGTGGGCGGGGCGGCGGCTCCTGGCTGCAGCGGCAGCGCAAGGCGGCGGCG
>NC_041390.1:245915907-245975900 GCF_002162155.2 Triticum dicoccoides | reverse complement strand
TCGGCTCGGCTCCAGGGGGGCCCGGGTGGCTATTTAAAGGGGGAAGGGGGGCGGCCTGGCTTGGGGAGGGGGTTGGGCGGCGCGGGCGGCTCCGGCTCGGACTCTGAGTCCGGCGGCAGCACGGCGTAGGAGGCGGCGGCTCCTGGCGGGCCGGCTTTGCTCGGCTGGGCCTTTGGCCTAGTCGGGCGCGGGTTTAAAAAAAATTATTTCACCGGACTAAAAAAATCTAGAAAAAAAATAAAAATCTTAAATTGCCAAAACAAATTTTCACCGTCTAAATAAAATATTTAGAACAGGATGAACATTTTCTTGGCCCTAAATGCAATTTTTTGAAAACGTGTAATTTTTCCTAAATTCAAAAAAAAGCATCGAGAAACTCCGAAATAAAACTTATTTTATTTTATTATTAAATCCTCAATATTTCTTTATTTTGGGAAAGTCATTTTATTCCCTCTCTCATATTTTCTTTGTAATAGAAATAATTGAAGATAAAATAAATAAAATCAAATGATCCTATTTTTCAAAATTTGAGAAAACTCAAATATGAAAATAACGAAATCCCCAACTCTCTCCAAGGGTCCTTGAGTTGCGTGAAATTTCTAGGATCAACCAGAATGCAATAAATATGATATGCATTGATGATCTATTGTATAACATTCCAAATTGGAAATTTGGGATGTTACATATTTACTTTAGTTAACATGGGCCTCCTACGGGCCGTAGAAACAATGGGCCTTCTACGGGCCATAGAAACAATGGGCCTTATACGAGCCGTAGACACAATGGGCCTTCTATAGGCCGTATCATCAATGGGCCTTCTCCAGGCCATATGATCGGCTGGCCAAACATGGGCCAATAATAGACCACATTATGGTGGTAAATGGGCTAGAGTTGAAATCGTCCATTCATGGGCCGACCATAACGGGCCATCGTTAATCGGTCGTATTTGAGGACGCTATGAAAATGGCCCAACGTATTAACGGGCCGACTGTAACCATGAACTGAATTTGGCCCACAAGCAGAAAATGACAGTAACGGTCCGTAAGTAAACGAATGCTGGAAATTAGCCCAATAATAAATGGGCCCTGAGAAGGCCGAAAGATAACATGGGCTGGAAACGGCCCAACAGAATAATGGGCCGTTAATGGGTATAAAGTGATACATTGTTCATTACGAGCTAGTTTCAGCACGTGCCGTAAATGGGTATAAAGTGATACACGATTCATTACGGGCCATTAATGGGCCGAGAGTTACTAAGGGCCTCATATGGGCCGAAAGACATCATGGGCCATACATGGGATGGAAGTTAAAATGGGCTGGAATTATATCGGACGACCCAGATGACGTTACTGGGCCTAATTCAGATAGGCTGTAAACGGGCCCTAGGTTAGCGGGTTGTAAATGGGCTATATGCGAACATGCCATTAATAGGCTTGCCGTGGGCCGGCCCGCCACCTTTTGACCAAGTTAAAAGGGCCGGCCTTTTCACAGGAATGGGCATCTATTGGGCTGTGCCATGTGTCAACGTATCATAGGCACTTTGGGTCCGATGAGTGTATGTCATCTGTCCCAACGGTGAGCCAACACGTGTTTCCTCCAGCCAATGATGATTTTACATGTGGAAAAATCCCCATTGGTCGGGGCTGTTAACGGGTTATCGGATCCAAAACCGGACCCGATAGCTTAATGGCGTTCCATTACGGTGGATGCCACGTGTCGGTCACCCTTTGATGAAAGAACTTCTGTGACGCATGATTTATCGTCATGGAAGTGGACACTTTTGTGATGATAATATTGGTAATGTCATGGAAATCTTCTACGACAGCACAGGTATGACTATCTTGATTCTGTCATAAAATGTCATGGTTGTACATGCATGACAGAAAATGTGACCTACTGTGATAAACAAGTATCATCACGGAAGTGTATTTTTTTTGTTGTGAGTATAATTCATCCATGGTACTCGAATTCTTTCCCCAAACTCACTTTGATTGCCATACATAAGATATTGGTCAATACGGACACTTACTACAATGTGACATGATAATACGGTTAACAGTGTATTGGATTAGGGTGTATTCACCACATCATCTCCCGACCAGCTGGATCGGGCCGGGAACCCCCCATGGCTGTGTTGGGAAACGTTGCACGAAAAAAAAATCTATGCACACGTAATGATCTATCCATGGAGATGCATAGTAATGAGGGGGAGAGTGTGTCTACATACCCTCATAGACCTAAAGCGGAAGCGTTTGACAACACGGTTGACATAGTCGAACTTCTTCTAGCTCCGACAGATCAAGTACCGAACGTACGTCACCTCCGAGTTCTGCACACGTTCAACTTGGTAACGTCCCTCGCCTTCTTGATCCAGCAAGTTGATGAGGTAGTAGATGAGTTGCGTCGGTACGACGGCGTGGTAATGGTGATGGTGACATGATCCGCGCAGGGCTTCGCCTAAGCACTACGAAGATATAACTGTGGGAGTAAACAATGGAGGGGGGCACCACACACGGCTAGGCAATTGTCTGGGGTGTGCTAGGGGTGCCCCCCACATATATATAGGTGGGAGGGAGAGGGGAGGCAGCCAGGGTGCGCTCCAAGTAGGATCCGAATCCTACTTGGGGTTTCCCCGAGTGGCGCCCCCTACCTTATTTGATCGGAGAAGAAAGGGAAGGGGAAGAGAGAAAGGAAGGGGGGGTCTGAACCCCCTTTTCCTTCTCCCAATTCAGCCTCCTACCATAGGGGGTGCGCTACCACTTGTGGGCTGGTGTGCTCCCCTCTCATGTCCCATATGGGCCATATATTCCCCCGGGGGTTCTGGTAACCCCTCTGGTACACCGATAAATACCGATACACTCCGGAACACTTCCGGTGTCCGAATACTATTGTCCAATATATCAATCTTTACCTCTCGACCATTTTGAGACTCCTCGTCATGTACTTGATCTCATCTGGGACTACAAACAACATTTGGTCACCAAATCACATAACTCATATAATACAATATTGTCATCGAATGTTAAGCTTTCAGACCCTACGGGTTCGATAACTATGTAGACATGACCGAGACACCTCTCCGGTCAATAACCAATAGCGGAACCTACATACCCATATTGGCTCCTACATATTCTACAAAGATCTTTATCAGTCGAACCGTTATGACAGCAAACGTAATTCCCTTTGTCCATTGGTATGGTATTTGCCCGAGATTCAATCGTAGGTAACTTCATACTGTCGGCGTCCGGGGAACAGGGATGCCCAGACTTGCCTGCCTGTGGCCCAGAGCATGACTCCACCAACGGCCTGGTACGACCCATCTTCAGCAGCAGCAAGTTAAGACCCTCGAGAGGGGCTGAGCCTCGCGAGGCGGACGACAACAAGACCTCCTTGAGGGCAGCCTCACTAGGCTGGCTCCTGAGGAGCGGAGATATCTATGTAAGGAGCACCTCACGAGGTTCGCATGATGTGAGCCATGACGACCAAGGCCAAGAGGGCGCCAGCGGGCGTAGCGTACCAATTTCCTCTTTCGTGCTAAGGAGGCATGTGCAGGCGTGGGGTCGCGAGGAATCAGGCAAAGGTCTCCATATTGGTGCAACAAGACCAAGGCCAGCAGGATGGCGGGACAGAGGTAATCGTGGAGACCACATCAGCATCACCACCAGAGCCTTTGGCAGGCGAAGACCACCTTTTGTCAGGATAGCTTGTACTAGTTGTCACCCTTCAAACTTGGCTGTTGTGGGATCCCTTCCCGCCTAACATTTGGGAAGAGGACCAAGGCCACTATAAATAGGACTTAGCCACCACCATAGAGGGGCATCTGGGATCAGATTCATTCCACCCTAACAAGCTCACCAGTTCATCGAGCCCAAGAACACCTCACCTCCTGAGGCTGTTCATCCATTGTATTAGTTCATCCTCAGCCCCTTCAGGGAATCCACCCACAAACTCGAGTAGGGTATTACACCGCAAGGTGGTCGGATTCAGTATAAACCCTTCCGTCTCTTGTTCCTTGGGTTCAGCGAGCTAGGCTGTGGAATCGTTGAGTGTGTGAGTCAGGAAGAGAGTGTTCTTCTATGCACCCCAGAGTTCGAACTTCACAAGGGTTTGTCGGAACACTTAATCCGACATTTGGCACGCCGGGTAGGGGTGCGCCGGAGCTCCGCCTCTTCGCTCGCTCCACCCGTCCGCTTGTTTCGTCTCTCCTTTCGACCCTCATGGTAGGCGCCGCCCCATCGGCTAGATCGACGGGCGCGCACAGAGGCGCCATGGTCCTCTAGGCCTTCACCTCGGCCCTACGACAGGTCTAGTGGCCATGCAAGTTCAAGCGGGATATGCCGCCTCTCTACGATGGTGCGGCGGATCCAACAGCCTTCCTACTGGTATACGAGGAGGCCATTCGGGAAGCTGGAGAAGATGACAGGGTCACGGCCAACTGGTTTCCCATGGCCCTATCCGGCATGCCGCGCGCCTGGCTGCTCAGCCTGCTAGGATACTCGGTGGCCTCCTGGGAAGCGCTGCGTTGTCTCTTCGTCGCGCACTTCGCGGCACCAGCGCCACTCGCCATTGCTGCCATCCTCGGCGGCTCGCAGGCACCGCCCTTGGATCGCCATGTCAAGCAGTTCTTCCACCAAATGGGTGGCGCCTTTGTGCAGCATGGACCTACCTCGGGAAGGGCGACGCCCAAGGCCGACCTCACCTTTGACTCGGGGGACCATCCGGCGGCCATCGCTGGCTCGGGCGCGCTCCCGATGCTTTGCACACACACCATCTACAACGTGGCGGTAACCAAGACCCTCATCGGCGGTGGGGCTGGCCTCCACATGCTCTCCGTGGAAGCTTTCGGCTTGTTCCACGTACCGCAAGGCCGGCTCCATCACACCAAGCCCTTCTCCGGAGTTGACAGCGGTTACACCAGCCCCCTAGGACAGATCCGCCTCCCCGTCACCTTCAGCACCCGCGACAACTACCGCACCAAGCTCATTGACTTCGACATCGCTTACATCAGCCTCCCGTACAACGCCATCCTTGGGTACCCAGCCCTGGCTCAGTTCATGGCAGCAACTCATCCTACATACAACCTCATGAAGATGCTGGGGAGCAATGGAGTCCTCACCGTGGCTGGAGAAAACAATGAGGCTCTGATGGCCCTTGTCGGTGTCAAAACCGGCGGATCTCGGGTAGGGGGTCCCGAACTGTGTGTCTAGGCCGGATGGTAATAGGAGGCTGGGAACACGATGTTTTACCCAGGTTCGGGCCCTCTTGATGGAGGTAAAACCCTACGTCCTGCTTGATTAATATTGATGATATGGGTAGTACAAGAGTAGATCTACCACGAGATCAAGGAGGCTAAACCCTAGAAGCTAGCCTATGGTATGATTGTTGTATATGGAGTTGATTATTCTATCGACTAGCCCGGCCCTGGTTTATATAATGCACCAGAGGCCTAGGTTAACAAGAGTCCTAGCTGAATACGCCGGTGGGGAGAAGTCCTTGTCTTGATTGCCAAGTCTTGTAGAATCTTCCATGTATGCGGCAGCTGTCCGAACTGGCCCATGAGTATACGACCACGGGGGTCCTCGGCCCAATCTATCAGATCGGGAGATGACGTGTTGAGTACCCCCTAGTCCAGGACACCGTCAGTAGCCCCATGAACCGGTGTTCAAGTTAGGGACGCTCCTCGATTCTTCCGAACCAGTCCTCATCTTCGGTTGACAGTCTTGAAAACTGGTTCAACAAATTTTCTCATCTTCGATCTTGAGGATCGCCGAAATGCATTCGGCGAGTTTACACGTCGGGTATCCGAGGAGCCCCTTTAAGTTTCCGACCATTATCAATGCCTTGTTATTTTTATGCCACACCTCGGGTTTGAAGTTGTTCCCGGGAGGCAGTGTCCTGTTGCATTCGAGCTCTAACGCCGGACTGCATTCGAGGTATCTTTTGCGGCCGAGCACCAATGCCGGACCGCTTCCGAGCTCCAACGCCGGAATGTATCCGAGCTCCAACGCCGGACCATGTCCAAGCTCCAACGCCGGACAGTGTCCCAGCTCCAATGCCGGACTATATCTGAGGTGTCATATCACCTTGGTTCAAAAAAGTTGAAGGAGTTTAGCCGAGCTTAATGCCGGAAATGCCCTCTATGGAGCCAGCCACTAGCACCCGAGCTTTATGCCGGACTGCTTCCGAGGTGGTGCACCACCCCGACTGTGGGCCGATTTTTTGTCAATATTTTTTATTATTGCAATTTATTCTCTGCCGAGATATATGGCTAGTAGCCCTCAAGGTGTGTATCGATCTAAAACCCGAGATGCACATGAAGGATGACATAAGACCGCTGATCCAAATAGCCGCTGAGACTCAGGTTGATTTGCAAAATCGGTCTGATGAACAAGTCCTAGCTCGGCAGAATACTTCAGGACAGAAAAAGCGGCGTGCTCAGTCCTCGAGACTCGAGTTGGGTGCGGCCGACCAACCTGAGGATCAAAATCTCCTTGGAAACTGTATTGCACTTGAAATTTTCTGCATTGAACAGGCAATGTAGTAGCCCCCGAGACACTGGTCGGGTGGCAACACCAGATCAGGGGATCGATGTGCCCCTTTAATATTTGTAAATAATGAGCCCGAAGCCCAGTAGCCCCCGAGCCTTAATGCGGGCACGGGTGGCCGAATTAAGGATCAATATCCATAGTAAAATCACAAATTATGTGTAATGACTCTATGTATCCAAGTACTTTACGTCATTAATGCTCGGATCCGCATTGTACAAAACTTTGTTGACCGACCATCGGCTTCCACCTCCTCGGCCAGTAGCGGAGGAGTGTTTGTCCTACTTTATAAAACCTTTATGAGGGCAAAGATTTACAAAAAACAAGGCAATCTGGCCATACGGTTTTATAAACAAAGCTACGCAGAGAGTTATATTACTATTTAACAGAAGAAATGTCTTCCAAAGAAATAGTCCCGCTATCGGTTCCTTTCTTTGGGTTGTCATGCTAAGAATGATCATTAAACCTCACCTCTAATGTAAGAGCAAAATATCGAGGATTTAGTTTGGGAGGCCAGTTAATAGCCCTCGGTAGTGTTCGGCGACAGTCCGGGTCAAGCCGTAAACACTTTGTCCAATGTTATGAACGGCCCATCATTTAACGTAGTCATCGGATCGCTGACCAGTTTACGCTTATTGTGACAGTCAGTTTTCGGCTTTCTCCACTAAGGTGCTTAACCATGTGAGCTGGAAGCACAACCGCAGTGGTTCTCCCTTTGCACGCCTAGCCGAACAAAACGAAATGTAAGAAGCAAGTGCAGGAGCCGGGCAACCCAACTATTGACCGAAGACACAATTCGAAACCGATGCATATATAGCAATATCTGAGAATGTTTTTGCCGAATCCCTAAAGGTGTCCGGCATTGCACTGCGAGACTAATGCTGGAAAAGCAAAAATAGTTTAAAAGTGCCAAAAAGCTTGGAAAACCAAGAAACGTCAGTAAAAACATGACGTCCAAACAAGATCAAGTGTTCGGTGCTAATCCGAAAATTGGTCTTAGAAAAAAGAAGTGCTTCTTTCGTCCTTTAACATGACACATCCTATCTGAAGACTTCGAGCGGGTCAGCCTATGGCTTCAACCTCCTATCCTGAGGGCGGAGTACTTCTCATTAGGCCAGTTTACCAAACTAAACTCTAGCGGCTTTGAGAGAGAAATTAGGCTCCCCGGCTAGTGACCGCACACTCGCGTCGAAAAAAGGAGTGATAAATAATAATAATAGAACTTTGCAACGACTGAGAAGAAGAACACTTATTATAAAACGACTCCAATAAACTTAAGAGCCCCCAAGTGACTTGGGTAGAAGAATGATTGCATGTACCGAAGTACTTATATCATATCTATGTTCAACCAAACTTTAAACGCGTCTTAACCGACCGTTGGCTTCTCCCTCTTCGGTTAAGGACCGAAAAGTGTTATGTACTCCATCGGTCGAGAATATCGACGGTGTTTCCAATAACCAGGCAATCAGGCCATAAGGCTGTAACAGACAAAGTGCGCTCAGGGAACTTATGCTATATTACTGCGAAGAGTAAGAAGCATCTTCGAAGAAAATAGTACCCCCACCAATACCTTTCTTCGGTGCTCATTGTTATTATGAGACTTGTGCAATAGATTTTTTGTACTCATGAGTTCCCTTGTGTGCCGACCATCATTGAATAACTATAAGAGTGCTAGCTTTCGGCTTCACCCAGTCTGAGGTCCGGCACGGGTGACCCGATCATGACAATCGCAGAGGTGCTCCCTTTACTCCCTAGCTGAACAATCGGGAACGTAGGGGTAAACACAGGAGCGAGGCAACCCAGCTTGCAAATCGCTTAATTCAATATGGTGCATATTGTGGCGTAATACACGAACAAGGAACGAAGCCGTACAAGTATAATCATATGCAACAGGAAAAGCTTCATAAAGGAAGCCCCCAAGTAAACGGGGTATTTGAATTTATGCGTCACAAACAAAGTTTGGACAAGGAAATTTTTTAGAAGCAACTTTTTTCCAAAAAAGTATAATGCTTGGTCGAACCGAACGCAAGTTAGAAATTAATGCTTTGAGCATGAAAGCGACTTAGCTGGTTAATGTGTTCGGTATTGATGACGCGGTCCGAGCTTGATGCGGGGCAAGGTTCCATCCCTCAAGCCGGTCCCGAGGTGGCGGAGCGGAGAGCTTGACATGCCGAAGTGGTGACATGGTACGATCAATGCAGACCGGCAGAGTGACGCCGAAGTCCCCGGATTATTTTCCTGTGCACAAAAAATAGTGCAAACCGGAGATAATAGTAATAATGATAATTAAAAAAAATCGTTGCATAATAAATAATTTATGCAAAGTGAGTAATAAAAGAAATATGGCCTGGCGCCGAAGTCAATGTCGATGCAGGGCGTCGGCGTGATGCAGTAAAGGCGTGGCAAAGCCTGAATTCGCAGGTCGGTCCGAGCTCCGAGTGCGGCGTTCGCCGGACTATGTACGGAAATTGACCGAACCACCATGCGACTATCGTTAATGCGGCCACCATTTGATAGACCTGTGTACATATGACGGACAAACCAGAGTAATAATTCCTTGGGAAAAATGAACCCAAACAAGCAAAAAATACTGGGATTAATAGCACCTGGTTTATTTGTTGTAGCAATCCAAAGGAAGGTGATTCCTAAAACTGGGACCCGCTCCGCACACCCATTGTTTGATGGGAGATAAAACGACGACATGGCAATGCTGGTAAAGGTTGACTCGCCGAGGCAAAGCCCTTGGCCCAGCTAACGTGACGGAGCTGGTCGGCTAGTGACGCCGAAGTGTCCGGAGTAGGTTGATGAAGAGATGGCGAAGCCCCCGGTCCAGCCGATATGTCGAACCCTCGATGTCAGCCGATGAGTCGAAGTAGGTTGGCGTGATGGACACCAGCTTGAAGAAGCAATAGTGCGGCCCTGTCGATGTAGGTCGTGAAGTGGTCGATGCCGGCTTGATGAAGCGACCATGCGGCGATGCCGGTATGCCCGCTCTATGTAATCCGTGGGGCGGCGATGTTGGTGATGATTTATCCTTCGCGATGCCGGGATCTTGTTCGGCTTGCTGAGATGATGATCCGAAGAAGTTGAGCTCGGCTCAACAAAGTGACGCCGTGTCTAGCGCAGGTCGGTAGCCGTGGAGCAATATTGCCGGACTGGTTTGACACCAGCATGATGTTGAAGATCATGTTCAAAAGATCTTATAGTTAGTGGGATGTGTTCGGGAACAAAACACAATACCCCATACAAAACATCCTTCAAAAGGGATGTCTGAAATCTGTACATAAAAAAGATGAACTCGGGTCGGATTCGTTTTCGCGTAGAAAACAGATCCGGAAAGTGATGCACTAATCGGAAGGTTCCCGGAGTTTGGACGGTCGGATCGAGCCGAAATTTTGGGAGGTGGTAGATATAGGAATTCCGCAGCCGATCAAGGGTTGGATCTTCCAAAGGACGTCCGAGCTAGAAGCTGGACACCACGCCCTAAACTCATCCAAATTCCCGTCCAGATTTGACAGGGCTCCGGTATATCATGGATTGCCAGAGATTCCTCCATCGGAACTCGACGAAATTTTCCAGGGTTGTTGCAGACTCAATTCCGCAGAATTCCACCAAAGTGATCGTCAAAGTGATACTCGAGGAGGTGGTGGTGGCAGATATGAGTTTGCTGTCCAAAAAAACAGCACAATCGCTTGAGGGCAATGTTGACATTGAGCCCCCGAGCTCCATAGATGATTCCTCCGTGTTCTTGATAGAGATCGGAGTTGATGTTTGATGAAGGCCCTCATCCGGACATGGTGATCGGAACATGGGGCACAATTCTTGGTCGAACCAAGGTGACTAGTCGAGCTGGTGACGAAGATGCCGAAGTCGCAGTTGATCTGCAGGCGAGCCATCGATCCTTTTGTCGATCACACAGCGGAACTCTCAATGAAAGCACCAATGTCGGTGTCAAAACTGGTGGATCTCGGGTAGGGGGTCCCGAACTGTGCGTCTAGGCCGGATGGTAACAGGAGGCTGGGAACACAATGTTTTACCCAGGTTCGGGCCCTCTTGATGGAGGTAAAACCCTACGTCCTTCTTGATTAATATTGATGATATGGGTAGTACAAGAGTAGATCTACCACGAGATCAAGGAGGCTAAACCCTAGAAGCTAGCCTATGGTATGATTGTTGTATATGGAGTTGATTATTCTATCGACTAGCCTAGCCCTGGTTTATATAATGCACCAGAGGCCTAGGTTAACAAGAGTCCTAGCCGAATACGCCGGTGGGGAGAAGTCCTTTTCTTGATCGCCAAGTCTTGTAGAATCTTCCATGTATGCGGCAGCTGTCCGAACTGGCCCATGAGTATACGGCCACGGGGGTCCTCAGCCCAATCTATCAGATCGGGAGATGATGTGTTGAGTACCCCCTAGTCCAGGACACCGTGAGCCATCAAGCTCGCCTTTAGGGTGGCGGCGTGCCCTGCGTGCGAAGCAGCAACTGAGACCGAAGGGGCTGCGCCAGCGAAGAAGAAGTAATTGTTATCCCAAGATCGGGCTAGGACAAAGCAGGTGTCGGTCGATGAGGATGGGGCCTCAGGAGCCACCTTCACCATGGGCGCCAACCTCGACCCGGACCAAGAAGAGGCACTGGTGAAATTCATGCGCGTGAACAAGGAGGTATTTGCCTGGGAGCCCAAGCAGCTGGTGGGGGTCCCGACGGGAGTAATCGAGCACCACTTAAGGGTGTGCCCCAATGTGCGCCCAATGAAGCATAAGGCGCGGCGACAGTCCCCAGAGAAGCAGTCCTTCATCGTCTAGGTAACCCGCAAGCTACAGGTGGCGGGGGTCATCCGCGAAGTCTGGTACCCTAAGTGGCTGGCAAACCCCGTTGTTGTGCCCAAGAAGGGCAGGAAAGAACACATGTGCGTCGACTTCACCAACCTCAACAAGGCCTGCCATCAAGACCTGTTCTTGCTTCCGCGCATCGATCAGATCGTCGACTCCACCACCGAGTGCGACCTATTATGTTTCCTAGATGCCTTCTCGGGTTACCACCCGATTAAGATGGAGGTGGGGGATGTAGAGAAGACGACATTCTTAACCCCGTGCGGGGTGTACTGCTATACCTACATGCCCTTCGAGCTGCGTAACGCTTGGGCGAACTTCCAGCGGCTGATGCACACCGCTCTAGGCCAACAGCTCAGGAGGAATGTTGAGTCCTACATCGACAACATTGTGATAAAATCTCGGGAGGCTAGGACCCTCATTCAGGATCTGGAGGAGACTTTTGCCAGCCCGCGCAAGGTGGATCTGCAGCACAACCCGGAGAAATGCATGTTCGGTGTCCCCTTCGGCAAGCTGCTGGGTTTCCTCGTATCCCACAAGGGGATCGAGGCGAACCCAGAGGAGGTCAAAGCAATAGAAGACATGATCCTGCCGCAGACTCTCAAGGAAATTCAAAAACTTGCGGGCTGCGTAACCTCTCTGGGGCACTTCATCTCCAATCTGGGAGAGCGCGCCCTCCCGTTCTTCAAGCTGATGAAGAAGAAGGGCCCGTTCGAGTGGACTACCGAGGTTGACATGGAGTTTAAATACCTCAAGAGATACCTAACCAGCCACCAGTGATGGTGGCGCCTCGTCCCCTCGAGCCCCTAGTGCTTTACCTGGCGGACACACCTCATTCCGCTAGCGCAGCGCTGGTGGCCATCTGGGAGGAGCGCCAGGCCAAGAGCCTGCCACCCGACGCCGCGCATCCAGTCAGGATGGTGCAGCACGAAGACGGTGCCCCTGAAGCCACAACAGAGCCAACAGACAAACCGGGCACCACAAGATGGTGCACCTGAGGCCGCGGTAGCCCCGATAGGCGGCCGAACTCCTCAGGTCCCCCAGCCTCAGGAAGTGCCCCAACCTCAGGAAATCATAGACTCCCCCAACACTTTCGCCCTCATCGAGCAACCGGTGTACTTCGTCAGCATAGTGTTGCGAGATGCGCGGTCCTGCTACCACATGCTGCAGAAGCTTCTGCTCGCGCTCCTCATGGCCTCGCGCAATTTACACAACTACTTTCAAGGCCAGCCCATCAAGGTCGTCTCAGCTTACCTGCTGGAGAGGGTACTCTGAAGCCCCAACGCAGTGGGGAGGGTCACTGATTGCATCGAGCTGCAGGCCTTCCAGCTGGAGTTCAGCACCACTAGGGTCATCAAGGGAGCTGCGCTCGACGACTTCATGTTGGAATGGCTGACGCTCCAGGGCCCAAAGAATGCGAGGATCGGTCTCTCCCGCCTTTGTGCGAAGGACCAGACGGCTGGGTCATGTACTTCGACGGCGCCTTCGCGCACCAGGGCATGGGGGCTGGAGCTGTACTCATCTCGCCAACCCAGGACAAGCTGTACTACGTCGTTGAGCTCTGCTTCCAGCGGGGTGAGAAGGTCTCCAACAACATCGCGGAGTATGAAGGTTTGATCGCCGGCCTCAAGGCTGCGGCGGCCTTGGGAGTGAAGTGCCTCACCATCATTGGCGAGTTTCAGCTCCTCGTCAACTTCTCCAACAAGGTGTACGAGCCAAAGGACGAGCACATGTAGGCATATCTCGTGGAGGTACGCAAAATGGAGAAGATATTCTTGGGCCTAGAACTGCAGCATGTGCCCTGCGGCACGAATAATGAAGTGCTACCTCTTGAGCACTGCGTTGGTTTACCCTTGAAGAGCAACAGGTGATGCAGCGAAGTAGCGTAAGTATTTCCCTCAGTTTTTGAGAACCAAGGTATCAATCCAGTAGGAGGCCACGCATGAGTCCCTCGCACCTACAGAAACAAATAAATCCTCGCAACCAACGCGATAAGGGGTTGTCACTCCCTACACGGTCACTTACGAGAGTGAGATATGATAGATATGATAAGATAATATTTTTGGTATTCTTTATGCTAAAGATGCAAAGTAAAATAAAAGGCAATAAAAATAACTAAACCTTGGAAGATTAATATGATGGAAAATAGACCCGGGGGCCATAGGTTTCACTAGTGGCTTCTCTCAAGAGCATAATTATTTACGGTAGGTGAACAAATTACTGTTGAGCAATTGACAGAATTGAGCATAGTTATGAGAATATCTAGGTATGATCATGTATATAGGCATCACGTCCGAGACAAGTAGACCGACTCCTGCCTGCATCTACTACTATTACTCCACACATCGACCCCTATCCAGCATGCATCTAGAGTATTAAGTTCAAGAGAACAGAGTTACGCTTTAAGCAAGATGACATAATGTAGAGGGATAAAATCATGCAATATGACATAAACCCAATCTTGTTATCCTCGATGGCAACAATACAATATGTGCCTTGCTGCCCCTACTGTGACTAGGAAAGGACACCACAAGATTGAACCCAAAGCTAAGCACTTCTCCCATTGCAAGAAAGATCAATCTAGTAGGCCAAACCAAACTGATAATTCGAAGAGACTTGCAAAGATAGCCGATCATAAATATTCAGAGAAGATTCAAATATTGTTCATAGATAAACTTGATCATAAACCCACAATTCATCGATCTCAACAAACACACCGCAAAAGAAGATTACATCGAATAGATCTCCACAAGAGAGGTGAGAACTTTGTATTGAGATCCAAAAGGAGGGAAAAAGCCATCTAGCTAGTAACTATGGACCCGAAGGTCTGAGGTAAACTACTCACACTTCATCGGAGGGGCTATGGTGTTGATGTAGAAGCCCTCCGTGATCGATGCCTCCTCCGGCAGAGCTCCGAAACAGGCCCCAAGATGAGATCTTGTGGATACAGAAAGTTACAGCGGTGGAATTAGGGTTTTCGCTCCGTTTATGTTAGTTTGGGGGTACGTAGGTATATATAGGAGGAAGGAGTACGTCGGTGGAGCAAAAGGGGGCCCACAATGGTGGAGGGCGCGCCTAGGGGGGTAGCCGCGCACCTCTACCTCGTGGCCTCCTGGTTGATGTCTTGATGTAGGGTCCAAGTCCTCTGGATCACGTTCGTTCCGAAAATCACGTTCCCGAAGGTTTCATTCCGTTTGGACTCCGTTTGATATTCTTTTTCTGCGAAAGTCTGAAATAGGCAATAAAAAACAGCAATTCTGGGCTGGGCCTCCGGTTAATAGGTTAGTCCCAAAAATAATATAAAGGTGTATAATAAAGCCCAATAATGTCCAAAACAGAATATAAGATAGCATGGAACAATCAAAAATTATAGATACGTTGGAGACGTATCAAGCATCCCCAAGCTTAATTCCTGCTCGTCCTCGAGTAGGTAAATGATAAAAACAGAATTTTTGATGTGGAATGCTACTTGGCATAATTTCAATGTAATGATTCTTAATTGTGGTATGAATATTCAGGTCCGAAAGTTTCAATATAAAAGTTCAATATTGACATAAAAATAATAATACTTCAAGCATACTAACTAAGCAATTATGTCCTCTCAAAATAACATGGCCAAAGAAAGTTCATCCCTACAAAATCATATAGTTTAGTCATGCTCCATTTTCGTCACACAAGAATGCTCTCATCATGCACAACCCCGATGACAAGGCAAGCAATTGTTTCATACTTTAGTAGTCTCAAACTTTTTCAACCTTCACGCAATACATGAGCATGAGCCATGGATGTAGCACTATGGGTGGAATAGAATATAATGATGGGGGTTATCTGAAGAAGACAAAAAAAGGGAGCAAGTCTCACATCAACGAGGCTAATCAATGAGCTATGGAGATGCCCATCAATTGATGTTAATGCAAGGAGTAGGGATTGCCATGCAACAGATGCACTAGAGCTATAAATATATGAAAGCTCAACAAAAGAAACTAAGTGGGTGTGCATACAACTTGCTAGCTCACGAAGACCTAGGGCATTTGAGGAAGCCCATTGTTGGAATATACAAGCCAAGTTCTATAATGAAAAGTTCCCACTAGTATATAAAAGTGACAAAAGATTCTCTATCATGAAGATTATTGTGCTACTTTGAAGCACAAGTGTGGTAAAAAGGATAGTAACATTGTCCCTTCTCTCTTTTTCTCTCATTTTTTGGGCCTTCTCTTTTTTATGGCCTTTCTCTTTTTTTCCCTCACTTGAGACAATGCTCTACAAAATGATGATCATTAGACTTCTATTTATTTACAACTCAATGATTACAACTCGATACTAGAACAAAGTATGACTCTATATGAATGCCTCCGGCGGTGTACTGGGATATGCAATGAACCAAGAGTGACATGTATGAAAGGATTATGAATGGTGGCTTTGCCACAAATACTATGTCAACTAGATGATCATGCAAAGCAATATGACAATGATGAATGTGTCATGATAAATGGAACGGTGGAAAGTTGCATGGCAATATATCTCAGAATGGCTACGGGAATGCCATAATAGGTAGGTATGCTGGCTGTTTTGAGGAAGATATAAGGAGGTTTATGTGTGAAAGAGCGTATAATAACACGGGGTTTGGATACACCGGCGAACTTTGCACCAACTCTCAATGTGAGAAAGGGCAATGCACGGTACCGAAGAGGCTAGCAATGATGGAAAGGTGAGAGTGCGTATAATCCATGGACTCAACATTAGTCATAAAGAACTCACATACTTATTGCAAGAACCTACAAGTCATCAAAGACCAAGCACTACGCGCATGCTCCTAGGGGGATAGATTGGTAGGAAAAGACCATCGCTCGTCCCCGACTGCCACTCATAAGGAGGACAATCAAAGAACACCACATGTTTCAAATTTGTTACATAACGTTTACCATACGTGCATTCTACGGGACTTGCAAACTTCAACACAAGTATTTATCAAATTCACAACTACTCAACTAGCACAACTTTGATATCACTACCTCCATGTCTCAAAACAATCATCAAGCATCAAACTTCTCTTAGTATTCAACACACTCATAAGAAAGTTTTTACTAGTCTTGAATACCTAGCATATTAGGATTATTTAAGTAAATTACCATGCTATTTAAGACTCTCAAAATAATCTAAGTGAAGCATGAGAGAATAATAGTTTCTATAAAACAAATCCACCGACGTGCTCTAAAAGATATAAGTGAAGCACTACGGCAAAAACTATATAACTCAAAGGATATAAGTGAAGCACATAGAATATTCTAATAATTTCTGTATCATGTGTGTCTCTCTCAAAAGGTGTGTACAACAAGGATGATTGTGGTAAACTAAAAAGCAAAGACTCAAATCATACAAGACGCTCCAAGCAAAACACAAATCATGTGGTGAATAAAATATAGCTCCAAGTAAAGTTACCGATGGAAGTAGACAAAAGAGGGGATGCCTTCCGGGGCATCCCCAAGCTTTGGCTTTTAGGTGTCCTTAGATTATCTTGGGGTGCCATGGGCATCCCCAAGCTTAGGCTCTTGCCGCTCCTTGTTCCATAATCCATCAAATCTTTCACCCAAAACTTGAAAACTTCACGACACAAAACTTAAAGTAGAAAATCTCGTGAGCTCCGTTAGCGAAAGAAAACAAAACACCACTTCAAGGTACTGTAATGAACTCATTCTTTATTTATATTGGTGTTAAACCTACTGTATTCCAACTTCTCTATGGTTTATAAACTATTTTACTAGCCATAGATTCATTAAAATAAGCAAAGAACACACGAAAAACAGAATCTGTCAAGAACAGAACAATCTGTAGTAATCTGTAGCTAACGCAAGATCTGGAACCCCAAAAATTCTAAAATAAATATCTGGACGTGAGGAATTTATCTATTAATCATCTGCAAAAATAATTAACTAAATATCACTTTTCAAATACAAATGGCAGCAATTCTCGTGATTGCTAAAGTTTCTGTTTTTTACAGCAAGATTAAAAAGACTTTCCCCAAGTCTTCCCAACGGTTCTACTTGGCACAAACACTAATTAAACACAAAAAAGCTACCAAAATGCAGGCTAGATAAATTATTTATTACTAAACAGAAGGAAAAAGCAAGGAATAAAAATAAAATTTGGTTGCCTCCCAACAAGCGCTATCGTTTAACGCCCCTAGCTAGGCATAAAAAGCAAGGATAGATCTAGGTATTGCCATCTTTGGTAGGCAATCCATAAGTGGCTCTCATGATAGATTCATAAGGTAATTTAATTTTGTTTCTAGGGTAGTGTTCGATGCCTTTCCTTAACGGAAATTGGAATCTAATATTCCCTTCCTTCATATCAATAATTGCACCAATCGTTCTAAGGAAAGGTCTACCAAGAATAATAGGACATGAAGGATTGCAATCTCGGTCAAGAACAATAAAATCTACAGGCACATAATTCCTATTTGCAACAATAAGAACATCATTAATTCTTCCCATATGTTTTTTAATAGTGGAATCCGCAAGGTGCAAGTTTAAAGAGCAATCATCAAAATCACGGAAACCTAGAAAATCACACAAAGTCTTTGGAATCGTCGAAACACTAGCACCCAAATCACAAAAAGCATAGCATCCATGATCTTTAATTTTAATTTTAATAGTAGGTTCCCACTCATCATAAAGTTTTCTAGGGATAGAAACTTCCAACTCAAGTTTTTCTTCATAAGATTGCATCAAAGCATCAACGATATGTTTAGTAAAAGCTTTATTTTGACTATAAGCATGAGGAGAATTTAGCACGGATTGCAAGAAGGAAATACAATCTATCAAAGAGAAATTATCATAATTAAATTCCTTAAAATCCAAAATAGTGGGTTCATTAATATTTAAAGTTTTGACTTCTTCAATCCCACTTTTAACAATTTTAGCATCAAGATCTAAACACTCCGAATTTTTGGAACACCTTCTAGGTAAAGGTAGATCATATTCAGTTCCATCATTATCAAGATTCATATTTCAAAAGAAAGATTTAATAGGTGACACATCATTAACTTTTAGATCTTCATCTTTATTATCATGGAAACTAGAAGAACATGCTTTTATAAAGCAATCTTTCTTAGCATGCATCCTAGCGGTTCTTTCTTTGCACTCATCAATGGAAATTCTCATGGCTTTGAGATACTCATTGATATCATGCTTAGGTGGAATATATCTAAGTTTCAAAGAATCAACATCAAGAGAAATTCTATCAACGTTCCTAGCCAACTCATCAATCTTAAGCAATTTTTCTTCAATCAAAGCATTGAAATTCTTTTGTGAAGTAATAAATTCTTTAATATTACTTTCAAAATCAGAGGGCATCTTATTAAAATTTCCATAAGAATTGTTGTAGGAATTGCCATAATTATTAGAGGATTACTAGGTTATGACCTAGGATTAAAGTTTCCTCTATACGCGTTGTTACCAAAAAATTTCCTACCAACAAAATTCACATCCATAGATTCATTATTATTCTCAATCAAAGTAGACAAAGGAATATCATTAGGATCAGAAGAAACACTTTTATTAGCAAATAATTTCATAAGTTCATCCATCTTTCCAATCAAAACATTAATTTCTTCTATCGCATACACTTTTTTATTAGTAGATCTTTCAGTGTGCCATTGAGAATAATTAACCATAATATTATCTAGGAGTTTAGTAGCTTCTCCTAAAGTGATTTCCATAAAAGTGCCTCCCGCGGCCGAATCTAAAAGATTTCTAGAAGCAAAATTCAATCCGGCATTAAATTTTTGTATAATCATCCACAAATTCAAACCATGCGTAGGGCAATTACATATCATTAATTTCATCCTCTCCCAAGCTTGTGCAACATGTTCATGATCAAGTTGCTTAAAATTCGTAATATCGTTTCTAAGAGAGATAATGTTAGCGGGAGGAAAATACTTAGAGATAAAAGCATCTTTGCACTTATTCCAAGAATCAATACTATTTTTAGGCAAAGACAAAAACCAAGCTTTAGCACGATCTCTAATCGAAAAAGGAAATAGCCTCAATTTAACAATATCATTATCCACATCTTTCTTCTTTTGCATATCACACAAATCAACAAAGCTATTTAGATGGGTAGCGGCATCTTCACTAGGAAGGTCGGCGAATTGATCTTTCATGACAAGATTCAACAAAGCAACATTGATTTCACAAGATTCAGTATCGGTAAGAGGAGCAATCAGAGTGCTAAGGAAATCATTGCTGTTGGTATTGGTGAAGTCACACAATTTAGTATTATCTTGAGCCATCATGACAAGCAAGCAATCCAACACACTAGCAAACAAGAGGCGGGCAAAAATAGGCAAATAGAGAAAGAGAGGCAGGATGGAGAGAGAGAGGGCGAATAAAACGGCAAGGGTGAAGTGGGGGAGAGGAAAACTAGAGGCAAATGGAAAATAATGTAATGCGAGAGATAAGGGTTTGTAATGGGTACTTGGTGTGTTGACTTTTGCGTAGCCCTCCCCGGCAACGGCGCCAGAAATCCTTCTTGCTACCTCTTGAGCATTGTGTTGGTTTTCCCTTGAAGAGGAAAGTGTGATGCAGCAAAGTAGCATAAGTATTTCCCTCAGTTTTTGAGAACCAAGGTATCAATCCAGTAAGAGGCCACACACGAGTCCCTCGCACCTACACAAAAAATAAATCCTCGCAACCAACGCGATAAGGGGTTGTCAATCCCTACACGGTCACTTATGAGAGTGAGATCTGATAGATATGATAAGATAATATTTTTGGTATTTTTATGATAAAGATGCAATGTAAAATAAAAGGCTATAAAAATAACTAAGCATTGGAAGATTAATATGATGGAAAATAGATCCGGGGGCCATAGGTTTCACTAGTGGCTTCTCTCAAGAGCATAAGTATTTACGGTGGGTGAACAAATTACTGTTGAGAAATTGATAGAATTGAGCATAGTTATGAGAATATCTAGTTATGATCATGTATATAGGCATCACGTCCGCGACAAGTAGACGACTCCTGCCTGCATCTACTACTATTACTCCACACATCAAACGCTATCCAGCATGCATCTAGAGTATTAAGTTCAAGAGAACAGAGTAACGCTTTAAGCAAGATGACATGATGTAGAGGGATAAACTCATGCAATATGATATAAACCCCATCTTGTTATCCTCGGTTGCAACAATACAATACGTGCCTTGCTCCCCCTACTGTCACTGGGAAAGGACACCGCAAGATTGAACCCAAAGCTAAGCACTTCTCCTGTTGCAAGAAAGATCAATCTAGTACGCCAAACTAAACTGATAGTTCGAAGAAACTTGCAAAGATAACCAATCATACATAAAAGAATTCAAAGAAGATTACATCGAATAGATCTCCACAAGAGAGGGGGGAACTTTGTATTGAGATCCAAAAAGAGAGAAGAAGCCATCTAGCTAGTAACTATGGACCCGAAGGTCTAAGGTAAACTACTCACACATCATCGGAGGGGCTATGGTGTTGATGTAGAAGCCCTCCGTGATCGATGCCTGCTCCGGCAGAGCTCCGGAATAGGCCCCAAGATGGGATATCATGGATACAGAAAGTTACCGCTATGGAATTAGGGTTTTGGCTCTATTTCTGGTAGTTTGGGGGTACGTAGGTATATATAGGAGGAAGGGGTACATCTGTGTAGCAATAGGGGGGCCCACGAGGGTGGAGGGCGCGCCCAGGGGGGTAGGCGCGCCCCCCTACCTCGTGGCCTCCTGGTTGATGTCTTGATGTAGGGTCCAAGTCCTCTGGATCACGTTCGTTCCGAAAATCACGTTCCCGAAGGTTTCATTCCGTTTGGACTCCGTTTGATATTCTTTCTCTACGAAAATCTGAAATAGACAAAAAACAGCAATTCTGGGCTAGGCCTCCGGTTAATAGGTTAGTCCAAAAAATAATATAAAAGTGTATAATAAAGCCAATAATGTCCAAAACAGAATATAATATAGCATGGAACAATGAGAAATTATAGATACGTAGGAGACGTATCAGGAAGCTGATGATATCGCCAAGAGGGCGTCAAGACATCAGCCCAGAAGCCCCGCGACTTCAAGGGGCGGCTCTTCAAGCCTTCAGCGGCCCCTCTAGCTGCGGAGCCTACGACACCTCAGGAGGAGCTCCCCCCGCCACAATCCTCAGGAGTTCCCGCTTGCGGCCCTACCTCAGGAGCTCGCATGCTCCTCGCGCTTGAACCCCAGGAGGTGTGCTTGATTGAAGAATTCAAGGCGTACTTCCTACAAGGGGCTCTGCTCGGCAGGCGACAGCCTACTGCATCTAGGACGGTGAGCTATACCGAAAACGATCGAATGATGTTTCCTTGCGATGCATCTCCAGGGAGCAGGGGCATGAGCTATTAGCTGACATACACGGCGGAGACTGCGGGCATCACTCATTATCACGCTCCTTGCTGGGTAAGGCGATCCGCAGCGGATTCTATTGGCCCACGACACTCAATGATGTAGCCGAGCTGGTGAAATCCTGTGAGGCCTGCCAGTTGCATGCCAAGCAAATACAGCAGCCTGCCCAGGGCCTCTAGACCATCCCACTCTCGTGGCCGTTTGCAGTCTGGGGGCTGGACATCCTGGGTCCATTCCGTCGAGCACCCGGGGGCTACCACTACCTCTACATCTCCATCGACTAGTTCACCAAGTGTGCAGAGGTGGAAGCCGTCCGCACCATCCCAGACGGCTCCGCAGTTAAGTTCATCAAGGGCCTCATGAGCCGGTTCGGAGTCCGTAATTTCATCATCGCCGACAACGGCTCGCAGTTCACTAGCAATCTCTTCAAAAAATATTATGCTAACCTTGGGACGCAGATATGCTACGCCTCAGTGGCACACCCTAGGAGCAACGGCCAAGCTGAGCGCGCCAATGCAGAGGTCTTGAGAGGCCAAAAGACAAGGACCTTCAAGAAGAAGCTGGAGGCCCGTGGCAGGGGCTCGCATGACGAGCTCCAGTCTATGTTGTGGTTCATCCGCACCACCACCACCAAGCCAATAGGAAAGACCCCGTTCTTCCTCGTCTACGGAGCTGAAGCGGTTCTCCCTCATGAGGTCAAGCATCACTCCGCACGGGTCTTGGCGTTTGATGAGGCACGTCAGGACACCATGCGGGGTATGGACCTCGTGCTAGGGGAGGAACACCGCCGCCATGCCTCGCTCCGTGCAGCAAGGTACCAGTAAGCGCTACGGTGGTACCACTACTGCAATGTCCGCTCTAGTACGCTCGAGGTGGGCGATCTCGTCCTGAGGCGGGTGCTCTCCAGGGAAGGGCTGCATAAGCTCTCACCCATGTGGGAGGGCCTGTTTAGGATTGCCCGTGTCTCCAGGCCTTGCGCTGTGCGCCTGGAGACGCAGGACAGGATCCCATCCAGAATGCCTGGAACATCTAGCAACTTCAGAAGTTCTACCCATGAAGCAAGGCCCAGTTCCTGTGAAGGTCTCCGCCTGTGACACTCCCACGTAATAATAAGTGGGGCAGTCCATGCCCCGGAGTCTCTGGAGTGCCGCCATTGGGCCTCGGGGGCTCTGTCGTGGTTTTGTCATGGTAGATGTCCTTGTGAAAGGACCTAGTCATGGAGACATCGCTAAAGGTTAGCTTAAAGGGGTTAAAGCGGATGAAGTATGCGGTAGTTTTATACTAGTTCGGCCCCTTATGATGAAGGTAAAAGCCTACTCCAGTTGTGATGGAATTGCTAGGGTTTCGATGACCAAGGAGCGAATCCGCTTTGCCTGGTTCTCGAGTTGTTGTGTGTTGTCCCTAAACCGCCGCCGGGTCGCCCCTTTATATACATAGGTCGACGCCCGCCGGTTTACAGATTCCCGAGGACGGATCATCAGTGTGTCCAACTCGGTGTCTATTCCCTCTATATTACAATACAAGTTACATCATAATGTTGGTTTATGTCTACAGGCCTTAACCCGCCTTTGGGCCTTGGGCCTTCATCAAGCGCCATCATCCTTTATCTTCCTGGGCTTCAAATAGTAATCATCATATAGTTAACCCCGCCACTCCTGGCTGGTTTATGTCCAGTAATAATATCCCCAACATTAGGCCCCTGATTGATTTGAACTTGTTCACATCAATCTTCAACACTTAGAAAAATTCCTCCCCTTGCACCTTCACATAGATCGTGTAAACCGCCCTCACGTCAACCTCCGAATTTGTAGTAAACCGCCGTGACATCGCCTGTTCATTTAAAGCCGAAGATACTCCTTTTAATAATGAACATCCAACAATTGATGCAACAATCTCATTATTTATCCATTTTTGGGGCTCCTTGATTCCCGCGCCTCTCGCTTATCTCTTTGTCCTTATAAATAGAGGTGGAGGATCCCCTTATTTTCCTTCCGTTGCCTCTTCATCCCTTCTTCTTCCTCGCAACGTCTCTGCACCCGAGCGCCGCCGCCATCGTCAAGCCTCGCCTCTGCCTCACCATTGACCACTGCATCAAGTTGTTCGTACCAGAGAACCGCAATGCACCTCCGCTGCTTCTGCGGCCGCAGTAAATCCTTCCCTCCTTCCTCTCTAGATCCATTTTAGGGTTCCTACAGGTTCATGGCGTTCCTCTCTTGTTCTTCGTTAGTCCCTAGACAGTAGACCTTAGGCTTGATACGCTCCGTGTAATAGCTCTAGTGCTCCCTTTCTTGGTTATCAGATCAAGCTTTTATATGCATAAAAACTTCGATCTGTACCTTAATGGACTGCTCTAGGACCAACCTTTTTTAGGTCTAAATATTTTTCTTTTCCTGACTTGTAGTAGATCCAAAACACGAACGTGATTCTACGGAACCTGTTTTTCTTCACTTTGCCATTTTTGCTTCAGATCTGTACCTTCTTTACCTGCACGGGCGGTTTATCTCTGTAGAAAATAATCTGTCATATGCCATTAGTCCCCTTGTAAACCGTTCATCGCTTTACCACTTATGAACACTCTGTCGTAGGCGGTTTATAACTTCCTCCAGTTTATCAATTTTACATGCTTGAATTCCTTTTTCCTCAACCTGTTGTACCTTATGCATTGTCATTAATGAATCATAAACCGGCATTATTCTTTTCCAGCTTTTCACTTGCAATGGCCAAACAATTCTATTCCTGTAACTAGGCCCCTTCCCGGGTTACTGAGGAGCAACTGAACGGATGTGTCAAAATTGGTACCTTGCCGAAGAAAAATGAAATCCGGTGGCTAGTTCCTGGTCTGGAAAATCCTCCTACCCCTAGAGAGGGTGAAGTAGTAGTGTTTGCTGATCATATGGGCCATGGATTTAAACCGCCTGGATCCAAGTTTTTCCGATATGTACTTGCCAGCTTTCAAATCCGCCCTCAAGATATTGGACCCAACTCTATATCCAATATCTGCAACTTTCAGGTGTTTTCTGAAGCCTATCTACAAGAAGAGCCGACTGTGGAGCTGTTTGGGGATTTCATCCACTTAAACCGTGACACTGAATTCGTAGACGGGCCCAATACTGAACTCGGTGGTGTCTCCATTCAGAAAAGGAAGGATGTTAGTTTTCCTCATGCCAAACTTCACAGTCACCCAAAGGAGTGGAATCAAACTTGGTTCTATTGCAAGGACACCTCTCCTGAAGATGAGAACCCTCTGTCGGGCTACCGTGCTCATCGGTTTGCCAATACTCATCCTCTTCCGCAATGACTAAGTGCCAAGGAACGGGCCTCGTATGTACCACAACTCGCCAAGCTTAGAGCTTTCATTGCCAACGGTTTAACAGGTGTGGACTTCGTTAGTTGCTCGATATCCTGCAGTATCTTGGCGTTAAGTCGCCACTCCGGTTTAATGTGCGAGTACACTGGTGACATAAAAGACTCCCAACGTCATATTGACATTCAGCTAACAGATGATGAAGTTACTGAGTCTGTCAAGAAAATGCTGAATAAATCAAAAGCTGTCTGTAGCAAGACCGAGTTAAGTCCCTTTTACACACAGAACAAACCGCCCACTGTAAGAATTGTTTTGCTTCCGCTTTACACCTGATATTTTTGAATTGTGCAACTTTTAATACCCTCTCCCCATTTTTTAAACAGGGTGATGATCCGTTCTGGAAAAAGAAATCACAGGAGAAAGCGGTGAAGCCTTCTCGACCTAAAACGAAAGCTGTCAACAAAACTGCGAAGAGGAGGGCAACTGAACCCATCGGTTTAGAACTTGATGACGACCCTGATGAACCGGAAGCAGATGTAGAACTTGATTCACTTTTCATGCACCTCATTGACAATGATATTTATCAGGAGGACGCTGAGGGCAGCCAAGCTGACGATGCATAGGTAATTATCCTTTCCTCTGGTTCAGACCCTCTGCCAACACAAAAAATCCGTCAAGTAGTCCGGAAAGTATGATTTTCTCACCCTCTTGCTCACTTGGATCATGTCGGGGATATACCCCGCGGTATGACCCGGCTGGAATGTTAAACCGGCTGGGACTTGGTAAACCGGCGGATGGTAAACCGGCGGAGAGTTAAGACAGAGGGTCAAGAGAAATGGCTAAGACAGACGGTAAACTGGCAGAACAATGTTAAACCGGCAGACCAATGTTAAACCGGCAAACAATGTTAAACCGGCAGACAATGTTAAACCGGGAGAACAATGTTAAACCGGCAGACCAATGTTAAACCGGCAGACGTTAAGAAGCCCAGAAAGGGAAGTCAGAATAGTTTAATTTAAAGTCCGAGTTGGACTCCACATGTAACCCGCCCGTCAACATATATAAGGAGGGGCAGGGCTCCCAAAAAGGGGACAAGATTCACAAGTTCCACAAGTTGGACAAGTTAGGTTTAGACAATAGCTCTCAAGATAGAGCACTCTTGTAACCGTGATCATCATCACCAATATCAATGAAGCAGGATGTAGGCTTTTACCTCCACCGTGAGGGGCCGAACCAGGGTAAAACATCGCATCTCTCATCCCGCTCAACCCCTCTCAAGCTACCACATAGATGCGTTGGCCTCACGACTAAGTCCTGACACTAAGGACATCTGCCGTGACAATTCCACGACAGTTGGCGCCCACCGTGGGGCTTGCGCATGGTGGTGTTGAGTTCTTGGAGGGATCTCTTTTAGGGTTCAAGAAGTGCGCAATTTTTTCGGACAAAGAATCAGTTTGAAGGATCTGCATCATATCCATGACAAGTAGCCGGAACGATGTATGCGAGATTTGATGAAAGAAAAATTACGGTTGTGTGGTGCGAGCCTACCGCGATCGGACGATCCGTCAAATCCGGATCAACTTTTAGGAGCTGGTAAGACCAACGGCAATTGTTTTTGAGTCGTAGAGTCTGAGACCAACAACAATAATGATATGATCCACTGAGTTGCCCGCCCCGTACGTACATCACATCAAGACGAAGTTGATTTGTTACAAAATCATCTGAAGCCAAATCGGTTTTCTTTGGTCAACTGTGATCGCTACAAGGAATCTACTAAAGATTAATTCAAGGATTAGGGAAGGAAAAGCTACCACGTGGGATTAGCACGTGAATACCAAAGAAATCAGATTAGAGGCAAACTATCAGTTTAAACCTTGGTCAATACGGATCCAATAACCGCGACCCAGACACAAGTGGTCCACGAATTTAGTCTTCTCTTGTGACTCACTTCGTTGAATCACCATGCTTCGTCGTCGCCAGTTCGAACCTGTAAGCCGGCCTCTTGGCTCCTCAAGCAGCCGCACCTCGGGTCACAACCCGCCGCCAATTCCGCCTGAGCGGTGGACTTCAGTCGCCACCGAGAGCCGTTGTTGCCTCCACCTTGGGCGCTTCCCTGCCACCTCGACGATTACCACGAGCCGCCTCCAGACTCACCTCTACCTCTGCCGGTTGTTGTCAAGTTGCCTACCACCAGTTCTGACCCGGTCACGCCGATCGTTTTTTCGAGTCGACCCGGCCTTGAATAGTTGTTTCTGCCACTACAATCAACGGCCGCAGTCCGAGCCTCCGTGGCTGGACCACTCCGAGTCGCTTTATCCTTTCTTTGATTTGGATCAAAAAGGAAACTAAGCCTTGTCAGAGGGACATGCGTAGTACTGCAACAATTGGAAACAGAAGACAAAGTAAGGGATTGAGGTCCAGTCAACGACGAAACAATCTAGGACTCAGGAACAAATTTTAGGACAACGGGCTCGGGCTCTGCTCTTGAGCTGCCCTCGCCGCCAATGGTCTTCGCTCTCAAGCCCAGCCTCAGGCGCCGCCGTTAAAACCGCCGTTGCTTCATACTTGTTCGTCCTTGGCCGCGTCCGAGCCGTTGTTGTCGCTCCGCCGTCGGGCGTCGAGTTGCCAATGTGCTACCCTTGAACCGCCGCACCTTCGTACTGCCCGAGAGCCGCCATCCGCTGTGGTCGGCCCTGGGCCGCTATGTCGCTCCCGAGCCGCTCGGGCTCGCGGTCCCGAGCTGTCTCAGTCGCCACGGCCGGTCTCTGGGTGGGCTCGCTCACATCTGCTACTATGTGCGTAAAGTGCCGTCCGTGGAGCAACTCTCTTTCCACCACGTGAAGACCAAAGTCCTTGTTTGCTTGCATGCTAAAAGCAAATAAAATAAAGAAACAGACAGCGACCTCTCTTTGCTCGTGCAGCACCCAAGAGGAGATAAAAGGATACACGATTTTTTTCTCAGACAGAGCCGCAACCACCTGAGAGCTGCCGCTATGCCACGCCCTGTTGACCCGTTTTGTTGCTTGTTTCCACGGCCGCACTGCCCCCTCTACTTCATAGCCACAACCTGCCAAGTCGCAGGTGATGGAGGCCATTTTGTACGCGAAAAACAATTAACAAAGGGTCAAACCACCGCTCACATCCAGTGATTCAGAGTCAGATCAATCGAATTATGGAGACTGACGGGAGTGCGGCGTACTTCGTTCCTCATGGACTGTCAGATGACAAGTTGCTGAAGAAGCATCAAACTCAAGGATTTGAGTCGAATGTTATGCATGCGCCCCGGCGTTTCTTCCGTCGCAAGCCGTCCTGCTACCATTGTTGTGATCATGGATGTAACCCTGGGTACTCGCGACAACCCGGCCTACCGGTACTGCACAATATTACGATGTGATATCCATCTGAGTCTATTTATTTAACACATATTGTTTTTATCAGAGAGCAATTACTTTTGGTCTGTATATTTTTATGTGTAGGAAAATGATTTATTATAAAGATGGTGCCATGCTGTGCCGATGAATTATGCATTAAGCGTTGTTATGCGTCGGCATCCGCACCTGCTTGTTATTGAACGGGTGTGCGCAAGCCGCCACCCGTGCAGCTTAATCTACATCAACCCGCCGCAGCCGCGCTGAGCCGACCTTGTCGCTTTGAGCCACCGGGGTTATATTAAGTTGCCGGTATGCCTGAGCCGCCGGAGCTATATTGAGCCGCTGGTCTGCCTGAGCCACCTCTGTCGTGATAAACGGATCATCTGTTGTCCAAACAAATCAGGTGATATCCATCCAAGTTTGATTTATTAGCACATGTTGTTTTTTGTCAAAAAACGAGTTTATCTTCGCCTTGGTCTGCAATATTGTTTATGCAGGGCAATTATTTATAAAAAGTGATATTATACCGTGGAGATGGAGGCACGCCAACATCTTTTGGCCCAGGTTGTCATCGTTATTCAATGAACAACCGCACCAGCTTACAGTGCCGTGACTATCTCTCGCGACCGCACCGGTTTACAACATCGCGGCCAAATCTCCCGTTCACACCGGTTTGAAACGTCGCGGCCAAAAAATCTGTCAGCACCCGCGGACGAATCGGCCATGATTGTTTTCAGTTTCACCACGGTGATCATCAACTCCGTGGTGATAATTGCTGACCTGACGCATCAGGTGAAATCCATCCAGCATATTAATTATATATTGCTTTCTTTAAAAGAGCAATTACTCCGGTTTGCAAGTTGTCCCGTGCAGGATTCAAACCGGTCTATATCACGGTTAATGATGAGGAATCTCAAGCCAACTCCTCAAGTCGCCTTGAGACTCGGAGGCTACGATGAGATGACTCAGCAAATATCGTGAGATTTAAGACCCCGAGTCATTGGAGGGAAGATAAACCAGTCCCAGAGGCTACCGCCATATTGGTAAAAAATTAAAGGCCGTCAGAGAATTTCCGGCTTCGAAAGTATATGACAGTTACAAAATCCTGACTCAATGAAGAAGTTCCGGGTCATCAGAAAGGATTCCGGTTTACAATCCGGCTCAAGGGAAGTCAGTCTCGCTGAAGCTCTCAAATGTCCGGTTTAAAATCCAGTTCAAGGGAAATATGTTCCCCCATAAAGCTCTGAAGCTCTCAAATCCGGTTTAAGAATTTCTGGTTCAAAAAGGAATTGACTTCTCGCAAGTTCGAGTTTAAAGGTCATCAGAAAATTTCCGGCTGAAAATGAAGATTCTGGTTTAAAATCCGGTTCAAGGGAAAGGTGTCTCCCAAAAAGCTTTGAAGCTCTCAATATCTGGTTCAAAATCCCGGTTCAAGAAGAATTTATCTCTTGTAAAAAGTTAAAGGTTGCTGAAGAGGACCTGTTGCCATGATGCACGGTTCAAACATGGGTATCCTGCCTTATTGGCTTATCATATTATTGGTTACATGGGGGCTTCAGCTTACAAAGCGGAGTTTTATCCATTAATCCGGCTATCGCGCCACAACAAAGCTTGGGAGCTTCACACGCAAGGGGCCAAAGAGAGTCTTGTTGCTACGCACAACTCAAACATAGGCACCCATTGAGCACAGCTCACAAAGTTACTTGGGGGCTCTTTGTGTCAAATACCAAAGAGTTTGAAAGGACCCTTGTAACTGGGTATCGTCCCACGGCTTGGAAGCCTGGTGTATTCACCTAAAACCCCAGGTTAACCTGCCTTCATCAAGTAAGCCACTCCTATCCAGGTAATCCTGGCATGACCCACGGAACGTTTGACAGTTACTCTCACTGAGACCCTGAACTTGCCAAACATAAAACGACGATTGGTTAGTTGGAGGCCCATCTTAAAAGGCTTTGTCAAATGGTTTGACTCAGCGGCCTGGCAGCCCATGAAAAGCCTCGAATTTGGGCCTAGCAGCCCTTGAAAAGCCTTGACCACACGATTTTATTTGCTTTTGTCAAGATTTTTCTCTTTTGATAAATTTTATGTTGAACCGGCGTCTATTGACCCGGCATGACTATCAGTCATCAAATTAACCCAGTGTTCATTAACCCGGCTCGACTTTCAACTACACGTTGTTAGTACATAATCACTTATAATCTGGCGTTTATTGACCTGACCTGGCTTTGGACTATAAGTCGCCAGTATATATTTGGATTGCGCCATTGGAATTATGCGCTTATAAATCATTGGGTATATTATTCTAATAGCCAACATGGCTGGATTTTTATGGTTATCAATAACCAGTATTATGATTAAGGTTTTCAAAGTCGCTTTAGCGCAATGGCTATCATATTATCAATGGATATGATTTATTCTACAATTGAAGGAATAGTCCCGAGTTGCTGCAGGCTTACGACCCGGCACTTGGGGGCTACATTATTTAAGTTGATATTACATCAAATCTGCAAGTCTCATGTCGAGCATGCACCATGACAGTTGGGGGCTAATGCAAAGTCATTTTTTGATCACCTTATTGAAGACCCGACTCATCACATTGTAATGAGCCGGCCCTTGGGGGCTACCAATTGCTCCTGTCAACAATTCAAGATACAAAGCTTTTTATTCATTATATTGAAGGATCCACTACTCAGTTGGTAAAGCACAAGGCTCTTAACCTTGTGGACGTGAATTCAAGCACCATGATGGGGGTTACATCATATGATGTTATTCTCAATGAAGTATATATAAAGTCCCAGCTGAATATTATCTTACTGAGCCGGCCCTTGGGGACTACACGTTGCTGTTAAAATCTACATGATCATATTTTCGAAAGTCCCTGCTCATTATTTACATAATGACCCAGCCCTTGGGGGCTACACGTTGCTGTTAAAATCTACATGATCATAATTTCGAAAGTCCCTGCTCATTATTTACATAATGACCGGGCCCTTGGGGGCTACACTGGTTGAAGTTTTTATGAGCATAAGGAAATTACAAGTCCCAGGTTGCTGCAAGCATGACAACCCGACACTTGGTTGCTACATATATGGAATACTCAGTTCTGACTAGTGATTGAGATGAACAACCTGGATTTCTTCAAGCTTGTGACATTCATATTGAAGCAAGTCTTAAGCTGTTGCTATGTTACCTTCTTAAGACTTGGGGGCTACAAGTGATAGGCATATAAGAGGTATATTTTCAAACTTGATGTTAACTACAATTATGACCTGGTGCCATCAATATTTATAAACCGGTAATGATAAACCGGCAAGTTCAAGTCTTAAACCGGCACAGTTTAACATTCTCAAACCGGCAAGTACAAGTCTTAAACCGGCACAGTTTTACATTCTCAAACCGGCAAGTTCTACATTCTTAAATCGGCTGTACATCAGATGAGTATTTCAAAGGCCAATATTTTTGTGAAGCATTGGGAGCTGAAGTCAAAGGTGTTATTCTTCACAATATTTATCCATGACAAACCAATGTCAGCAAATTGATTATGAAGCTGGTCTATTGACTCGGATTTTCTAGAAGGAAATGACAATGATTTAAAGATCCTCAGGATCAGTTTAACATGGATAAATCCAAATTAAACTGGGGGCTAATGTCGGGGATATACCCCGCGGTATGACCCGGCTGGAATGTTAAACCGGCGGATGGCAAACCGGCGGAGAGTTAAGACAGAGAGTCAAGACAGATGGCTAAGACAGACGGTAAACCGGCAGAACAATGTTAAACCAGCAGACCAATGTTAAACCGGTAGACAATGTTAAACCGGCAGACAATGTTAAACTGGCAGACCAATGTTAAACCGGCAGACGTTAAGAAGCCCAGGAAGGGAAGTCAAAATAGTTTTAGTTAAAGTCCGAGTTGGACTCCACATGTAACCCACCCCTTCAACATATATAAGGAGGGGCAGAGCTCCCAAAAAGGGGACAAGATTCACAAGTTCCACAAGTTGGACAAGTTAGGTTTAGACAATAGCTCTCAAGATAGAGCACTCTTTTAACCGTGATAATCATCATCAATATCAATGAAGCAGGATGTAGGCTTTTACCTCCACCGTGAGGGGCCGAACCTGGGTAAAACATCGCGTCTCTCGTCCCACTCAACCCCTCTCAAGCTACCACATAGATGTGTTGGCCTCGCGACTAAGTCCTGACACTAAGGACATCTGCCGTGACAATTCCACGACAGATCCGAAATTTCTTTTGAATAAGCAGCAGCACGAGGCTCGCCGCACAACCCGGCACCACGTCCAAACAGTCACTTCGACCGGTTTACCGAACTCCCCGGTTCGAAAACGCCGACATGAGGTCTCACCCACTTCTGACACTTCTTATCCCAAGGCAGGCTATTTCCGACAACCTCTTAATCTGTCTGATTTGAATTATCAGGTAACACCTCCTTCATCATCCGGCGAATCGACGGCCACACAACTCCCTCCTCTTAAAACTGTTGCTGGGTAAGTATTTCAACTCAATATTTTGACGCTTTACACTTTGTATGCTATGCTAACATTTGCATATGTTCTTTTTAGAGCCAAGGCTAGACCTAGTAAGAAGGCTCGGGTGAATAACCCGTCTGACAACCATGTGGTGATTGAACCGGAGCCGACTACGGAACTGGAAGGTCCAAATACTGAGGCCATGTTTGATGAACCGCCCCCTCAATATCATAATGTTGATGAACAAGAAGAAGTTGATACCGCTGTGCAAGCTGATAAACCGACAAGTCCAGTCCGAACTGATGATGGACCTTCTAGTCCAGTTAAGGCTACTGATATTCCATCAACTCCAGAAAAGGCTGCTGGTGACAAGGAAGATGAGGTTATCATTACAGGCGTTGGCCACACCTCCCCTGGCCATCCTGTTATATTGGCAAAACATAGTGCTAAAGAAGAACGTGCTACCATGGAGAAAGGCAAGTGGAGCACCGATTTATCAAGCTATGTCCACCTTAACGCCCAAGAGCTCCATTCTGGTTTTCTAAACCGTCTGTACACAAACCGTGACTATAAAGCCGGTTGAGTGAATTTATGAAGGAACATTATGAAGTAAGTACAAATCATTTTGTCTCTTAAGTCCAATTGTAAGTACCAATTCTAGTAGCTCCCAAGGGCTGATTTATGATAGTAACCTAAAACCGGGATTTCATAATACCATACTTCTGCATACTTATCCTCCAAGGGTTGGTTGATCCTTTAAAAATGAACTGGTACTTTAGCATTGTATCCTCGTAACTTTCGCCTGTGTAGTCCCCAAGGGTCGGTTTACCTTTCCAAGGTGAACCGGGACTTTAACCAATGTTACTTTTGAGAAGATGTACATTAGCCCCCAAGTGCCAAGAATAATGCTTGTATTATAAGCTTGGGACTTGAAATAATTTTCCAGAATGAAGCGAGTAGGCATTAGCCCCCAAGTGCAAAGTGCATAACTTGTTATACGCTTGGTACTTCAAATATATACAACTTGTTGATGACATGTATGTTCTTTATAGGCTAAGCTGAGTAAAAAGGACTCCCAAACCGCTGATCTTCAAGAGAACATCAAATCTTAGCAAGCGGAGGCTTCTAAAGCCAAAGAGGAACTGACCAATGCCTTAACAGCCATGGAGAAGCTGAAGGAAAACTTCAAGAAGGAACGTGCAGATTGGGACATGGAGAAGATCACTTTAGTAAAAAAGGCCGAAGACGTAGAGGCAACCCTTAAAACGGTGGTCGAAGAACTCACTGGTTTAAAGCGGCAAATGAACACTATGACCTCTGCTGTATTTGGTAAGTATCCTCATCTGATATTTTCAAGTCATTATACCGTATGACTTACCGGTTATTTATACTTGCGATGTCATAGGGACCCACATTACCCATCTGGGCTCTGACATGCGGATGAAGCTGAAGGCAGCCTATACCTTGATAGAGCAGTTGTATTCCGGATCCCAACGGGCTATCTGCACTGCTCCTTATAATAGGCCTCCACCAACACTAATAAAAGAAACTATCGAGAACCTGTCCATGTTGCTTGCCCAGTTGGATGAACTCAAAAGATCAGCTACAAGGTCAGGCGCGCTGACTGCGCTAATTCGGGCCAAGGCATGGATTCCATATCTTGAACCGGCAGATATCGGCCAAGGCTACCCAGTGTGAAGGAAGATGGTACAAAATTTAACAATGATGACCTCCGAAGGCTGACAAGGGAAATGTGAACCATAGCGAGCAAATTGGCGGATGAAACGAATCTATCTCATTATCAGCCAGTTTATGATGTTGATCAGAAAAGATATCCTGCACCGATACATGATGTAGAGGATCTTGTTCCGCCAATTCGTAAGCACACTTATGCCCCTGACATTGATCCTTCCCCCCTTATAAGTGAAGAAGCCGTTTTCCAAGCTTTAACCCATTGTTGTTTGAAAAAGGGTGATGAGACCAATGTGTAGTATTGATGACTCCTTCAAGGGTTGTCGGTTTACGAGAAAACCGTACCAGGTTATGATAAATACCAGTTTTATCCATATACTACTAGTGACTTGTAGTCAAAACCAGACCGGCACAATGAACGCCGATTATAGCTGATCGTGTACAAACAATTTAGCATTGTAAGCCACGCCGCGTTGTAACCAACGCCGGTTTATCACAAAATACTTATGAATATAAAAAAAAGAAAAACGCAAAAAACACAAGAAGAATATGCAAGGCTTTTCATGGGCTGCCAGGCCCTAAATCGAGGCTTTTCATGGGCTGCCAGGCCACTGAGTTAAACCATTTTTCAAAGCCTTTTAAGATGGACCTCAATCCTTAACCAATCATCGTTTTAACTTTGACAAGTTCAGGGTCTATGAGATTGACTTGTCAAACGTTCGAGGGGTCATACCAGGTTTACCTGGACGGAGTGGCTTACTTAAAGAGGCAGGATAACCCGGGTTTTAGGTGAATACACCTGGCTTCCAAGCCGGGCTTGATAGCCTATTGCAAAGGTGTAGACTCTTTGATCTTTGAGAAGCAAAGAGCCCCTAAGCAACATGTGAACTATGCTCGGTGGGTGCCTATGTTTGAGTTCTGCTGGTGCAACACTCCCTTTGGCCCCACATAATTTCCTATTGGCCTTAAGCCTATCAAGAGGTGTAGCTATGGTGTGAATACAACCAAGCCCCCTAGTGATTTCCCTTTGGCCCTAAGCCGATCAAGAGGTGTAGTTAAGGTTCAGATATGACCAAGCCCCCTAGTGATTTCCTTTTATATGTGTGGCTTTACAAGCCGGATCAATAGAACTCCGCTTTGTAAACTGAAGCCCCCATGAAAACACATGATGTAAAAACAAACAGAGACCTCGCTTTAGCTGAGGCTCCGGTTTATTATATTGACTATAATATATACATTGTCATAATTATGTACATAAAAAAGAGCCTATGGCTCAAGTATAGTAAGGCCGAAGATGAGCTATATTCCACGGCCGCTGGGTCTCCTCCTCTGATTTACATGTGTCTTTGTGCTCTCAACATCGATAAGGTAGTATGATCCATTGTGAAAAATTTTGCTGACCACAAAAGGCCCTTCCCAAGGTGGGGATAGCTTGTGCATATCAGTCTGATCTTGGATGAGCCGGAGAGCCATATCGCCTTCTTGAAAAGTTCTGGTTTTAACCCGGCGGCTGTGATAACGTCGCAGATCTTGTTGATAAATCGCCAAACGTGCCGCCGCAATATCACGTTCCTCATCTAACAGGTCCAATGAGTCTTGAAGTGCTTTTTCATTATCAACTTCAACATAAGCTGCCACACGGGGCGAGTCATGACGTATGTCACTAGGGAGAACTGCTTCTTCTCTGTAAACCATTAAGAATGGCGTGTAACCCGTAGATCTGTTTGGTGTGCTGTTGATGCTCCATAATACGGAAGGTAACTCCTCCACCCAACAACCCGGCGTCTGCTTTAAAGGAACCATAAGTCGGGGCTTGATACCTCTCAAAATTTCTTGATTGGCCCTTTCTACCTGACCATTAGATTAGGGGTGAGCCACCGATGAAACGTCAAGCCGGATGTGCTCTCGTTGACAAAATTCCTCCATAGCACCCTTGGACAGATTAGTACCATTATCAGTGATAATGCTGTGTGGAAAGCCAAACCGGAATATCACCTTTTTGATGAATTGAACCACCATGGCCGCATCACACTTACTGACTGGCGCTGCCTCTACCCACTAGGTAAACTTATCAACTTCTACCAATAGGTGAGTCTTCTTGTCCTTGGACCTCTTAAAAGGTCCAACCATATCGAGCCCCCAAGTTCCAAACGGCCAAGTTATTGGGATCTTTCTTAATTCTTGGGCCAGAACATGAGCATGGCGTGCAAACTTTTGACAACCATCACACCTCTTTACCAAATCCTCAGCATCCGCATGAGCCATCAACCAATAGAAGCCATGACGAAAAGCCTTAGCCACCAAGGATTTTGAACTGGCATGGTGACCACAATCTCCCTCATGGATCTTACGCAAGATCTCACAACCTTCTTGAGGAGAGACACAACGCTGAAATGCTCCTGAGACGCTACAATGATGTAGCTCCCCATTGACAATGGTCATTGACTTGGATCGCCGGATTATCTGCTGGGCCAAGGTTTCGTCGTCTGGCAACTCGCCTCAGTTCATGTATGCCAGGTACGTGACCATCCAATCCGGAATAACATGAAGAGCCGCCACCAATTGAGCCTCCGGGTCGGGCACAGCCAAATCCTCCTCCGTATGTATCTTCACTAACGGATTATGTAGTACATCGAGGAAGGTATTGGGTGGCACCGGTTTATGTTGAGAGCCTAAGGGACATAAAGCGTCTGCTGCTTCATTCTTCCGCCGCTCTATATGGTCCACTTGATAACCCTTGAAGTGACCAACCACTGCCTCCACCTCTTGTCTATATGTTGCCATAAGTGGTTCCTTGGAATCCCAAGTGCTAGATACCTGCTGAGCCACCAGGTCCGAGTCACCAAAGCACTTAACCTGGCTTAAGTTCATTTCCTTAGCCATCCGAAGACCATGGAGCGAGGCCTCATACTCAGCTGCATTGTTAGTACAAGGGAACATTAAACGGAGAACATAACAAAACTTATCACCTCGTGGGGAAGTTAATATGACTCCAGCCCCCGAGCCCAACAATTTCCTGGACCCATCAAAGTGAATAGTCCAATAAGTGTTGTCTGGCTTTTCCTCCGGTGCTTGCGAATTTGTCCAGTCATTGATGAAGTCCACAAGTGCTAGGGATTTGATTGCTGTGCGAGGTGTATATTTTAGCCCATGAGGTCCATGCTCAATAGCCCACTTAGCAATCCGGCCAGTTGCTTCTGTGTTTTGGATGATAACTCCCAGGGGGGCTGAACTGACCATTGTGATAGGATGACCCCGAAAATAATGTTTGAGCTTCCGGCTTGCCATAAAAACCAACATACACCAGTTTCTGCCAATGTGGGTATCTTTGTTTGGACTCGATAAGCACCTCGCTGATATAATAAACCGACCATTGAACCGGATACTCTTTCCTAGCCTCCTTGTGCTCCACAACAATAGCCACACTAACAGCTCGGGCATTAGCAGCCACATATAGCAATAAGGGCTCCTTATCAACCGGAGCCGCAAGGACAGGTGGCTCAGCTAACTGTCTTTTCAGATCTGCAAGTGCTTCATCAGCAGCATCACTCCAGACGAGGTGATCTGTTTTTCTTTAACATATGATACAAAGGGATAGCCTTCTCTCCAAGGCGACTGATAAACTGGCTTAAGGCTGCAATCCGGCCCGCCAAACGTTGGACATTGTTAAGGCACGCCGGTTTAGCCAGAGACGTGATAGCCGTGATCTTCTCCGGAATAGCCTCAATCCCCTTGTTGGACACCAGAAAACCCAAAAGCTTGCCTGCCGGTACACCAAAGACACATTTGGCCGGATTAAGCGTCATCTTATAAACTCGGAGGTTATCAAAAGTTTCCCTCAAGTCACCTATCAATGTCTCCTCCTTTCTGGATTTCACCACAATATCATCCACGTATGCATGTACGTTGCGCCCAATCTGTTTAAGTAGACAATTCTGAACACAGCGCTGATAAGTTGCCTAGGCACTCTTGACACCGAAAGGCATAGATACATAGCAGAAGGCACCAAAGGGAGTTATGAAGGCTGTCTTCTCCTGGTCCTTAAGTGCCATTTTGATCTGATGATAACCAGAATAAGCATCCAGAAAACACAAATGGTCACAACCTGTCGTAGCATCAATAATTTGATCGATTCGATGGAGAGCAAAGGGGTCAGCTGGACAGGCTTTATTTAAGTCTGTGTAATCCTCACACATACGCCAAGTGCCATTTTTCTTAAGTACCAACACCAGATTAGCTAGCCACTCAGGGTGAAAGACCTCCACAATAAACCTTGCTGCCAAGAGCCGGGCTACCTCCTCACCAAAAGCTTTACGCCTTTCTTCATTGAAGCAGCGAAGAAACTGCTTGACCGGTTTGAACTTAGGATCTATATTAAGGGTGTGCCCAGCGAGTTCCCTCGGTACAACTGGCATGTCAGAAGGCTTCCATGCAAAGATGTCCCAGTTCTCACGGATGAACTCGATGAGCGCGCCTTCCTATTTCGGATCCAAGTTAGCGCTGAAGCTGAACTACTTGGATGAATCGCCAGGAGCAACGTCAATCAGTTTAGTCTCCTCAGCCGATTTAAACTTCAGTGCCGGATCATGCTTAGTAGTTGGCTTTTTCAGAGAAGTCATATATGCCAGATCAACATTGTCTTTGTAAAATTTTAGCTCCTCCGTGGCACAAACCGACTCAGCATAAACTGCATCACCTTCTTCACATTCCAAAGCAATCTTCCGGCTCCCATGCACCGTGATGGTCCCCTTATGACCCGGCATCTTAAGCTGCAAATAAACATAACAAAGCCTTGCCATGAACTAAGCATAAACGGCCGTCCGAACAGGGCATGATATGGACTCTTGATTTTCACCACTTAAAAAGTCAACACCTCTGATCTTGAATCATGATCATCTCCAAAAGCAACTTCCAAAGCTATCTTGCCAACTGGGTATGCCGATTTACCAGGCACTACCCCATGAAACACAATGTTCGACGACTTAAGATTCTTATCTGTTAACCCCATGCGACGAAAGGTTTCATAGTAAAGGATATTGATACTGCTTCCTCCATCCATAAGCACCTTGGTAAATTTATACCCCCCAACCTAGGGTGCCACCACTAAAGCCAAATGACCCAGATTGTCAACCCGGGGCGAATGATCCTCTCGACTCCACAGGATGGGTTGTTCAGACCAGCACAGATAACGAGGTACCGCCGGTTCAATGGAGTTCACAGCTCATTTATCAAGCTTTTGATCACGCTTACATAAGCTAGGGGTGAAGACATGATACCGCCCACTATTCAACTATTTTGGATTGCTCTGATAAACCGATTGCTGCTGCTGTTGATTCCCCTGATGGTTGTAACCTCCCTGGTTGCCCTGGCTGTTGTGACTGCCATGTCTGGTTTGGTTGCCCCGGAACCCTGAACCGGAACTGCCACCACCATAACCCGGCCCATGGAAACCGCCTCCTGAACCGCCAGGCGGTCCATTGTCATATTGAAAGAGATTTGAATTTTTGAACTCCCGCATGATGAAGCAATCCTTCCAAAGATGCGTAGCTGGCCTCTCCTTTGATCTGTGCTTTGGGCAAGGCTGGTTTAACAGGCGCTCCAGATTGGGGCCTAACCCTCCACCCCGCTGGGGCAGTTTACCCTTACGCCGCTGACAGTTATCCTTGGCGTTGGTGTTAGCCACAAAGTCCAAGCTATTATCCGCCTTGCGTTTACCTTTGTTCCCATGACCTGCCGGATTATGCTGCTGCCCCTTGGCGTTAACGCTCTTCTTTCCCTTCCATGTCTTGTCATCATCAGACTCGGGGTCCTTGGTACTATCAGAGTCGACATATTTTACCAGAGCCGCCATAAGCGTTCCCATGTCATTACAATGACGTCTGAGCCGTCCCAATTTCAGCTTCAAAGGTGCAAACTAGCAATTGCCTTCCAATGTTAAAACAGTTGTGTCAGCATTGATGCGGTCTGATGAATGCAAAATCTCCGAAACCCGGTGCACCCACTGGGTTGTTGATTCTCCTTCCTCCTGGACACAAGGAGCTAAATCCACAATGGACATGGGTTGCTTGCATGTATATTTGAAGTTCTAGATAAACCGGGCCCTTAAATCGGCCCATGATCCAATAGAGTTGGCTGGCAGATTTTTCAACCACGTGCGAGATATTCCCTCCAACATCATGGTAAAGTATTTGGCACACACCGCTTCGTCCACATCCATCATCTCTATTGCCATCTCATAACTCTCCACCCATGACTCAGGGGATAAAGCGGTGTAATTCGGCACCTTACGCGGGCCTTTGAAATCCTAGGGTAACCGTACATTGTGTAGCGCTGGGACAAGACATGGCACTCCCAAAGAACTGGACGTAACCCCTAGTTCCACCGATGTTGTTGGACGAACCGGAGTGAACTGACGAACCGGCGTGAGCTGATGAACCGGAGCTTCGTGTTGTGCCGCTAACTCGGCTTCCCGACGTGCCCTAGCGCGATCTACTACATCCCGGGCATTGCCACCACCAACCGTCGGGATACTGCCACGGGGCAGATTACGATTCCTCGCACTACTTGATATGGCCGGTTTCATCGATATGCCTACTGTAGCTCCGGCTTGGGCAGGGAGTAGAATGAATCCTTTCGCGGCTATATGAATGGGCCTGCTGCTGAGTCAAAGCTGTCTGAAGGAGCTCCCTAGCCCGTTGTGTCTCAACTGCTACTGGGGACTCGCCATCAATCCGGAGAGCTGCCAATTGTGAAGCGGCAGCAACGATGTTATCCAATGGGTTAGAGTAATCACCAGGAGGTGTTGAGATGTGTCATGGTGGAATGTCATTCTAACGAGGAGGAGGTGGTGGATCCGTCCCACGAGGCTGAACCGGTGCCCTGGTCCCAGGTGCCTCTGCCCGGTTTACCACAGGTTGGTTGCTAGTGCCTGCCCCTGGCGTGTTAAAGAGATTCCTCGCCTCCAAGACCGACGGAAGGTGCGACTGGTATCTTCTCCTCATGATGTCATCTGACGCACTCTGATCCAGCATAAGCCGGTATGCCTGAGCCTCCAATCGGGCCCACTCTGTAGCCATCCTGGTGTTTTCTCCTGCCAGGTCCGCTTTAGCCTGAGTTATCTGATCCTTCACCTTTGCAATCTCTGTGTTGTGCTGATCCCGGTTTGCCGTGTCCACCTCTACTGCCAGCAACGTTGCTATAGCATCGAACAGATCGGACAAAACCTGAGCTGGAGGCGGTGCAGAGCCCCCTGCTCTCGCTGGTGTTGGTGTTGCTGTTGCTGAACTGAAGATCATTGTCGCGGCGGTAGAAGAGTGCTGCGCTGGTTGTGTACCGGCCATGAAGACCGCGACCTGGCTTGGCAGATCGAGGGGGTCCGAAATACTGTTGCCATCGGAACCTCCACTAATTCGGCCATCCTGCAGCTGGTACAGCGACTCGGTCTCTCCGGTTGAAGACTCATCATCAGATCAGACAATGGTTTCGCCACCAGATGGCTATCTATCCTCATATTCCGCTCCATGGATGACACCTACGAAGACATGCTTTACAGTGGGCTGAACCTGGACCGAGCTTGCACAATGTGCCATCTCGATGATGTCGGTGCAGTTGTCCGGCTCAGGGCCCGGTTCGCCGATCTTGCCGATGAAGACGTGAATTCCACCAAAGGAGACCCGGTACCCATACTCGACTGAACCGGCCTCGGGACCCCATCTTGCATCGTCGATGTAGAGCTTGCCGCGACGACTTTTAGTCATCTGGCCCACAGCGTATCCCTTGAGTCCTTCGAAGCTGCCCTTCAATAACTCGAAACCATCGTACGATAGCCCCAGAGTGGGCGCCAACTATCATGGTTTTTTCACAGCTGATGTCCTTGTGAAAGGACTTAGTCGTGGAGCCATCGCTACGAGTTAGCTTAAAGGGGTTAAAGCGGACGAACGACGCACGAGTTTTATACTGGTTCGGCCCCTTACGATGAAGGTAAAAGCCTACTCCAGTTGTGATGGAATTGCTAGGGTTTCGATGACCAGGGAGCGAATCCTCTTTGCCTGGATCTCGAGTTCTCGTGTGTTGTCCGAAAACCGCCGCCGGGTCGCCCCTTTATATACATAGGTCAACGCCCGGCGGTTTACAGAGTCCCAAGGCCGAATCATCAATGTATCCAACTCGGTCTCTATTCCTTCCATCTTACAATACAAGTTACATGATAATGTCAGTTTATGTATACAGGCCTTAACCTGCCTTTGGGCCTTAGGCCTTCGTGAAGCACCATCATCCTTTGTCTTCCTGGGCTTCAAATAGTAATCATCATATAGTTAACCTGGCCACTCCTGTCCGGTTTATGTCCAGTAATAATATCCCTAACAGGCTCCCTCCCACATCCTAGTAGCAGCACTTAGCTCTGCGCTGGTGAGAAGACTAGACTAGGTGTCGGACGCGACTGTTCATTTGCTTTCTGTAGTTAGTTTGTACCTTTTAACAAAATTTGGAGTTCTGGCATTTCTCGATTGCTTGGTTGGGTTCCCTTTTCCTCTACATCTTCGCTCGCTTCTTTGTTTTGCGTCAGGGAGGACAGCAGTTGCCTGACGCTCTCCCTCGTGCACCTCGCACGGGGGCTGGGCAGGTCTGTGCGTGTGCTCGGCTAGCCTGAACCACGAACACACCCCACCAAAGCCCTGTCGCCCTAGAGCTTCGGCTCCCTTGATCTTCACAAGGTGCCCTCGATTGGGCTCGTGATCGGCACACCTCCTAAGTCTGTGCCCCACGGGTACCACGACATTGTGGACCGGGCCATGATTAGCCCATGCCTAAGGGCTCGTGCAAGGAAGAGAAAGGCACCCAACAGATGTCCTAACAAATTCTGCAGCTGTGCAACGCCTCCCGAGGTCAATGACCCCCGAGTCAGCGACAAGGAGGCCTTATCGGATGCTACAAGGCGCGCCCTCGCGAGACAGGAAACTACCCCGGGCGTATCAAGCTAAGTTATCCTTCTGCGTCTACGTGGAGCATGAATGTCACAAAACAACATAGAAACAATAAACATAGCATAGCAGCATTAAACCACAGTTCATTACATGCCCTCGCAGGGCCCATGCTTGTTTTTTGGAATGAAGGAAAAAAGGAAAGGATGAGCAAAAGCGGCCCGCATGACCACGACAGCTGTCGAGGCACGGCTCCGAGGGCCTCCCAGACTCAGCTCAATTTGAGTCCCTCTCGTGCTTCACCGCCGCGCAGCGGCGAGATGACCCGCCGCCGTCCTTGAAGCGGGCCCGGCGGCGAGGCAGCTGGTCGTAACCGCCGCTACTAGTGCTCTTGCTGGCGGAGAAGCTGCCGCCGTTGGGCGAACCATGGTCGTCGCCAAGGGAAAGCTCGCACTCAGCCTCATCATGGCCGTCGCCCAGTCCGAGCTCCCCGTCGTTGTTGCTGTCTTTGAGACAGCACCCTGTGCGATGACCATCTTCCCCAAATACCCTCAAGGAGAGGGTCGCGGTGCCTTCATACTTGAAGTGGAGGGTACACCGCCCACTCAGGACGCACGTGCGGGCAAATGTCTGCCAGCCACGGGCCAGGGCCACATTGCCCGGGGCGGAGACCAGCACTGTGATCGACGAGGCCTTGCTGCAGCAACTGTCGGCCTGCAGCCAGAGGCCGTCAAGACCCCGGGCCGGCAGCTCACTAACAAAGGAGCACGAAAGCTGGAGCCAGCTGCCGGCCAGACTCTCTTACCACACAACGAACTCCGGGAGCACCTCCGTCAAGTGGAAACGCGGCCGAGGAGGCCGGGCGACCACGGCACGCCTCTCGTCGGCGCAAGGGCTACTCTGCCTAGAGCGGCCCTTGCCATGGGAGGAGATGCCGCTATGGCCGCCGAGGATGATGGCAGTCCCCGAAGGACTGCGACCACGCCCCCAAGGAGCCACAGGAGGGGTCACGACGTGCTTACGGGGATGGCCCCGCCCCCTCTTGGGCAGCAGCCAGCCGGGCCCCTCCTGGTGAGCCTTCCCCTTCTCTGCCGCCATGAACCTCTTCATGGGCGCCATGGGACTGCGGCGAGACAGCGAGGCAAGGAGGAAGAAGAAGGAGCAATCGGCAAGGAAGCAGAGATGGGCGAGGGGGCTCTACCCCTTCTGTCATTTATAGCCAAAAGGAGTCCAACCACCGGCCTCCACGATCGAAGGTAATGATGGTTTTCTTATGCATGAAGCAGGGTCTCGTCAAGCCGGACGGTTGCTGAGGCAGCGTGGGAAAGCGGAGACGCCCGCGTCCCACCAATCGCCACACATCAATCAAGGCCGCTGCCAGTTGGGGCCCGCAATGCTCCGCACTTGCCTTTGGCTTCGCCTTGAAGCCAAGTCCGAGAGTGCCTTGGGCCCGGGGGCTACTATCGGCATCCTGGGAACGGGGGTGCCCAGACTTGCATGCCTGTGGCCCAGAGCATAGCTCCACCAGCGGCCTGGTATGGCCCATCTTCAGCAGCAGCAACTCAAGACCCTCGCGAGGGGCCGAGCCTAACAAGGTGGACGACAACAAGACATCCCTGAGGGCAGCCTCACTAGGGTGGCTCCTGAGGAGCGGAGATATCTATGCAAGGAGCACCTCGCGAGGTTCGCGTGACATGGCCATGACAACCAAGGCCAGGCGGGCGCAGCGTACCAGTTTCCTATTTGGTGCTAAGGAGGCAAGCACATGCGTGGGGTCCCGAGGAATCAGGCAGAGGTTTCCATATATGTGCAACATGACTAAGGCTAGCAGGACGGCAGGACGGAGGTCATCACGGAGCTCATAGCAGCATGAGCACTAGAGCCCTTGGCAGACGAAGACCACCTTTTGTCAGGATAGCTTGTACTAGTTGTCCCCCTTCAAACTTGGTTGTTGTGGGATCCCTTCCCGCCTAACATTCGGGAAGAGGACCAAGGACACTATAAATAGGACCTAGCCACCACCATAGAGGGGGCATCTGGGATCAGATTCATTCCACCCTAATGAGCTCACCAGTTCATCGAGCCCAAGAACACCCAACCTCCTGATGCTGTTCATCCATTGTATTAGTTCATCCTCAGCCCCCCAGGCAATCCACCCACAAGCTGGAGTAGGGTATTACTCTGAAAGGTGGCCCAAACCAGTATAAACCCTCGCGTCTCTTGTTCCTTGGGTTCGTTGAGCTAGGCCGTGGAACCGTTGAGCATGTGAGTTGGAGAGAGTGTTCTTCATGCGCACCCCAGAGTTCAAACCTCGCAAGAGTTTGTCGGAACCCGTAATCTGACACATACCTAGTTCAATCTTGTTACTGGCAAGTCTCTTTACTTGTTCCGTAATACATCACCTCGTGACTAACTCCTTTGTCACTTGCTTGCAAGCTTATGATGTGTATTACCAAGAGGGCCCAGAGATACCTCTCTGATACTCGGAGTGAAAAATCCTAATCTCGATCTATGCCAACTCAACAAACACCTCCGAAGATACCTGTAGAGCATCTTTGTAATTACCAAGTTATGTTGTGACATTTGATAGCACACAAGGCATTCCTCCCGTATCCGAGAGTTTCATAATCTCATATTCGAATAAATATGTATTTGACATGAAGAAAGCAATAGCAATAAAACTGAACGATCAATATGCTAAGCTAACGGATGGGTCTTTTCCATCACATCATTCTCATAATGATGTGATCCCGTTATCAAATGACAACTCATGTCCATGGTTAGGAAACCTTAACCATCTTTGATTAACGAGCTAGTCAAATAGAGGCTCACTAGGGACACATTGTTTGTCTATGTATTCACACATTTATTTACATTTCCGATCAATACAATTCTTGCATGAATAATAAATATTTATCATGAATAAGGAAATATAAAATAACAACTTTAGTATTGCCTCTAGGGCATATTTCCTTCAGCCTCTCACTTGCACTAGAGGCAATAATCTAGATTACATTGTAATGATTCTAACACCCATGGAGTCTTGGTGCTGATCATGTTTGGCTCGTGGAAGAGGCTTAGTCAATGGGTCTGCTACATTCAGATCCATTTGTATTTTGCAAATCTCTATGTCTCCCTCCTTGACTTGATCACGGACGGAGTTCAAGCATCTCTTTATATGTTTGGTTCTTTTGTGAAATCTGGATTCCTTTGCTAAGGCAATTGCTCCAATATTGTCACAAAAGATTTTCATTGGACCCGATGCACTAGGTTTTACACCTAGATCAGATATGAACTCCTTCATCCAGAATCCTTCATTTGCTGCTACCGAAGGAGCTATGTACTTCGCTTCACATGTAGATCCCGCCATGATGCTATGCTTGGAACTGCACCAACTGGTAGCTCCACCATTCAAAATAAATACGTCTCCAGTTTGTGATTTAGAGTCATCCAGATCAGTGTCGAACTAGCATCGACGTAACCGTTTACGACGAGCTCTTTGTCACATCCATAAATGAGAAACATATCCCTGGTCCTTTTCAGGTACTTCAAGATATTCTTGACCGCTGTCCACTGATCCACTCCTGGATTACTTTGTTACCTCCATGCCAGACTTATGGCAAGGCACACATTAGGTCTGGTACAGAACATAGAATACATGATAGAACCAATGGCTGAGGCATAGGGAATGACTTTCATTTTCTCTCTATCTTCTGCTATGGTCGGTCACTGATCCATTTTCAACTTCTTCCAAACATTGTCAAGGTATGTGCTTTGTGAAAGTCCTATTAGGCGTCATGATCTATCTCTATAGATCTTGATGCCCAATATATAAGCAGCTTCACCAGGTCTTTCATTGAAAAACTCTTATTCAAGTATCCTTTTATGATGTCCCGAAATTCTACATCATTTCCAATCAACAACATGTCATCCACATATAATATTAGAAATGCTACAGAGCTCCCACTCACTTTCTTGTAAACGCAGGCTTCTCCGAAAGTCTATATAAAACCATACGCTTTCATCACCTCATCAAAAGTGTATATTCCAACTCCGAGATGCTTGCACCAGTCCATAGATGGATCGCTGGAGCTTGCACACTTTGTTAGCACCTTTAGGATCGACAAAACCTTCTGGTTGCATCATATACAACTCTTCTTTAAGAAATCCATTAAGGAATGCAGTTTTGACATCCATTTGCCAGATTTCATAATCATAAAATGTGGCAATTGCTAACATGATTCAGACAGACTTAAGAATCACTACGGGTGAGAAAGTCTCATCATAGTCAACTCCTTGAACTTGTCGAAAACCTTTTGCAACAAGTCGAGCTTTGTAGACAGTAACATTACCATCAACGTCAGTCTTCTTCTTGAAGATCCATTTATTCTGTATGGCTCGCCAATCATCGGGCAAGTCCATCAAAGTCCACACTTTGTTCTCATACATGGATCCTATCTCAGATTTCATGGCCTCAAGCAATTTATCGGAATCTGGCTCATCATAGCTTCTTCATAGTTCATAGGTTCGTCATGGTCTAGTAGCATGACTTCTAGAACAATATTACCTTACCACTCTGGTGCGGGTCGTGCTCTGATTGACCTACGAGGTTCGGTAGTAACTTGATCAGAAGTTTCATGATCATCATCATTAGCTTCCTCTCTAGTTGGTGTAGGCATCACGGGAACAAATTTCTTTGATGATCTACTTTACAAATTGAGAGAAGGTACAATTACCTCATCAAGTTTTACTTTCCTCTCACTCACTTCTTTTAAGAGAAACTCCTTCCCTAGAAAGGTTCCATTCTTGGCAACAAATATCTTGCCTTCGGATCTATGGTAGAAGGTGTACCCAATTGTCCTTAGGGAATCCTATAAAGACACACTTCTCTGATTTGGGTTCGAGCTTATTAGGCTGAAGCCTTTTGACATTAGTGTTGCAACACCATTCTTTAAGAAACGACAGGTTAGGTTTCTTGACAAACCATAGTTCATACAGTGTCGTATGAACGGATTTAGACAGTGCCCTATTTAATGTGAATGCGGCTGTCTCTAATGCATAACCCCAAAATGATAGTGGTAAATCTGTAGGAGACATCATAGATCGCAACATATCTAATAAAGTATGGTTACGACATTCGGACACACCATTACACTATGGTGTTTCCAGGTGGGGTGAGTTGTGAAACTATTCCACATTGATTTAAATAAAGGCCAAACTCGTAACTCAAATATTCACCTCCACGATCAGATCATAGAAATTTTATTTTCTTATTACGATGATTCTCCACTTCACTCTAAAATTCTTTGAACTTTTCAAATGTTTCAGACTTGTGTTTCATTAAGTAGACATACCCATATCTGCTCAAATCATTTGTGAAGATCAGAAAATAACGATACCCGCCGCGTTCCTCAACACTCATCAGACCGCATATATCGGTATGTATTATTGCCCATATGTCACTGGCTCGCTCCATTGTTCCGCAGAGCGGAGTCTTAGTCATCTTGCCCATGAGGCGTTGTTCGCAAGTATCAAATGATTCGTATAATCAAGTGATTCCAAAAGCCCATCTACATGGACTTTCTTCATGCACTTTACAACAATATGACCTAATCGGCAGTGCCACAAATATGTTGCACTATCATTATCAACTTTGCATCTTTTGGCATCAATATTATGAATATGTGTATCACCAGAATTGAGATTCAACATAAATAGACATTCTTCAAGGGTGCATGACCATAAAAGATATTACTCATATAAATAGAACAACCATTATTCTCTGATTTAAATGAATAACCGTCTCACACTAAAAAAGATCCAAATATAATGTTCATGCTCAACGCTGGCACCAAATAACAATTATTCAGGTCTAAAACTAATCTCGAAGGTAGATGTAGAGGTAGCGTGCCAACGGCAATCACATCGACCTTGGAACCATTCTCGACACACATCGTCACCTCGTCCTTAGCCAATCTTCGTTTAATCCGTAGCTCCTGTTTCGAGTTAAAAATATGAGCAACTGAACCAGTATCAAATACCCAGGCGCTACTACGAGCATTAGTAAGGTACACATCAATAACCTGTATATAAAATATACCTTTGTTCACTTTGCCATCCTTCTTATCCACCAAATACTTGGGGCAGTTCCGCTTCCAGTGTCCAGTCCCTTTGCAATAGAAGCACCCAGTTTCAGGCTTGGGTCCAGCTTTAGGCTTCTTCCCAGGAGTGACAACTTGCTTGACATTCTTCTTGAAGTTCCCCTTCTTTCCCCTGCCCTTTTTCTTGAAACTAGTGGTCTTGTTAACCATCAACACTTGGCGCTCCTTCTTGATTTCTACCTCCGCAGCTTTGAGCATTGGGAAGAGCTCGAGAATTGTTTACTCCATCCCTTGCCTATTATAGTTCATCACAAAGCCTTTGTAGCTTGGTGGCAGTGACTGAAGAACTCTGTCAATAAAACTATCATCTGGAAGATTAACTCCCAGCTGAGTCAACTGATTATGATACCCATACATTTTGAGTATGTGTTCACAGACAAAACTGTTCTCCTCCATCTTTCAGCTATAAAACTTGTTGGAGACTTCATATCTCTCAACTCAGGAATTTTCTTGAAATATTAACTTCAACTCGGGGAACATCTCATATGGTCCATGACGTTCAAAATGTCTTTGAAGTCCCGATTCTAAGCTGTAAAGATTGACACACTGAACTATCGAGTAGTCATCAGATCGAGCTTGGCAGACGTTCATAACATCAGCATCTGCTCATGCAGCAGGCATTTCACCTAGCGGTGCATCAAGGACATAATTCTTTTGTCCAGCAATGAGGATAATCCTAAAGTCATGAACCCAGTCCGTGTTGTTTCGACCATCATCTTTCAGCTTAGCTTTCTCTAAGAATGCATTAAAATTCAAGGGAACGGTAGCACGGGCCATTGATCTACAACATAGATTTGCAAATATTATCAGGACTAAGTTCAATTAATCAAATTACTTAAGAACTCCCACTTAGATAGACATCCCTCAAGTCATCTAAATGATACGTGAGCCAAATCAATTAATCCATGTCCGATCATCACGTGAGATGGAGTAGTCATCAATGGTGAAAATCTCTAGTTGATCACATCTACTATACGATTCACATTCGACCTTTCGGTCTCCAGTGTTTCGAGGCCATGTTTGTAGATGCTAGGCTCGTCAAGTTTAACCCAAGTATTCCGCATGTGCAAAACTGTATTGCACCCATTGTATGTGAATGTAGAGTCTATCACTCCCGATCATCACGTGGTGTCTTAACACGGCGAACTGTAGCAACGGTACATACTCAGGGAGAACACTTTTACCTTGAAATTTAGTTAAGGGATCATCATATAATGCTATTGCTGCACTAAGCAAAATAAGATGCATAAAAGATAAACATCACATGCAATCAAAATATGTGACATGATATGACCATCATCATCTTGTGCTTTTAATCTCCATCTCCAAAGCATCATCATGATCTCCATCGTCACCGGCTCGACACCTTGATCTCCATTGTTGAGTCGTGATCGTCTCGCCAACTATTTCTTCTACAACTATCGCTAACGCATAGTGATAAAGTAAAGCAATTACATGGCGTTTGCATTTCATACAATAAAGAGACAACCATAAGGCTCCTGCCGGTGCCGATAACTTTTACCAAACATGATCATCTCATAAAGTAATGTATATCACATCATTTCTTGACCATATCACTTCACAACATGCCCTGCAAAAGCAAGTTAGACGTCCTCTACTTTGTTGTTGCAAGTTTTACGTGGCTGCTACAGGCTTCTAGCAAGAACCATTCTTGACTACGCATCAAACCACAACGGTGTTTTGTCAAGTTTTTTGTTTTAACCTTCTTCCAGGACCGGCCACAATCAAATTTGATTAAACTAAAGTAGGAGAAATAGACACCCGTCAGCCACCCTTATGAAAAACTAGTTGCATGTCTGTTAGTGGAACCAGTCTCATGTGTATGGGCAAGTAAGGTTGGTCTGGGCCGCTTCATCCCACAATACTGCCGAATCAAAATAAGATGTTGGTGGTATGCAGTATGACTATCAGCATCCACAACTCTTAGTGTTCTACTCGTGAATATCATCTACGCATATACCTGGCTTTGATACCACTGTTGGGAAACGTTGAATGGAAAATAAAACAATTTCTACGCACACGCAATGATCTATCCATGGAGATGCATATCAACGAGGGGGAGAGTGTGTCTACGTACCCTTGAGCACCGAAAGCGGACGCGTTTGACAACACCGTTGATGTAGTCGAACTTCTTCTAGCTCCAACCGATCAAGTACCAAACGTACGATACCTCCGAGTTCTGCACACGTTTAGCTCAGTGACGTCCCTTGCCTTCTTCATCCAGCAAGTTAACGACGTAGTAGATGAGTTCCATCAGCACAATGGCGTTGTGACAGTGATGGTGAAGTGATCCACATAGGGCTTCGCCTATGCACTACGAAGATATGACCATGGGAGTAAACGGTGGAGGGGTGTGCCGCACACGACCAGGCAATTGTTTGGTGTGTGCTAGGGGCTCCCCCCACATATATATAGGTGGGAGGGAGAGGGGAGGTAGCTAGGGCATGCCCCAAGTAGGATCTGAATCCTACATGGGGTTTCCCCAAGTGGCACCCCCTGCCTTATTTCATAGAAGAAGAAAGGGAAGGGGGAAGAGAGGAAGGAAGGGGGGGCGAACCCCCCTTTTCCTTCTACCAATTTGGCCTCCTGCTATTGGGGGGACATGACACCCCTTGTGGGCTGGTGTGTTCCCCTTTCATGGCCCATGTGGCCCATATATTCCTCCAGGGTTCCGGTAACCCCTCCGGTACTCCGATAAATACCTGATACACTCCGGAACACTTCTGGTGTCCGAATACTACCATCCTGTATATCAATCTTTACCTGTTGACCATTTCGAGACTCCTCGTCATGTCTGTGATCTCATCCTAGACTCCGAACAACACTCGTTTAGTAAATCACATAACTCATATAATACAATATCATCATCGAGCGCTAAGCTGCGGACCCTACGAGTTCGAGAACTATGTTGACATGACCGAGACACCTCTCCGATCAATAACCAATAGTGAAACCTGGATGCCCATATTGGCTCCTACATATTCTATGAAGACCTTTATCGGTCGAACCATTATGACAACATACATAATTCCCTTTGTCCATCATTATGTTACTTGCCCGAGATTCGATCGTCGGTATCCTCATTCCTAGTTCAATCTCGTTACCAGCAAGTCTCTTTACTCGTTATGTAGTACATCATCTCATGCCTAACCCCTTAGTCGTTTGCTTCCAAGCTTATGATGTGTATTACCAAGAGGGCCTAGAGATACCTCTCCGATATTCGGAGTGACAAATCATAATCTTGATCTATGCCAACTCAACAAACACCTTCGGATATACCTGTAGATCATCATTATAATCACCAAGTTACGTTGTGACGTTTGATAGCACACAAGACATTCCTCCAGTATCCGGGAGTTTCATAATCTCATAGTCAAAGGAATATGTATTTGACATGAAGAAAGCAATAGCAATAAAACTGAACGATCAATATGCTAAGCTAACCGATGGGTCTTGTCCATCACATCATTCTCCTATTGATGTAATCCCATTATCAAATGACAACTCATGTCCATGGATAGGAAACCTTAACCATCTTTGATTAACGAGCTAGTCAAGTAGAGGCTCAATAGGGACACATTGTTTGTCTATGTATTCACACATGTATTTAGGTTTTCGATCAATACAATTCTAGCATGAATAATAAAAATTTATCATGAATAAGGAAATATAAAATAACAAATTTATCATTGCCTCTAGGGCATATTTCCTTTAGGCGGTTCACTCATGGGCCACTTCGGGTAGCCCATGCCATATCCAAGGAGATTTCCATAAGACTTGGTGCACAAGCCGATGACTCTCCTAAAACCCTACGCCTCAGGTGTGTTATATAAACCAAAGCCAGGCTAGTTAATAGAGGATCTGATATTCATGAGAGCAATCTCATGGGGGGAAACTTTCTTTTTGCCACTCTAGCTTTTGACCACTTTGCTTATACACTCTAGAATTTGACATTTCACTTTTGCCACTCTTAGTTTTTGACAATATATCACTATTGCCATTCTGTGGCAAAAGTAATAATTTTAGAGTGGTAATTGTGATACATTGTCAAAATCTAAGAGTGGCAAAAGCAAAATGAAAAGTTATTGCTTTTGCCACAGAATGGCATTTGTCGTGTATTGTCAAAAAATAAGAGTGGCAAAAGTGTATGTTAATTTCTAGAGTGGCATAAGCAAAATAGGAAAAAGCTAGAGTGGCAGAAACAATGTTTTCACATCTCGTGGTAGACACATGTACTCCATACTACACCCATATCAATATAATCAAAAGCAGGACGTAACGTATTATCTCTTCGAGAGAGCCCGAACCCGGGTAAAATCCTGTGTCCATGTTACCATCGCTCCAAGATGCTAGCTTAGTACCCCTACTATGAGATATGCCGGATATAGAACCGACATCGGTCCTTTCATTGAGGAGCCTGCTGGCAGTCATGATGGTGCGATGGGAATTCAGATCGTCTCCGCCATGATCTATGCCTCGGAATCGAGCTTTATTGTCCACATCGACATCTTCATCACCGGCTTGACAGGTCACCTCAGCTAGTGATGAGGACATAGACATGGGGTAGGGTAATAGGCCCGACCTATATGTCCTATCCAAAGTCACTGTCTTAGAAGCAAAGAAGCTCAAGAGACGACAGGGAGGACCCAACAAAGGTGTCGAGTACAATCCACTCGACACCAGTCACTCGGAGACTCCTCCTTCTTTGGGTCACTCGACTACACGATCATTCAACCATACAAGAATCCATTCGACCAGTTTGAAGACCAAGAGCCGTTGAGAACATCAACGGGCAAGCGTCCTCCCTGGAACCTTTAAGTCCATTAAGGCATTTAAGGCTACCGTTACCAGTAATGCCATCTCTTTATGTACCTTAAACCCTTTGTAACGTGGGCTGGCTGGGGTCCTGGCGCACTCTATATAAGCCACCCCCCTCCACTGAGACAAGGGTTCGCACCCTCTATAAACACACACACATACATAATCTAGTCGACCGCATCCGAGCACCGAGACGTAGGGCTATTACTTCCTCCGCGAAGGGCCTCAACTCGTAAACTCGTGTGTACAACTTCGCCATAGCTAGGATCTTTCCTCCTCATACCTACCCCCATTCTACTGTCAGTCTTAGATCCACGAAAGTTGGCGCCCACCATGGGGTAGGTGTCTTAGCGACTTTCTGGTGGAGTTGCAATTTTTCCGATTCTCATCATCATGGTTTCCGCTGGTGGACTGGTTGAGGGCCGCGAGATCCGTCTAGGCACGCTTGTGTTCTGTAACACCCTCGATGCGGCTATATCTCCCACGTGTCGAAGCACGACTTAGAGGCATAACCGCATTGAAGGCAATATCGCAAGAGGGGTAATTTTTACACATCCCATGTACTGAATAAAGGAAAGAGATACATAGTTGGCTTACAATCGCCACTTCACACAATACATGAATAAATCATTACAATCATCCAGGTACAATCAAGGTCCGACTACGGAAGCAAAGTAAAAGAAGACTACCCCTAATGCTACAGATCCCCGATCGCCCCAACTGGGCTCCACTACTGATCAAATGAAACGAAACAACACGATGAACAAGATCTTCATCGAGCTCCTCCTTGAGCTCGGTTGAGTCACCTGCATGGTTTCATCGGGACGTGCAAACTTGTTTTGGAAGTAAACTGTGAGTCACGGGGACTCAGCAATCTGACACCCTCGCGATCAAGACTATTTAAGCTTATAGGTAGGGAAAAGGTATAAGGTGGAGCTGCAGCAAGCACTAGCATATATGGTGGCTAACATACGCAAAAGAGAGCGAGAAGAGAAGGCAAGCACGTTCGAGAATCTATGATCAAGAAGTGATCCTAGAATAACCTACGTCAAGAATAACTCCAACACCATGTTCCCTTCCCGGACTCCGCCGAAAAGAGACCATCACGGCTACACACGTGGTTGCTATATTTTAATTAAGTTAAGATTTAGGTTTTCTACAACCGGACATTAACAATTTCCCATCTGCCCATAACCGCGGGCATAGCTTTCGAAAGTTCATAACCCTGCAGGGGTGTCCCAACTTAGCCCATCACAAGCTCTCACGGTCAATGAAGGATATTCCTTCTCCCAGGATGACCCGATCAGGCTTGGAATCCCGGTTACAGGACATCTCGGCAATGGTAAAACAAGACCAGCAAGACCACCCGAATGTGCCGACAAATCCCGATAGGAGCTGCACATATCTCGTTCTCAGGGCACACCGGATAAGCAATCCAGATCCAGCCCTCGAGTTTCCCTGAGGTGGCGCTGCAAGGGGCTCTAGTTTGGACCAACACTCAGAGGAGCACTGGCCTGGTGGGTTAAAATAAAGATGACCCTCGGGATGCGCGACTCCCAAGGGAAAAGGCTAGGTGGAAAATGGTAAAACCAATGTTGGGCCTTGCTGGAGGAGTTTTATTCAAGGTGAACTGTCAAGGGGTTCCCATTTATAACCCAACCGTGTAAGGAACGCAAAATCAAGGAACATAACACCGGTATGACGGAAACTAGGGCGGCAAGAGTGGAACAAAACACCAGGCATAAGGCCGAGCCTTCCACCCTTTACCAAGTATATAAATGCATTAATTAAATAAGAGATACTGTGATATCCCAACAAAACCATGTTCCAACATGGAACAAACTGCAATCTTCACCTGCAACTAAACGCTATAAGAGGGGCTGAGCAAAGCGGTAATGTAACACCCTCAATGCGACTATAGCTCCCACGTGTCAAGGCACGACTTAGAGGCATAATCGCATTGAAGGCATATGTCGCAAGTTAGGCAATCTTCACAACATCCCATGTAATATAAATCATAAAGGGGAGATAACACAGTTGGCTTACACTCGCCACGTCAATCAAGTACATAAATAACATCACATCATCCAAACACTCATGGCCCGACTACGGTGCCAAAATAAAAGAGAACCCAACATGCGACACGGTCCCAATCACCCCCAACTAGGCACCACTACTGATCATCAAGAAAGGAAACATAGTAACGTTGAGAGTCCTCGTCGAACTCCCACTTGAGCTCATACGTGTCTCCTGGAGCGGAATCATCAGGCCCTGCATCTGGTGTAATAGTAATCTCGCACCCTCGCGATCAAGACTATTTAAGCTTATAGGTAAGGCAAGGTAATTATATGTGGAGCTGCAGCAAGCGACTAGCGAGTATGGTGGCTAACTTATTCGCAAAAGTGAGCGAGAAGAGGAGGCAAAGTGCGAGCGAGAAACTAGAGAGCAACCTGCGCAAACATTACTCCAACACCGTGTCCACTTCCCGGACTCCGCCAAGAAGAGGCCATCACGGTAACACACTCAGTTGATTCATTTTAATTAAGATAAGGTTCAAGTTATCTACAACCGGACATTAACAAATTCCCATCTGCCCATAACCGCGGGAACGGCTTTCGAAAGTTCAATCCCTGCAGGGGAGTCCCAACTTAGCCCATGACAAGCTCTCACGGTCAATGAAGGAATAGACCTCCTCCCAAGATGTTCCGATCAGACTCGGTATCTCGGTTCTTCAAGACACTTCGACAGGTTAAAACAAGACCAGCAACACCGCCCGAATGTGCCGACAAATCCCGATAGGAGCTGCACATATCTCTTTCTCAGGGCACACTCAGATGAGCGCTCCATACAACTAAAACCAAACCTCGAGTTTCCCCGAGGGGGCGCTGCACAGGACTCTAGTTTGGACCAACACTCAGAGGAGCACTGGCCCGGGGGGGTTTAAAATAAGATGACCCTCGGGCTCCGGAAACCCAAGGGAAAAAGAGGCTAGGTTGCAAATGGTAAGACCAAGATTGGGCATTGCTGGAAAAGCTTTAAACAAGGCGAACTATCAAGGGGTTCCCATTATAACCCAACCGCGTAAGGAACGCAAAATCCGGGAACATAATACCGATATGACGGAAACTAGGGCGGCAAGAGTGGAACAAAACACTAGGCGAGAGGCCGAGCCTTCCACCCTTTACCAAGTATATAGATGCATTAAGATAACATAGCAATATAATGATATCCCAACAAGTAAATAAATGTTCCAACAAGGAACGGCCTCCAATCTTCACCTACAACTAGCAACGCTATAAGAGGGGCTGAGCAAAGCGGTAACATAGCCAATCAACGGTTTGCTAGGACATGGTGTGTTAGGGGTTTGACATGACAATTTGGGAGGCTTGAAAGCAAGTGGTAGGCATCGTAGTAATGGCATAGCAAAAGAGCGAGCAAACTAGCATAGCAAAGATAGTAGTGATTTCGAGGGTATGATCATCTTGCCTGCACAGTTGTCAGAGTTGACTTGATCCTCGAAAGCAAACTCAACGGGCTCCTAGTTAGAGAACTCGTCTCCCGGCTCGACCCAAACAAGACAAACAAGCAACAAGGATACAATCAACCACGTGCAAGGATCAAGCAATATGATGCAATGATGATATGCTATGCGGGATGCATATGCAAGATATGACCGGAAATGCAAGAACCTGGCCTCAACATGGAAATCCAAGTGTGCCACTGGAAATATGAGATGAAATCGCTTGAAAACGATATAAAGAACGCCGGAATCGGAGTTACGGTTTGGAAATGGCAAGCGATTCAAAAATGACACCGGTCTGCGATTTACAGCAAGTAGCCATCTAAATGCAATGAGATGAATATGCTACAACAACCAAACATGATAACAAAATACATGGCAGGGATGCATTCAAGATGCTTAACAAAAGTCAAGCACTGAGCTACGGCCAATTCATCCATTAATAGGTTCAAACAAGCATGGCAAAAATGCATATGGCAAACAGATCTCAGACTTAGTGAAATTAACACTTGTCTGGAATTTCAGATCAGGTTGCACTCTTCGGAGCAAAAAAACTACATGCTACAGGACCTGAATATGGCAAATTAAATCATGGCATGGAGCTACTCAAAGGTCTTACCAAAAGTCCTTTAGTGACCTTGAGCCAAAAGGGATCATAAAATACAATTGCAAGCATGTGAACATGGCAAAAACATAATCAGTATCCAGACTTGGTGAAAACTGACACATGCTGAAACATAACTCAAGTAGGCATGTTTACGAGGTCGATGCACTCACTACGGTGCAAGTCATGGCAAGACCATCATACATCCATCAAGAAGGCACAAAATACAAGCTAGACATGGCAAGAACAATAGCATAGCATGCACTGATCAACTACAACATCATCGGCAAAATTGCAAACAAGTTGACAATCTGCCCAGATTCACAAAGTAGCAAAAGTAAAGCTCGATTGACTCAAGTTAGGGTGCTCCATAATTGCAAACAAAGACATGGATGGATAGATCATTACAATATTAACAAAACATCCTTACTGATCATCCTCAAAAGAGGCACGGATCACTAGAAACCAACATGAACATATGGCATCATGAGATAAACAGGTCAAGGACTTAGTGGAATTGCTAAGTCCCTGAAAACAGAATTACTAAGTGCACCACTTTGCGAGCTTGCAATACTCACCACACACATCACAAAAATGCATGGGTTGCACCTCTGGAAAGATGACAAACCCCTTAACAAAACATATGTAGAGCATCAGGGCATATCATGCACACATTAATCATGGCAAAAATGACAAAAACCTAAATGGAGCAGCAGGTCTGACAATTATCTCAAGTAGCCCTCTTCTAACAACATTTCGGGCATCAAGATGAACTCAAATGAAAATGATGCAATGGAATGAAATGATGTACTCTCTGAGATGAACATTTTGATATGCTATATGCATGAATCGGAGCTACGGATGCAAAGTTACAGGGCTGTGAACAGGAGCACTTGGATCTGTGATTTTCCGGGACTTAGAAGAAATTTACCCCGCGCGGCTCTAGGGTTTGACCTGGCGCGCAAACCGAGGATCGCCGGGATCTAGCCGAAGTGGCGTCGCAGTGGCTGGAGTAGGCCGGAGACGGAGAGGATGGTGCGGGGCGGCGCGGGGACCGAGGTGGCGGTGGCGGTCGGCGGCCGAACACGAGGAGGCGGCGTCGGGCGGCGAGGATGGCGGCGGCCGGAGTGGCGGCGGCTTGAGGGCGCGGAGATGGTGGCGGCGGTCGCCCTCACCGGAGATGGCGCGCGGCGGTGGGGTGGCCGGCGACGGGGAGGGCGCGGGTGGTCGGGCGCGACGGGATCTGGGCCTCGGGTGCCGGGGACGGGCCTCCCGGGCCGGCGGTGGGACAGGCGGCGGTGGGATACGTGGCAGCGTGGGAGTGG
>NC_041390.1:245906080-245915455 GCF_002162155.2 Triticum dicoccoides | reverse complement strand
TGTTTAAATAGGCATAGAGGGAGCTAGGAGAGTCCAAATGAGGTGCGGTTTTCGGCCATGCGATCATGATCGAACGCTCTAGATGATGGAGCAGGTTTAGGTGGGTTTTGGGCCAAATTGGAGGGGTGTTGGGCTGCAACACACACGAGGCCTTTTCGGTCCCTCGATTAACCGTTGGAGTATCAAACGAAGTCCAAATGATACGAAACTTGACAGGCGGTCTACCGGTAGTAAACCAAGGCCGCTTGGCAAGTCTCGATCCAATCCGGAAATGTTTGATCCCCACACACGAAAGAAAGCTAGAAATGACCACCGGAGGAGAACGAAGCGCCGGAATGCAAAACGGACAACGGGGAAAGTGCACGGATGCATGAGACGAACACATATGCAAATGCAAAGCACATGATGACATGATATGAGATGCATGACAATGACCACAACACACGGAGACAAAGACCCGAACCCGCGAAAATAAAATAACTTAACGCCGGAAACGGCAAGAGTTGGAGTACAAATTGGGAAAGTTACATCCGGGGTGTTACAACACTCCACCACTATGAAAGGATCTCGTCCCGAGATCTAGGACTGGAAGAACGCCGGGTACTCAGAACGGAGGTGATACTCGCGTTCCCAGGTAGCTTCACGGTCGGAATGGTGTGACCACTTGACTTTGAGAAATTTGATTGACTTGTTGCGAGTCTTGCGTTCAGTCTCTTCAAGAATAGCAACTGGGTGCTCACGATAAGAGAGATCTTCTTGGAGCTCAATGTCCTCGAAATTGACGGTGCGGTCAGGAGTCTTGAAGCACTTTCGAAGCTGAGAGACATGGAACACGTCATGAACATTTGCAAAGTTTGAAGGAAGCTCGAGTTGATAGGCGAGGTCGCCTCTCTTGCTGACAATCTTGAAAGGTCCCACGTATCTAGGGGCAAGCTTCCCTTTGATACTGAAGCGACGAGTACCTTTCATAGGAGAGACGTGGAGGTAAACATGATCTCCGATCTCGAAAGCCAAATCACGGTGCTTACTATCATAGTAGCTCTTCTGACGGGATTGGGCTGCTTTGAGGTTATCACGAATGACTTTGCACATTTCCTCTGCCTCTGTGATTAAGTCATTACCCAAAAGCTGACATTCACCGGTTTCAGACCAGTTGAGAGGGGTAAGACACTTTCTGCCATACAGAATTTCAAATGGGGCCTTGCCCGGACTTGCTTGAAAACTGTTGTTGTAGGAGAATTCAGCATAAGGAAGACAATCCTCCAACTTCATGCCGAAAGAGATCACACAAGCCCTGAGCATATCTTCAAGTATCTGGTTGACACGCTCGACTTGACCGCTAGTTTGAGGATGGAAAGCTGTGCTGAAGCGGATGTTCATGCCCATGGCCTTCTGGAAAGAATCCCAAAACTTCGAGGTAAAGATGCTGCCACGGTCTGAAGAGATCACTTGTGGAATACCATGCAGAGAGACAATACGAGAGGTATAGAGTTCCGCCAATTGAGCTGCAGTGATCGACTCTTTGATAGGCAGAAAGTGAGCCACTTTGGTGAGTTTGTCGATGACAACGAATATAGCATCATTGCCACGCTTGGACTTTGGAAACCCAGTCACGAAGTCCATTTCAATGTGGTCAAACTTCCATTCTGGAATGGCAAGAGGTTGGAGGAGACCAACTGGCCTTTGGTGTTCTGCCTTCACTCTTCTGCAGACATCACATTCATTCACGAATTGAGCAATCTCGCGCTTCATTCGAGTCCACCAATAAGCTTGCTTGAGGTCCTGATACATCTTCGTGCTCCTAGGATGGATGGAGAGGAGAGAATTGTGAGCCTCGTTCATGATCACTTTACGGAGGTCACCTTTGGGTACAACAATACGATCCTCGAAGAAGAGAGTGTCCTTGTCGTCAAGGCGGTAACACTTGTACTTGGGTTGACTCTTGGCAATCCCAATCTTCACCTTTTTCACCATAGCATCAAGAAGCTGGGCTTGGCGAATCTGGTCTTCCAAGGTAGGAGAAACTAGAAGGTTGGCGAGGAAACCTTGAGGAACAATTTGCAGGTTAAGTTTGCGGAAAGCTTCACAAAGCTCGGGTTGATAAGGCTTGAGAATCAGACTATTGCAGTAAGCCTTTCTGCTCAATGCGTCAGCAATCACATTGGCCATTCCTGGAGTATACTCAATACTCGGATTATACTCTTGAATCATTTCGACCCATCGAGTTTGCCTAAGGTTGAGATTAGGCTGAGTGAAGATGTACTTGAGACTCTTGTGATCAGTGAAAACGTCCACTTTTCTTCCCAATAGAAGATGTCTCCAAGTCAAAAGAGCATGCACAACTGCCGCCAACTCGAGATCATGAGTGGGGTAGTTCTTCTCATTAGGCTTCAACTGGCGAGAGGTATAAGCAACAACTTTCTTCTCTTGCATCAAAACTGCGCCAAGACCTTGGAGAGAGGCATCACAAAAGACCTCGTACGGCTTGGATTCATCAGGCGGAGTCAGAACTGGAGCAGTGATCAATTCTCTTTCAAAGTGTTGAAAGCAATGTCACACTCCGGAGACCAAACGTACTTGACGTGCTTCTGGAGAAGATTAGTGAGAGGCTTCGCGATCTTAGAAAAGTTTTCAACAAATCTTCGACAATAGCTTGCGAGACCGAGGAAGCTATGGAGTTGCTTCACGTTCTGAGGAGGTTCCCAATTCACAATTGCAGACACCTTCTCAGGATTCACGGCAATGCCCTTGGCAGAGATGATATGACCAAGATAAAGAACCTCATCGAGCCAAAATTCACACTTGGAGAACTTGGCGTAGAACTTGTGTTCCCTGAGCTTATCAAGAACCAGACGCAAATGCTTGGCATGATCTTCCTTGTTCTTGGAGAAAACCAGAATGTCGTCGAGATAGACCAAAACGAAGTCATTGGTGTAGGCATTGAAGATGAAGTTAATCATGCGAGAGAAAGTCGGAGGAGCGTTGACGAGGCCAAAAGACATGACAGTGTATTCATATGAACCAAATCTTGTCCTGAAAGCCGTCTTGGGAATATCTTGCTCACAGATTCGAATCTGATGATAACCCATACGGAGATCAAGCTTGGAGAATATTTGGGCACCTTTGAGTTGTTCGAACAACTCATTGATGTTGGGAAGTGGATATTTGTTCTTGATGGTCTTCTTGTTCACTGGATGGTAATCAACACAAAGTCGGTCCGTTCCATCCTTCTTCTTCACAAAAAGAACACCACAACCCCACGGAGAAGAACTAGGCCGGATGAGACCCATTTTCTCTTGAATATCGAGTTGCTTCTTCAGCTCCTTCAACTCTTCAGGTCCGAGCTTGTAAGGACGCTTGCAAACAGGTTCCATGCCAGGCTCAAGATCAATAACGAATTCAACTGGCCGGTGCAGAGGCATTCCTGGAAGCTCTTCTGTAAAGACGTCTTGATATTCACAAACAACTGGAATTTGAGAGATGGCATCCAATTCACCCTTCTCATTGAGGGGAAATAGACGGATGGTATTATCCCGAGCGGCAAAGACAACCACATCCTCAGACGAATGAGTCAATTGAATCTGCCTGGCTGCACAATCAAGCTGTGCCTTGTGCTTAGAAAGCCAATCCATCCCGAGAATAAGATCAATATCCGAGTTACCAAGAACAATTGGGGAAGAAAGGAACTTGTAGTCGCCCAAAGTGATAGTAACCTCCGGGACGCAGGTGTTAGCTGTCATCTTTTTGCCCGGTGACACAATTTGCAAGGAACTTTGCAGATACTGATAATCGCACTCATACTTTGATGCAAAAGGTTTGGAAATGAAGCAATGCGATGCACCAGTGTCAAAAAGAACTTTTGCAGGAATATCATTAACAGGAAGGTTACCCATGATGACATCTGATGAGTCCTCTGCCTGAGCTGCATTCACCATGTTGACCTTGGCGTACTTGGGGTTATGCTTGACCACAGCTGTACTTGCCGATCAGACAGGAGGAGGAGGAAGACGCCTCCGGTTGAAACACTTGTTGGCATAGTGACCCTTCTTTTGGCACTTGTTGCACGTGACCTCTGAAAGCGGACGGTGATACGGAGCACTCGATCTTGGAGCTTGAGACGAAGTCTTGTTCTGAAAGCCAGGGTTGGGTGGGTGGGAAGAACCACTGCCACCTTTGCTCTTCTGCTGATACGGCTGATGGAACGGAGGAGGAGGAAGCCAATACTTCTGCTGCTTGGCCACTTGAGTAGAGGAAGAAGGAGTAACATCTCTGACTCGCTTCTTGGAAGCATCACACCTCAACTGAGTAGCCTCTTGCTTCAGTGCCATGTTGTAGAACTCATCGTATCTCAAGGGCTCGAAGAGAACAAGAGCGAGCTGAATTTCTTCTCTGAGACCACCCCTGAACTGATATATCATACTCTTCTCATCAGGGACATCCTGCTTGGCAAAGAGGGCGAGCTTCTGGAACAACTTGTTGTAGTCATAGACAGACAAAGAGCCTTGCTTCAGGTTGCAGAATTCCTCACGCTTGCTTTCAACCACGCTCTGCGGAATATGATGAGCTCGGAAATCTCGACGGAAATCATCCCAAGTGATAACACGTCCACCTCTGGAATCCTTGTACTGCTGGAACCATTCTACAACTTGATCTTTGAGTTGGAAGGAAGCGAACTTGACAAAGTCCTCAGGCCTGACGTTACTGCACTCGAAATGCTTACACAGATCCACAAGCCAATCGTCAGCATCGGTTGCCTCAACACAATTGCTGAAAGTCTTTGGCCCATTAGCAAGGAACTGGTTGAGTGTAGCAAAGTGATTCTGATTGCTGCCTTGATTCCCTTGGTTGCCTTGATTGTGCTCTTGAAGAATTTGCATGCTCAACTGTGTGTTTGCATTGGTTGCGGCCATCACAGCTTGCCATGCCTCCGGAGGAGGTGGAGGTGGTGGTGGATCAGGATTCGGAGTCGTGCGCGTTGGAGGAGCCATCCTGAAGAGGTTGACCACCATTAGCACATTGATAGACAAAAGAAGCTGAATCCAACGGAATGAAAATTGCAACATATAGTCTTCACATCTGAACAAAATGAACGAATGCATTCCTCTTGAAATGGTCACATATCCATAAATTGAGAAGCCACGTAGAATTCAGGTAGAGAAATAAATCAACAAGGTACGGATCAAGAACGAATAATTGGTAAGAAATCCCAATCTCAAACCCATATCCGTGGAAGAAGAACTAGAGCTACAAGAATTCCCACCTATGAAACTCCCGAACATTTCCAGTTATGCAATCAGGTGTTGGGGATACAGGGGAAGCATAATATCTCACCCAAATCTAGCAAATCCTACATCCAGCTGTATCCATCCTTCAACACATAACCAAGAAACCTTCGGAAACCATCTAGCTCAACCTTCGAAAAGCATCTGTTATACAAGTTATGGCGATACTCCCGAACCCCCGCCCCAGTACTGGGTGGCGTCGAGGTTATCTCACCAACGAACTACATAAAAGAGATTTTCGATGTCGGCGTACTAAACTCAGGTATTCCAGAACTGCAACGATAAAATTATGATGACAACACCTCAGAGCTCAACTCGCCGGGACACTTCCACTAAACCCCTGACAGGAGGCACCAAGACAATGTTCTCATCATAAAACCATCGGAACGATTCCAAGATACCCGCGTGATCCAAAAAAAAATTTAGTGAAATTTGAGGAGAGAAGAGTCAAAAACTCTACGTCAGGATGCCTTACCAGAGCGATGAGGAGACTGGGAAGTAAAAAGAATTCCTAAACTCTCCGATATATAATTCCTAAATGACTCAAAACATTTTTCTAGACATAACTCAGCCGCTAAAAACGATCAAGCAATGGGGCTCCTAATGTCGGGGAAGGCTCTGATACCAACTTGTAACACCCTCGATGCGACTATAGCTCCCACGTGTCGAGGCACGACTTAGAGGCATAATCGCATTGAAGGCATATGTCGCAAGTTAGGCAATCTTCACAACATCCCATGTAATTTAAATCATAAAGGGGAGATAACATAGTTGGCTTACACTCGCCACATCAATCAAGTACATAAATAACATCACATCATCCAAACACTCATGGCCCGACTATGGCGCCAAAATAAAAGAGAACCCAACATGCGACATGGTCCCAATCACCCCCAACTGGGAACCACTACTGATCATGAGGAAAGGAAACATAGTAACGTTGAGAGTCCTCGTCGAACTCCCACTTGAGCTCATACGCGTCTCCTGGAGCGGAATCATCAGGCCCTGCATCTGGTGTAATAGTAATCTGTGAGCCACAGGGACTCAGCAATCTCGCACCCTCGCGATCAAGACTAGTTAAGCTTATAGGTAAGGCAAGGTAATTATATGTGGAGCTGCAGCAAGCGACTAGCGAGTATGGTGGCTAACTTATTCGCAAAAGAGAGCGAGAAGAGGAGGCAAAGCACGAGCGAGAAACTAGAGAGAAACCTGCGCAAACATTACTCCAACACCGTGTCCACTTCCCGGACTCCGCCGAGAAGAGACCATCACGGTAACACACTCAGTTGATTCATTTTCATTAAGTTATGGTTCAAGTTATCTACAACCGGACATTAACAAATTCACATCTGCCCATAACCGCGGGCACGGCTTTCGAAAGTTCAATCCCTGCAGGGAGTCCCAACTTAGCCCATGACAAGCTCTCACGGTCAACGAAGGAATAGACCTCCTCCCAAGACGTTCCGATCAGACTCGGTATCTCGGTTCTTCAAGACACTTCGACAGGTTAAAACAAGACCAGCAACACCGCCCGAATGTGCCGACAAATCCCGATAGGAGCTGCACATATCTCTTTCTCAGGGCACACTCAAATGAGCGCTCCATACAACTAAAACCAAACCTTGAGTTTCCCCGAGGGGGCGCTGCACAGGACTCTAGTTTGGACCAACACTCAGAGGAGCACTGGCCCGGGGGGGTTTAAAATAAGATGACCCTCGGGCTCCGGAAACCCAAGGGAAAAAGAGGCTAGGTGGCAAATGGTAAGACCAAGGTTGGGCATTGCTGGAAAAGCTTTAAACAAGGCGAACTATCAAGGGGTTCCCATTATAACTCAACCGCGTAAGGAACGCAAAATCCGGGAACATAATACCGATATGACGGAAACTAGGGCGGCAAGAGTGGAACAAAACACTACGCGAGAGACAAAGCCTTCCACCCTTTACCAAGTATATAGATGCATTAAGATAACATAGCAATATAATGATATCCCAACAAGTAAATAAATGTTCCAACAAGGAACGGCCTCCAATCTTCACCTACAACTAGCAACGCTATAAGAGGGGCTGAGCAAAGCGGTAACATAGCCAATCAACAGTTTGCTAGGACATGGTGTGTTAGGGGTTTGACATGGCAATTTGGGAGGCTTGAAATCAATTGGTAGGCGTCGTAGCAATGGCATAGCAAAAGGGCGAGCAAACTAGCATAGCAAAGATAGTAGTGATTTCGAGGGTATGATCATCTTGCCTGCACAGTTGTCAGAGTTGACTGGATCCTCGAAAGCAAACTCAACGGGCTCCTCGTTAGTGAACTCGTCTCCCGGCTCTACCCAAACAAGACAAACAGGCAACAAGGATACAATCAACCACGTGCAAGGATCAAGCAATATGATGCAATGATGATATGCTATGCGGGATGCGATGCGGGATGCATATGCAAGATATGACCGGAAATGCAAGAACCTGGCCTCAACTTCGAAATCCAAGTGTGCCACTGGAAATATGAGATGAAATCGCTTGAAAATGATATAAAGAACGCCAGAATCAGAGTTACGGTTTGGAAATGGCAAGCGATTCAAAAATGACACCGGTCTGCGATTTACAGCAAGTAGCCATCTAAATGCAATGAGATGAACATGCTACAGCACCCAAACATGATAACAAAATACATGGCAGGGATGCATTCAAGATTCTTAACAAAAGTCTAGCACTGAGCTACGGCCAATTCATCCACTAACAGGTTCAAAGAAGCATGGCAAAAATGCATATGGCAAACAGATCTCAGACTTAGTGAAATTAACACTTGTCTGGAATGTCAGATCAGGTTGCACTCTTCGGAGCAACAAAACTACATGCTACAGGAACTTAACATGGCAAAGTGAAGCATGGCACGAAGCTACTCAAAGAGCTTACCAAAAGTCCTTTAGTGACCTTGAGCCAAAAGGGATCAGAAAATACAATTGCAAGCATGTGAACATGGCAAAAACATAATCAGTTTTCGGACTTGGTGAAAACTGACACATGCTGAAACATAACTCAAGTAGGCATGTTTACGAGCTCGATGCACTCACTACGGTGCAAGTCATGGCAAGACAAGCATACATCCATCAAGAAGGCACAAAATACAAGCTAGACATGGCAAGAACAATAGCATAGCATGCACTGATCAACTACAACATCATTGCCAAAATTGCAAACAAGTTGACAATCGGCCCACATTCACAAAGTAGCAAAAGTAGAGCTCGATTGACTCAAGTTAGGGTGCTCCATAATTGCGAACAAAAACATGGATGGATATATCATTACAATATTAACAAAACATCCTTACTGATCATCCTCAAAAGAGACACGGATCACTAGGAAACAACATGAACATATGGCATCATGAGATAAACAGGTCAAGGACTTAGTGGAATTGCTAAGTCCTTGAAAACAGAATTAGTAAGTGCACCACTTTGCAAGCTTGCACTAGTCACCGCACACATCACAAAAATGAATGGGTTGCACCTCTGGAAAGATGACAAAACCCTTAACAAAACATATGTAGAGCATCAGGGCATATCATGCACACATTAATCATGGCAAAAATGACAAAAACCTAAATGGAGCAGCAGGTCTGACAATTATCTCAAGTAGCCATCTTCTAAAAGCATTTCGGGCATCAAGATGAATTCAAATGAAAATGATGCAATGGAATGAAATGATGTACTCTCTGAGATGAACATTTTCATATGCTATATGCATGAATCTGAGCTACGGATGCAAAGTTACGACGCTGCAAACAGGAGCACTTGGATCTTTGATTTTCCGGGACTTAGAAGAAATTTACCCCGCACGGATCTAGGGTTTGACCTAGCGCGCAAACCGAGGATCACCGGGATCTGGCCGGAGTGGCATCGCGGTGGCTGGAGTAGGCCGGAGACGGCAAGGATGGTGCGGGGCGGCGCGGGGACCGAGGTGGCGGTGGTGGTCGGCGGCCGGAGACGAGGAGGCGGCGGCCGGAGTGGCGGCGGCTTGAGGGCGCGGCGATGGTGGCGGCGGTCGCCCTCACCGGAGATGGCGCGCGGTGGCGGGGTGGCCGGCAACGGGGAGGGCGC
>NC_041390.1:245902982-245905614 GCF_002162155.2 Triticum dicoccoides | reverse complement strand
CGTCCGGTCCGTCTGGACGTGTCCGGCGGGGGCGGAGGAGATATTTAGGGTTTCGGGGAGGAAGGAGATCCGAATTTCGGGGGGGGGGGTGTTTAAATAGGCATAGAGGAAGCTAGTAGAGTCCAAATGAGGTGCGGTTTTCGGCCACGCGATCGTGATCGAACGCTCTAGATGATGGAGCAGGTTTAGGTGGGTTTTGGGCCAAATTGGAGGGGTGTTGGGCTGCAACACACACGAGGCCTTTTCGGTCCCTCTGTAGCCGTCGGAGTATCAAACGAAGTCCAAATGATACGAAACTTGACAGGCGGTCTACTGGTAATAAACCAAGGCTGCTTGGCAAGTCTCGGTCCAATCCGGAAATGTTTAATCCCCACACACGAAAGAAATCTAGAAATGACCACCGGAGGAGAACGAAGCGCCGAAATGCAAAACGGACAACGGGGAAAGTGCACGGATGCATGAGACGAACATGTATGCAAATGCAAAGCACATGATGACATGATATGAGATGCATGACAACGACCACAAGACACGGAGACAAAGACCCGAACCCGAGAAAATAAAATAACTTAACGCCGGAAACAGCTAGGAGTACAAATTGGGAAAGTTACATCCGGGGTGTTACAGGTAACATAGCCAAACAACGGTTTGATAGGACAAGGTGTGTTAGAGGCTTGGTTTAACAATATGGGAGGCATGATATAGCAAGTGGTAGGTATCGCAGCATAGTCATAGCAATAGAGCGAGCAACTATCAAGCAAAGATAGAAGTGATTTCGAGGGTATGGTCATCTTGCCTGCAAAGATCTCCGAGAAGGCGAAAGCTTCATCCTCAAAAACGAACTCAACGGATACCGCGAACACGAACTCATCTCCCGACTCTACCCAAGACAAGAACACAAGCCGAGGAAACAACAATCAAACCACGTGCAATGCACAAACAACATGATGCGAGAAAAGGCATGATATGCGGGATGTGATATGCACTGCATATGCATGATTCGGAAAGGAATGATTGAACCTGGCCTCAACTTGGAAAACCAAGAGTGCCACTGGAAAGAGGAGTTGATTTCGGTCGAAATCGATATAAAGATCACCGGAATCAGATGCATGGTTTGGAAATGACAAGCAAAACAAATATGGCACCGGTCTGCGATTAACACCACGAGGCCACCTAAATGCATCAAGAACAACAAGCTACAACACTCTAACATAGCAAAAAAATACATGGCAGGGATGCACTCAAGATTCTTGACAAAAGATGAACACCGAGCTATGGCTAATTCACTCAATAGCAGGTTCAAGCAAGCATGGCAAAAGTGCAAAAGATAACATGTTACAGACTTAGTGAAAATAACATCAAGTCAGGAATTTAACAACAGGAAGCAATGTTCAGAGCAAGATATCAACATGCTATAGGATCATATCATGGCAAAGCAAGGCATGACATGAAGCTACTCAAAGCATACAACAAAAGTCCCTTACTGACAATAAGCCAAAAGGGATCAGAAAATACAATGACAACCATGTGAACATAGCAATTATCGTTAACAGATTCGGACTTGGTAGAAAACTGGAACATGGCAAAACAGATATTAAGTAGGCATGTTTACGACCTCGATGCACTCACCACAAGGCAATGCATGATAAACTAAGCATACACCCAGCAAGTAGACATGGCATAGAACCTAAACATAGCAAGAACAATAACATAGCATGCATGGATCAACTACAACAACCTCGGAAAAATTGCTTAACATGTAAACATTTTATAGCAAAAGTAGAGCTCGATTGACTCAAGCGAGGGTGCTCCATAATTGCAAATAAAGACATGGATGGATAGAGCACCACAATATCTACAAAACATCCTTACTGATCATGCTCAAAAGAGGCATGGATCACTCGGTAGCAACATGAACACATGGCATAAAATATAAACAGGACAACGACTTAGAAGATTTCTAAGTCCCTGAAATCAGCAACATTGAGAGGGCTACTTTGCATGCTTGTGCTAGCCACCACAGAGATCACAAAAATACATGGCATACACCACTGTAAAGATGGCATGGCATACTTCAAAACTCATGTAGAGCTCAAGATCATAGGAGGCACACAACAATCATGGCAAAAAATGACAAAAACTAACAGAAACTAGCACTCTTCCAACAACATTTAGGGCCTCAAGATGAGCTCAAATGAAAATGATGCAATGAGATGAAATGAAATGAAATGAAGTACTCATAGAGACGAACAATTTGACATGCTACACGCCCAAAATGGAGCCACGGGTGCAAAGTTATGATGAGATGAACAGGGGCACATCAAACTTCCAGGAAAAGGACTTAGGCGTTTTAATACCTCCCGGCTCTAGGGTTTTCGAGGTGAACGGCGATGCAGGCGGCTTCTCCGGCGATGTGGCGGCGGAGCGGCGCCGGAGGGTGGCCGAGGAGCTCGGGGCCGGGCGGATCCGGCCATGCCTCACCAGATCCGGCTGGTCTCCGGTGAGGGGCGGCGCAGGGACGCGGGGCAGGGCGGCCGGCGAACGAACGACGAGGCGGCGCGGAGCCGCGCCGGCGAGGCGGTGGACGCCGGTGGGCGGCGGAGCAGGGCGCTAGGCGACGGCGTGCTCTGGC
>NC_041390.1:245895298-245902708 GCF_002162155.2 Triticum dicoccoides | reverse complement strand
AGGCGCGCGGGGCGCGGGGCGATCGGGCCCGGGGCGGCTCGGGCGGGCCTAGCAGGGGCCGTGGCGGGCCTTGGCGGCGCGCGGTGGAGAGAGAGGGAGGCGGGGACAGGTGGCGATGCGGGAGTGGCTGTGGGCGGCGGTGACGCTGAGGTGGCAATGCCTGATTCGCCGGAGTGAGGTGGCTGAGGCGGTGGACACGTCCGGCTGGTGGTGGAAGTTTTGTTCGGCGGCGCGAGGAGCGGGCTAGAGTTTCATCTGCGCGAAAATTCCGGGAGGGACACATATATATAGTAGAGGGAGTTAGGAGAGTCCAAATGAGGTGCGGTTTTCAGCCACACGATCGTTATCGAACGTCCTACATGATGGAGTGGGTTTAGGTGGGTTTTTGGGCCACTTGGAGAGGTGTTGGGCTGCAACACACACGAGGCCTTTTCGGTTCCTCGGTTAACCGTTGGTGTACCAAACAAAGTCCAAATGGCACGAAACTTGACAGGCGGTCTACCGGTACTAAACCAAGGCCGCTTGGCAAGTCTCGGTCCAATCCGAGAACGTTTAATACCCGCACATGAAAAGAGGTAAAAGGGAGCGCCGGAGGACATAGGAGCGCCGGATTGCAAAACGGACAACGGGGAAAATGCTCGGATGCATGAGACAAACAAGTATGCAAATGCAATGCACATGATGACAAGATATGCAATGCATGACACACAAGGAAATGACAAGGCAAGAACAGCAAATAACTGGAAGACACCTGACACATCGGTCTCGGTGCGTCACATGTTCATCACCGACGACTCCACCTGGCTCCAGGAAGCTCCGCTCGACGTTGATGCGCTCCCCGTCCGTGGGGCGACGCACTTTCGCGCGTGCATCCGCGGCATCCTTCTCTGGCGACCGTCGACCCAGTATCAGTCGGTTTCTATGGTTTCTTCATCCCCCACCACTCGCCATTACAAGCGTTCCGGTCGGTCGTGGCTCCAGCGGTGGGTGAGGCATGCGGTGGCCCGCCAGTCTGCCACCTCACATGTCGCGGCAATCGAGCCCGACAAAACTCTCTATGGCTTGTTCGACTGGCTCCGTCGAGATCGAATCCGAATGCGACAGCAGCGATCCTGCGACAGAAGTCTTGATGGTCGACGGACCACCCAGTCCTCCTGGCTTCCCCCGCAACGAGGAGTGCCGCCCAAGCCCCTTTCTTCGCAGCGGAGGGAAGAGCTTCGCCGGTGCAACATGGATGCACTTCACACTCCTATCGTTGGAGAAACTCCCGAGCCCCGGGCCTTGGAGGAAGCGTGCCTGGCCAACTTGGCTGAGCGCACTCGACTGGAGAACCTGCAGCATGCGCTCGATGAGCATGCTCGGCAGCGGATCCCTGAATCCAGTCGACGGCAGCTTTTTCCACATCAAACTCAGGTATACCGCACTTCGAGCCAAAATCTCATAGCCACAGCCCGAATTGCAGAGTCAATCCAGCATTCCCAGTCGGAGGCAGGTAGGGGTTTGATGTAGATCCGAGCCTTGCTTCGAGCAGCTCAAGAACAGAATACAGCAGTATCTCAGTCGCGGAATAGGATCCATAGCAGGTCTGTGGTGGCGGACATAGTCCAGTCGGCTCACAGCCCAAGATCGCATCCGCAGCGTGAGGGCTGTGGGCACCGGAAGGATTAGTACAGAAACCACGAGCAGTATGATCACCGACTCGACCACAATGACTGTCGTCGAGTGCACAAGCCTCCTCCAAGGAGTGGGTCATATGTGCCTCGGTGGCAGGATGACAGGCGCCCCCTCGGTGGAGAGCGAAGAGTACCAGTCGACCCAAGAGAGCCAGCCTTTGATGCGAGATCTATCCTCGTTCAAGGTCTGGTTGACAGGAACAGAGCGCATAGAGAAGGTCATGACAAAGATTATCCGACTGGCAGTAGAGTGCACATTTTAGGTCCCGAGTGTTTGAGTAGAGCCATCAGGGCCGCAGTGATCCCTCCAAACTTCAGGTTGGCGACTGTAGTCAGCAAGTTCATCGATGAGTCTAAGATTGACACTTGGCTTGAAGATTACTGAGTGATGTGCAAATTGGTGGTGGCAATGATGAAGTGGCAATGAAGCACCTCCATCTCATGCTGGAAGGCTCGGCTAGGGTGTGGCTGAACCAATTAGCACCTGGTAGCATATACAGTTGGGAAGAACTGACCAGAGTGTTTGTTAGCACTTTTGATGGTACTTGCAAGCGACCGGCAGGGTTGACAAAATTGCAGTGTTGTGTACAGAAACCAATAAAACCTTGAGAGACTATATCTAGAGATGGATCACGTTACACCATACAGTGGAGAATGTGTCAGACCACCATGCAATCTGTGCCTTCAAGGAAGGCGTTAAGTATCGGGAATGAAATCTGAAATTCGGTCGGACAGGAGATATGACTCTGACTCGGATGATGGAGATTTCCACCAAATACGCTAAAGGCAAAGAGGAAGACCGACTCTGGAGTGGCAAGCACAAAACAGTCGCCCAGGACACTGGTGGAGGTACTTCCAATCGGAAACAGAAGCGTAAGGCCGAGCCAGTTGCTCCTGGTGAGGCCTTAGTTGTGGCTCAAGGAAAGTTCAAGGGGAAGCCCAAAGTGCCCTGGAATCCCAAGAAAGTGAAAGATCAAGACGGAAATGATGTGTTGGATTTGCCATGTCACATTCACACTAAGAAAGATGAAGAGGGTAATTTGATTTATCCCAAGCACACCACTCGACAGTGTCGACTCCTGATCAAGCAATTCTGAGAGAAGAAACCCAAGGAGAAGGAAAAGGAGTCGGACAAGGATGAGGACAAGGAAGAGGATGATGACGGTTTTCCCAACGTCAACTCCACTCTGATGATTTTTGCTGATGTTGAGAGCAAAAGTCGATTGAAAGTTATCAACAAAGAAGTGAACATGGTTGCTCCGGCAACACCAAGTTATTTGATGTGGTCCCAAAGTGCCATCACATTCGACCAGTCTGACCATCCAACACGTATAGCCACCCCTGGGAGGCAAGCGTTGGTGGTCGACCCATTTGTTGAAGGCACTCAACTGACTAAAGTGTTGATGGATGGCGGTAGCAGCCTGAATATCCTTTATGCAAAAACTTTGAAGGGAATAGGGATTCCGATGTCCAAGCTCAGCAAAAGTAATATGAGCTTCCATGGCGTTATACCTGGCAAGAAGGCTGAATCACTCGTCCAGATCGCCCTTGGTGTGGTTTTCGGTGATTCCAAGAATTACCGCAAAGAAAAGTTGACATTTGAAGTAGTAGATTTCAAGAGTGCTTATCATGCCATTCTGGGTAGGCCTGCCTATGCACGTTTCATGGCTCGACGTGTTACGTGTACCTCAAATTGAAAATGCCTGGTCCCATAGGAGTGATCACTATCACTGGAAATCGGCAGAAAGCAGAAGAGTGCTTCCAGAAGGGCTCAAAAATTGTCGATGAACAAATGGCGGCAGTCGAAATGCAAGAATACCAGAAAAATGCAGATCCGAGTGATTTGCTGCGCTCCAAGAAGCTTGCCATTGATTATGCATTTCAGTTGTCCGGCGAAACCAAGCCGATTCATATTCACCTGACCGATCCTAATGCTGCTCCTACTCATATCTCAACTTCACTCGACAGCAAATAGGAAGAAGCGCTCATCCAGTTCCTCGGTGAGAACTGGGACATCTTTGCATGGAAAGCTTCTGACATGCCAGGTGTACCTAGGGTACTGGCTGAGCATCGTTTGTGAGTCGACCCGAAAGTGAAACCAATCAAAGAACATCTTCGACGGTCCGCCGTATAGAAGAGAAAAACAATTAGTGAGGAAGTGGCTCAGCTCCTGGCATCTGAGTTCATCCGCGAGATTTACCGCTCCGAGTGGCTCGCCAATGTTGTTATGGTCCCCAAGAAGGATGACTCACTTCACATGTGCATTGACTTCAAGCATATCAATCGGGCCTGCCCAAAAGATCATTTTCCTCTCCCTCGCATCGACCAAATTGTCGATTCGACTGCGGGGTGTGAGCGCTTGTCTTTCCTAGACGCCTATTCCGGGTACCATCAGATCCGACTGTATGGACCCGATGAGATAAAAACAGCTTCCATCACTCCATTCTGGTGCTTTTGTTATGTCACCATGCCATTCGCTCTCAAGAACGATGGGGCCACATTCATGGGGATGATTCAGAACTGTCAGCTCACTCAAATCAGACAGAATGTGGAAGCATACATGGATGACATTGTGGTCAAGCCGCGCAAAGGTTCCAACCTGCTGACTAACCTTGCTGAAACCTTTGCCAACCTGAGAAGATAAGATATCAAGCTTAACCCATCAAAGTGTACTTTCGGAGTTCCTGGCGGAAAGTTACTCGGCTTCCTCATTTCCTAACGAGGGATCGACCCGAACCCAGAGAAAGTTGGTGCCATACTACGGATGAAGCATCCTGTGCGCGTGCATGATGTCCAGAAGCTTACTAGTTGTTTGGCCGCCTTCGGTCGATTCATTTCTCGCCTCGGTGAAAAGGCATTGCCTCTTTACCGACTAATGAAGAAATCTGACAAGTTTGACTGGACTCCTGAAGCTGATGCAGCGTTTGCAGATCTCAAAGCCCTACTTTCCACCCAGCCGGTGCTCGCTTCCCCAATCAGCAAAGACCCTTACTGCTTTATATTGCAGCCACTTGACAAGTTGTGAGTACAGTACTCACGGCCGAGCGAGAAGAAGAAGGAAAAGCCTATAAAGTTCAGCGCCCAGTATACTATGTTTCTGAAGTTTTAACTCCATCCAAGCAAAGATGTCCACATTATCAGAAGCTTGTTTATGGGATTTACATGACCACGAAGAAGGTTTCACATTATATCTCTGATCACTCCGTTACAGTCGTCAGTGACGCACCATTGTCAGAAATTCTGAACAACAGAGATGCAACTGGTCGAGTGGCAAAATGGGCGATTGAACTCCTTCCCATGGATATCAAGTTTGAGGCAAAGAAAGCTATCAAGTCCCAGGGAATAGCGGATTTCCTCGCCGATTGGATCGAACAGCAACTGCCAACTCAGATTTACTCGGACCACTGGAGCATGTTCTTTGATGGATCCAAGATGCTGAATGGTTCTGGTGCTGGGGTGGTATTGGTATCCCCCCGAGGTGACAAGCTACGCTATCTTATCCAAATTCAGTTCGATTCCTCCAACAATGAATCTGAATATGAAGCACTTCTGTATGGGTTGCGTATGGCCATTTCACTCGGCGTCCGTCTCCTCATGGTCTACGACGACTCAGATTTGGTGGTGAATCAAGTAATGAAGGAGTGGGACGTCAGAAGCCCAGCTATGACTGGCCACCACAATGCGGTGAGAAACTTAGAAAAGAAGTTTGAGGGTTTAGAACTCCACCATATACCTCGACTGAAAAATCAAGCAGCGGATGATTTGGCGAAGATAGGTTCCAAGAGAGAAGCCAGTCCCAGTAATGTGTTTTTGGAGCATATTCATACACCTTCAGTCCAGGAAGATCCTTTCACTTAAGAGCCCCCGCGGCCAAAGAGCACCGCTGATCCGACTGAAGTCGAAGTCCCAGCCGTGGTCGACAGGATCATGGAGGTTTTGGTCATCACTCCCGACTTGATAGTGCCATACATTACATACATCCTCAGGAAGGAACTACCAGAGGACGAAGAAGAGGCCCGGCAGGTCGTCCGCCGATCCAAAGCTTTTACTGTGATAAGAGGGCAGCTGTTCAGAGAAAGTGTAACTGTAGTCAGCCAGAAATGCATAACACCAAAGGAGTCGAGTGATCCTCAATGACATCCACTCGGGGACTTATGGTCACCATGCGTCCTCTCGGACCATTGTGGCCAAAGCATACCGAGCAGGATTTTATTGGCCACGGGCAAATGAGATGCAACAAGAAATAGTCGACAAATGTGAAGGTTGCTAGTTTTAGTCCAACATGTCCCACAAGCCTGCGTCATCCCTGAAGACCTCTGAGAACGGGTAGGAGCGGTTTCACTCATGTACTCATGGCAGTCGACAAATTCACCAAATGGATTGAAGCCAAACCTATCAAAAGTCTTGAAGCTCATACTGCGCTCAGTTTAATCAGAGAGCTAACATTCAGATACGGTGTGCCGCATAGAATCATCACTGACAATGGCTCGAACTTCGATTCAGATGAGTTCAGAGCCTTCTGTGCTTCCCAAGGCACTCGAGTCGACTATGCTTCAGTCGCCCATCCCTAGTCGAATGGACAAGCTGAAAGAGCAAATGGGTTGATCCTCAAAGGTCTGAAACCCCGACTGATGCGTGATCTCAAGCATGCGGTAGGCGCCTGGGTCGATGAACTTTCATCAGTACTTTGGGGTCTGAGGACGACTCCAAATCGGTCGACTGGTCGAACTCCATTCTTCTTGGCCTATGGAGCTGAAGCTGTGCTTCCGAGTGACTTGCTTCATAATGCACCCAGAGTCGAGCTTTTCTTAGAAGATGAGGCAGAACAGGCTCGGCAAGACGCATTTGATCTTCTCGAAGAGGAAAGAGAGATGGCTCTGATCCAATCGACCATTTATTAGCAAGACCTGCATCGATTCCACGCGAGAAATGTGAGGGGTCGAGCATTTCAGGAAGGAGACTTGGTTCCTCGAGTGGATCAGCAGAAACCACACAAGCTCGCCCCAACTTGGGAAGGTCCTTTCATCATCACCAGAGTGCTCCACAACGGAGCATACCACCTCTACAACGTCGAGCATAAGAAAGACGAGCCACGCGCTTGGAATGCGGAGTTGCTTCGCCCCTTTTACACTTAAGCATTCAGACTATTGAGATGTAATAAGAAATATCCCTTAGTTTGATTAACAAAGACACGGTTTTACAGTCTCATAAATGATCGTTGTTCTTTTTTATTTTTATGTTCTGAATCCCCCAGTGGGTGCCTTAGATGCGAACCCATTTCGCCAAAGTTTAACAAATCCTGCTGAGTGATGAGCAAGCCTCTCACTCGGGGGCTTAGCTGCAAATCCGTTTCGCCTAAGTTTGAAAAATCCTACCGAGTGGTGAGCAATCCTCTCACTCGGAGGCATAGCTGCAATCCAGTACTCGCCTAAGTTTGAAAAATCCTACTGAGTGGTGAGCAAGCCTCTCACACGGAGGCTTAGCTGCAGTATAGTACTCGCCTAAGTTTGAAAAATCCTACCGAGTGGTCAGCAAGCCTCTCACTCAGAGGCTTAGCTGCAGTCCAGTACTCGCCTAAGTTTGAAAAATCCTACCGAGTGGTGAGCAAGCCTCTCACTAGGAGGCTTAGCTGCAGTCCAGTACTCGCCTAAGTTTGAAAAATCCTACCGAGTGGTGAGCAAGCCTCTCACTTGGATACTTAGCTGATGTCCAGTACTCGCCTAATTTTGAAAAATCC
>NC_041390.1:245848526-245894216 GCF_002162155.2 Triticum dicoccoides | reverse complement strand
TCACACTCGGGGGCTTAGCTTCAGTCCAGTACTCGCCTAAGTTTGAAAAATCCTACCAAGTGATCAACAAATCTCACACTCGGGGGCTTAGCTGTAGTCCAGTACTCGCCTAAGTTTAAAAAATCCTACCGAGTGATGAGAAAATCTCACACTCGGGGGCTTAGCTGTTGTCCAGTACTCGCCTAAGTTTAAAAAATCCTTCCGAGTGATGAGCAAACCTCACACTCGGGAGCTTAGCTGCAGTCCAGTACTCGCCTAAGTTTGAAAACACACCTATCCGCAAGAACGATGAGGTGCAGGTCGACTGTGATGTTCTCCTCGGAGCTGCGCCACAAGTGCAACATGCGCTCCATCCCTATCCGCAAGGACGACGAAGTGCATGTCGACTACAACCTTTTCTTCAAAGCTGCATCACAGGTACAAATATTATTCCAGTGAAGAACAAGTTCCACTTGAAGGCAAATGCAAGCATATTCGGAGATAAACCAAGTTCGGATAAAACCCAAAGTTTCGAACCACGGATCCGAAATACTCGAGCATCAAGCCCGAAGAAGTTTAATGATTACACAATCACTCGGCATTCCGAGGCAAATAAAGGTGAAGCATAATGTTTTTGGTCACTCATCAGGAGGAGGGTTGGCTGGATCGTAGAAACTATCAAGGTCTATGCTGTCTGTGATGCGAGTGGCGGCATCAAGGAAAGCGTCCATAAAGGACTAGAAAGTGTGCCTTTTTGTGTTAGCAACCTTGAGCTCCGCCAGCTTGTCCTCTTTAACATCCTTGCAGTGCACTCAGACCAGGGACAGGGTGACATCAGTTCCACAGCGAGCAGATGGCGTCTTCCATTCTTACACTCGCTCAGGTATTTGATTCAGTCGGGCCATCAGAGACTCGAGGTCTTGAGACAGTTCTGCTTGAGGCCAGAGTTCAGCATCAACCTGAGTCATCGCCGCCTTCAGGTGAGCAAGACAAACAACTGTGTTGTCCATGCGAGATTCCAACCGCAGCACATTCATTGCGACGTCATCTTTGACCGGGCAATTTGTGGGGTCGAGACCCGTCTCGACCCGCCCCGTTTCCGCTTCAAAGTCCTGGCAAAGCTCCACAGAGTCGGATGAATGGTGAGTCGGCAATATAATAAGACATGTCAATCAACCATAACAAGTTAGTCGAACTTCAGTACCTTCAAGTTTTAAGACCAGTTGAGCAGCAATCTGGCCCAGATAAGACTTGAACTCTCCCTTCTTGGCTTTGAGGCTCCCAATCTCGTCAGACAGCTTGTCCTTGTCCTTCTTCAGTCGCTCGACCTCCCGATTGGCGTCAGAGACAGTAGTCTTCAGTTTGGAGTTCTCTTCTTCTAACTTGCCGACTCAAGGAAGCTTCTTGTCAGCAAGTGTTGTTTTCTCTCGTGCCTGCTTCTGTGCGGCAGCAAGATCCAGATCCTTCTCCTCCAGAGCCTGCTTCATTTTATCTAAAGAAATAACATTCTTCAGACGAGCTTGGAGTTGACGGTTTTCACTATGTACATCTGCTCGAGTGAAATCACTCAGTTCAAAAAAATGGAAAGGAAAAGTGCCAGTCATAAGATAGACAATTGTCGATTGGTTACCTCCCATGGCAACTACTTCGTCACGAGCAGTCTTGAGATTCTTATTGGCTAATTCCAGATCAAGGTTGAGGCTCATTTGCTACTTGTTCAGTGTAGAAAGTTGAGCCCCAATATTACAAGATTTCTACAGTCAACATATAAGACATATCAGTCAACTAAAACAAAAAAGCATCACAGTGAAAGTTACTCGAAGACTACCGCCGAATCAAACATTCAACAGTAGTCTTGGGGACTACACCCAGTGGGTGCACTTAGCGTGACCCCACTGGTTGGATTCAACACTCAGCATGGTCTGCCCAGCTCGAGTCAAAAAAAGAGAGAAAGCGAAGATAGTTGTTCTCAGACCATAGTCGACTGCCCGCAGTCCACCACGGTCTCGGGGACTACACCTAGTGGGTTCACTTAGCGTGCCCCCACCGGTTCAGATTGTCACTCGACATGACTCGCCCAGATTGAGTGAGAAAATTCAGAGTTTCAGACCACAATCGACTGCCCACAGTCAACTATGGTGTTGAGAACTACACCTAGTGGGTGAACTCAGCGTGCCCCCACTAGTTCAAAAATCTAAGTCGACTGAAGTGGAAGACCTATACGACTTTAGAGAAGACAAACCCCGGTGGGTGGATGAGAAGTAAGATCAGTCGAAAAACCAACTAACCTAGACATTGGTCTGCAGAGCAGCGTCGGTGTTGAAGGCCTCCTGACTGGCCTCGTGCACCACTTTCATCTGTCCCATCACAAGATTCAACTGAAGAAGAGCTTCCTTGGCGGCACTTGGTGGGTCGTCTAGAGTTTGGTATGCAGTGAAAAGTGATGATGGCAAAACAGTCGAAGCACCTGTTGGTTCTGATGCATGGAGTTGTATTGGAGCAGCAGGGGTCTGATTAGCTGACCCTGATGGACAGTCAGTCAACAGTGGGATAGCGAAAGTGATGCTAGTGTGAGCCGGATCTACGGATCGCTCCACTGCCATCCCAGGCATCAGTATCGACTGAGGAACCTGAACCTCAGGCGCTTTCCTTCTCAGTCCGTGGTCCCTCCTCCTCCTTTCCCTCAGAGGCACTTCTTCTTCTTCATCGTCCGGAAGCACAACAACATCTCGTGGAGCTACAACAAACAAGAAAAATCAGAGAGACGATTGATGAACATTCCAGTCGACCGACTAAATTCGAGTCGGACAGACTTACTGGCTTTGCAGGTAGCTACGGTGTCGGTTTCCTCGTCATCTGGGACCTTGTCAATATCCATATCAGTCGCGGCGGAGGCCGGGCTGGAAAAGTTCATCATCTACTCGGTCAGGACAGGAGAATTTGTCGAGGCAAAGAAACACGGGAAGAACGTTTACCCAGAAGCAACAGGAACATCCATCTTGATCTTAGGCAAGGTCTTCCGGGCCTTCGAGGGATTGGTCTTGGTCTGCTCGATGACTTTCTCAGCCAGTTCTGGAGTCGGAGACCGAGTGCGCTTTTGAGATGGAACGCTCGAGGCCACAGTCTTACCGTGCCTGCCCATGGGATCGTGGCGTTGCTAGGATCGATGTTTTGAACGAGGCGGTGAGTCGACTATTTCCTCGTCGTCTGACTCGTCGCTCTCATCTTCATCATCGTCGTCTGGTGACTCCCATTCACCGCTCTCCTCCGCGCTGTCCCCGCCCTCATGGTCCTGCTCCAGAGCTTGTTCACCATTGAGCATTGTGTACATCTCTGTGTAAATGTACAAGACAAGAAGTCGAGTGGAAATCAGTCGGAAAACGCATTCAAATGCAATTGGTCATATCGGCCAAACCTTGTCTAGCTGGTTGCTGTTGCTGAAAGGGTCGAATCTCCTGGCGCCCCTGAGGTTGTCCTTGTTCCCGGTGATGCTCGTTAGCCATTGAGCCACTGTTTCTACCAACACCTCCTCTGGATGAACCCGAGCAGTGTCGACAGCGCCGGAGTACATCCACATGGAATGGTCATGGGCCTGGAGCGGTTGGATGCGCCGACTGAGGAACACCTGCAACAAATCCATGCTGGTGACGCCTTGGTTGATCAGCTGGACCACCCTCTTGACCAGCATGCCTGTCTCCGCCTTCTCCGCAGTGGCAACTTTCAATGAGGAAGGAGTCCGATCATGGTCGAAAGAAAAAGGAGGAAGTCTAGTTGACTGTCCTGGAGTCGCAATATCCTTGCAGTAGAACCAGGTCGACTGCCAGCCTTTGACCGACTCAGGAAGGGTCATTGGAGGAAAGGAACTCATTTTCCTCTTCTGGATACCCAAACCCCCACACATCTGGATAACGTGGGTTTTCTTGTCCTTCGAGTTTGCTTTCTTCACTATCTGGATTGGATGGCGAAAATTTGCTTGAAAAGACCCAGTGCGGTCGACACCCTAAGAAATTCTTGCACATGGACACGAACGCAACAAGATACGTGATGGTGTTGGGAGTGAAATGATGGAATTGGGCCCCAAAGAAATTCAAGAAACTCCAGAAAAAGGATGGAGGGGAAGCGAGAAACCACTATCGACATGAGTAGCAAGCAAAACGCACTCGCCCGGCCGCGGCTGCGGCTCCGTCTCCCCCTCCGGCAAACGCGCAGCCTTGTGGACGATCAGCCCTGACTCGGCTAGCTCATCCAAATCCTCTTGCCGTACCGAAGATCGGATACAATCACCCTGGATCCAACCTGGCGGCAGCCCCGAGCGCGATGAAGATCCCTGATTCATCTTCTTGCCCTTCGTCGCCCCTGTCGCCTTCTTCGCGCATTCCAGCATTGCCGTCTTTTCTTTTCCCATGGCGGCGGAGCGGCGATGTCGAGAGTGGAGAAGCTGGATGCAGCGGTGGAGCAAGAGGAAGAAGAAGGAGAATGGACGCGCACAGTGCAGGTGCCTCAGCCTCGCCGCTTTTAAAGGCCCACTTCCGAGTGGATGGCGCGCAGGCCCGGGCGATCCTATCAAATCCCTCAACAGTCGCACACAAGATACTTGGCGAAAAAGGTGCCGCAAAAATCGAAATGTTCCTATTTATCCACTCCGCTTACCACGGCGCGCTCCGTCCGGCGCACTTCCCCCAAAATTTCGAATCCCACGAAATCCGGGATCCGCCGCAACCAGTCATGCCAAAGATATCACGTCAAAGGCAACACTCGACAGGTGACGTTATAAAACCAATCGGCAATTTCTGAATCGATCAAGGCGACTGAAATGAAGCCGAAATTCCAGTGCTGACCTCTGTTCAGAAGTGAATAGTTGGGAAACACAAGAGTCAAGACAAGATCAACTTCAACCTTCTTTTCACTCGGACCTCAATCCATTCGGGGGCTAATGATGAGGACATAGGCCTCACCTATATGTCCTATCCAAGGTCATTGTCTTAGAAGCAAAGAAGCTTAAGGGACGACAGGGAGGACCCAACAAAGGTGTCGAGTACAATCCACTCGACACCAGTCACTCGGAGACTCCTCCTTCTTTGGGTCACTCGACTACACGATCATTCGACCATACAAGAATCCATTTGACCTGTTTGAAGACCAAGAGGCGTCGAGAACAGCAACGGGCAAGCGTCCACCCTGTAACCTTTAAGGCTATTAAGGCATTTAAGGCTACCGTTACTAGTAATGCCATCTCTTTATGTACCTTAAACCCTTTGTAACGTGGGCTGGCTGGGGTCTTGACACACTCTATATAAGCCACCCCTCCACTGAGACAAGGGTTCGCACCCTCTGTAAAACACACACACATACATAATCCAGTCGACCGCCTATGGGCACCGAGACGTAGGGCTATTACTTCCTCTGCAAAGGGTCTAAACTCGTAAAGTCATGTGTACAACTTCGCCATAGCTAGGATCTTGCCTCGTGTGTACGTAGGGCTATTACTTCCTTCGTGAAGTCTTAGATCCACGACAGCTGGACCGAGGACTGTGCTCCACATCAGATCGTCATGATTAGGCGAGGGCCTTCATCAACATCAACTTAGATCTCTATCAAAGTCATTGAGGAATCATCCATGGAGCTCGGGGGCTCAATGTCAACATTGCCCTCGGGCGATCCTGTTGTTTTATTGGACAACAAAGTTGTATCTGCCATCACCGCCTCCTCGAGCATCACTGTAATGATTGCTTCTAAGAAATTGTGCGGAATTGAGTCTAAACCAACGCTGTAAAATTTCATCATGTTTTGATGGGCGAGTCTCCATCAATCTCCGATATACCAGAGATCTATCAAATCCGGACGGGAATCTGAACGAGTTTGGGGCGAGGAGTCCAACAGTTAGACTGGATGTCCTTTGGAAGATCCGACCGTTCATCGGCTGCGGAATTACCATATCTATTAGCCCTCAGCATTTCAGCTCGATCCGACTGTTAAACTTCTCGAAAACTTTCGATGAGTGGGCCAATTTTTGGATATATTTCCTCCGCGAAAACGAATCCGACCCGAATTCAATTTTCTTCATGAACGGGATATTGGACAAACATTTTGAAGGAATTTGTTTCTAGGGTATTGTGTGTTGTTCAAAAACACGTGCCCACAAATTTGGAGTCTTTTCCGAGGCGATCTTCTATGATAGCTCGATACCGATGCTCTAGATGCCTTCCAATTATTTTGTTGTCGTCGTGTGTTTTATTTGTTTGTTGCATTCATCATCGCATCATTTGCATTGCATCATGCTATCAATATTACCAACCTAAATTTTTTCTCATAAAAAAGTTGCATGGATCTTTGATCCATTTTAATTAAGTGAAATGCACATGGTGATTTCTCTTCAAAACATATTCAAAGTATCCTACTATTATTAGGGAGCTATAATAAACATTCCGCTAATTTGAAATTCACCATAACACACATGTAATTTAATTCCATGTCTTTTCTATTTCAAGTTTGGTGCTCAAACATTGCGCTCCAATTTTTGTTCCATTCCAAAGCTCCACGATAATTATCAACATCTTTTGACACACATGCAATGTAATGTGATTGGTTTGTTTTGGCCTCTGACGCTCCACCGACATCAACTCCAACTCCATATATTCGTGTTTGGGGAGAAAAAATCAGAGAGAAGGATTCATCGTGTTTTACGATATGGAGCCGCCGCCAAGCCCTAATCTCTCTCGGGAGGGCTGATCTAGAGTCCGTTCGGTTCTTCGGAGAGGGGAATCCATCGCCATCGTCATCATCAATCTTCCTCCATCACCAATTTCATGATGCTCACCGCCATGCGTGCGTAATTCCATCGTAGGCTTGCTGGACGGTGATGGTTTGGATGAGATTTGTCATGTAATCGGGTTAGTTTTGTTAGGGTTTGATCCCTAGTATCCACTATGTTATGAGATTGATGTTGCTATGACTTTGCTATGCTTAATGCTTGTCACTAGGGCCCGAGTGCCATGATTTCAGATCTGAACCTACTATGTTTTCATGAATATATGTGAGTTCTTGATCCTATATTGCAAGTCTATAGTCACCTATTATGCTTTATGATCCATTAACCCCGAGGTGACAATAATCGGGATACTTACCGGTGATGACCGTAGTTTGAGGAGTTCATGTATTCACTATGTGTTAATGCTTTGGTCTGGTACTCTATTAAAAGGAGGCCTTAATATCCCTTAGTTTGCAATAGGACCCCACTGCCACGGGAGGGTAGGACAAAAGATGCCATGCAAGTTCTTTTCCATAAGCACGTATGACTATATTCGAAATACATGCCTACATTACATTGATGAACTAGAGCTAGTTCTGTGTCACCCTATGTTATAAGTGTTACATGATCGATCGCATCCGACATAATTCTCCAGCACTGATCCAATGCTTACGAGCTTTTCATATATTGTTCTTTGCTTATTTACTTTTCCATTGCTACTATTATAATCACTACAAAACCCAAAAACAATACTTTTGCTACAGTTACCACTATTATCATATTACTTTGCTACTAAACACTTTGCTGCAGATATTAAGTTTCCAGGTGTGGTTAAATTGACAACTCAGCTGCTAATACTTGAGAATATTCTCTGGCTCCCCTTCTGTCGAATCAATATATTTGGGTTAAATACTCTACCCTCGAAAACTGTTGCGATCCCCTATGCTTGTGGGTTATCAAGACTATTTTCTGGCGCCGTTGCCGGGGAGCATAGCTCTATTCTTTGAGTCACTTGGGATTTATATCTGCTTATCATTATGAAGAACTTGAAAGATCAAAGAACCAAGATTTTCCCTCAACTACGATGGGAGGTAAGGAACTGCCATCTAGCGCTGCACTTGATTCACCTTCTGTTTTGAGTAAACTTGCGACACCTACACATGCTATTGATTCTGATAGGTCGCATGTTATTGATGATGCCACTTCTGCTTTGCATGATATTTATGATGAAACTACTTCTATGCTTGATACTATTGTGCCACTAGGTGAATTTCTTGATGAACAACTTGCTAGGGCTAGAGAGAATGAAATTACTGAAACTGATAATATTGATGAAAGTGATGATGAAGATTCTCCCCCTGGATATGAATTGCCTGTTGTTCCCGAGGGTTATGTTATGGACGAAGAAACTGCTAGAGACTTTCTTGCTTGCAATGATAGATCTGACCTTAAGAAATTATTAGCTAAGCTTAAAGAATTTTTTTTGAATGCTAGAATGAAATATGACCCTGCTTTTGCTACTTCACCTATCTTTATTACTGATAAGGATTATGGTTTCTCTGTCGATCCTTAGTTAATTACTTGGTTGAATCTGATCCTTTTTATGGTTATGAATCTGAAACTGTTGTGGCACATCTTACTAAATTAAAAGATATAGCCACCCTATTTACTCATGATGAGAAAACTCGCTATTAATTTATCCTTAAGTTGTTTCTGTTCTCATTAAAGGGTGATGCTAAAATATGGTTTAATTCTCTTGATCCTGTTTGTGTGCGTAGTCCCCAGGATATGATTTATTACTTCTCTGCTAAATATTTCCCCGCTCACAAGAAACAAGTTGCTTTAAAGGAAATATATAATTTTGTGCAAATTGAAGAAGAGAGTCTCCCACAAGATTGGGGGAGGCTTCTCCGATTACTTAATGCTTTGCCTGATCATCCTCTCAAGAAAAATGAAATACCTGATATCTTTTATAATTGACTAACCGATGCTTCCAGAGACCACCTGGATAGTTGTGTTGGTGGTGCTTTCAGGGAAAGAACTGTTGATCAAGCTGAATTGCTATTGAATAATATGTTGAATAATGAAAATAATTGGACACTTCCTGAACCAACTCTTAAGCCAACTCCGAAGAAAAGGGGTATTCTATTTCTCATTCCTGAAGGTATGCAAGAAGCAAAGAAATCTTTGAAAGAAAAAGGTATTAAAACAGAAGATGTTAAGAATTTACCACCTATTGAAGAAATACATGGTCTTGATAACCCGACACAGGTACTAAAGGTAAATTCTTTCTATAGATTCAATAAATGTGAAATCCCATTTACTAAGTTTGCTAGCCCATGCTTCGATGAGTTTGATGACATTATGGTTAAACAAGAAAACTTCAATGCTTATGTTGGTAGACAATTCAAACACAATGCTGATACGCTTGAACACTTGGGTGATTATATGGGTAATGTTAAAGGTGAACTTAAACTTATTAGTAAACATGCTTCTATGCTTACCACTCAGGTAGAACAAGTGCTTAAAGCTCAAAATGATTTGCTCAATGAATTAAATAATAAGAAGAATGATAATGTTGTCAGAGTTATGACGAGAGGTGGTAAAATGACTCAGGAACCTTTGTATCCTGAGGGCCCTCCTAAGAGAATTGAGCAAGATTCTCACAGAGCTAATGTAGATGTACCTAGTCCTTCTAAAAGGAAGAAAAAGAAAAATGATAGGACTTTGAATGCTTCTAGTGAACCTGTTATTGACACACCTGAGAATCCCAATAATATTTCTATTTCCGATGCTGAAACACAATCTGGTAATGAACATGAACCTAGTGATAATGTTAATGATGATGTTCATGTCGATGCTCAACCTAGCAATGAGAATGATGTAGAGATTGAACCTGTTGTTGATCTTGATTACCCACAATCAAAGTATCAATGTTATGATAAGAGAGACTTTGTTGCTAGGAAGCACGGTAAAGAAAGAGAACCATGGGTTCAGAAACCCATGCCTTTTCCTCCTAAACCATCCAAGAAAAAGCATGATGAGGATTTTGAACGCTTTGTTGAAATTATTAGACCTATCTTTTTGTGTATGCGTTTGACTGATATGCTTAAATTGGTACTAATAAGAGAAAGATACCAGAAGCTGAAATTTCCACCATGCTTGCTAATTATACTTTTAAGGGTGGAATAGCAAAGAAACTTGGAGACCCAGGTGTACCAACTATACCATGCTCCATTAAAAGAATCTATGTTAAAACTGCTTTATGTGATCTTGGAGCCGCTGTTAGTGTTATGCCTCTCTCTTTATATCGTAGACTTGATTTGAATAAGTTGACACATACTGAAATATCTTTGTAAATGGCTGACCAATCAACTGCTATACCTGTCAGTATTTGTGAGGATGTGCCTGTTGTGGTTGCAAACATTACTATTTTAACGGACTTTGTTATTCTTGATATTCCCGAGGACGATAATATGTCTATTATTCTTGGAAGACCCTTCTTAAATACTGCAGGGGCTGTTATTGATTGCATCAAATGCAATGTTACTTTTCATGTTAATGGTAATAAGCATATGGTACACTTTCCTAGGAAACAACCTCAAGTCCACAGTATCAATTCTATTGGAAAATTTTAAACAATTACTATTGGAGGTTTTGAATTTCCTCTTCCTACTGTCATGAAGAAATATGATATTCTTATTGTTGGGGATGTGCATATCCCCATTGAGGTAACCTAGTATTATTCAAAAACTCTTCGGTTCCATGTTACTCGAAATGAGTTTGTTAACAAGACCTGATCAACCTTGTTAGTGGATTTGTTTTGATGAGCAGGAGATGGATGAATTTAGAAAACACAGCTATCTGTACCCTTCTTTTTTACGTTCTGTTATTTATATTAAATAAAGCAAAATAGTATTTTCTGGCTGTTTTATGAATTATCCATGCAATAAAAAATACCACGAAAATAAAAGTTCTCCAAATGGCCTGAAAATTAAATATGATTTTTCTAGAATATTTTAGAATATCTGGCACTGAAAACACAGCAGGGGGAGCAGCCACGTGCCCACGAGGGTGGAGAGCATGCCCCCTGCCTCGTGGACCCCACGTGGGTCCCCTCCACTTATTCCAGCCACCACACACTCCTTCTTCCTCCCAAAAAAAATCACTAGCCAACTCAAACCCGAGTTCTTGCTCATCTTGCTGCCATTTTTGATCTCCTTGCTCAAAGCTCCATTCACAAAACTGCTTTGGGTGATTGTTCTTTGGTATGTGACTCCTCCAATGGTCCAATTAGTTTTTGTTCTAATGCTTTATTCATTGCAAATTTTTGCTGCTTAGGTGACCCTGTTCTTTTGCTTGCATGTCAAATTTATATGGTCAAAAGTAGTTTTAATGCATGATATATCCTCTAGGTACTTGTAGGAGTAGTTGCTATCAATTTGGTTGAGTTTGGTTCACTTTTATTTTTGAGTTACTAAAATTTAAGAAATTTTTCAGAGGAAGAAATATGTTTAGGAAAATGTACCAAGGTGGTTCCTCAAGGAAGCAAGGACCCAGGCCGGCAATACGCGAGCTAGACAATGAACCACCAAGGGATGCTCAAGTGCGGCCTTGTGAATGGCCGTTAGAGGACTTCATGGTTCGAGCAGGAATCAAGGAGGAATTTGAAGCATATGTGCGCATTGCCGATCTTGAGAGCTTTGTGGCAGATAAGTGCCGTCGGTACCACTACCTCACTGATTCCCTCGTGAGAAGGTTTGAATTTTCATCATCACGCAATTCTGAAACTGTCGTGTTTGATCTTTATGGTAAATCTTATACCATGGACTTAGAAGATTTTAACACTCCTTGTAAACTCCCACAGTGGGGTAATGTTAGTGAACCTCGCAAATCTGAATATAGAGACTTTCTTGCTAGTATAACTATGGGGGAATCTAGGGAAATCACTCAAGCTACCATAGGGAGCATTCATTTTCCGGCTATACATTATTTTACTCTCTTTATAGGTAGATGCATAAATGGTAAGGATGAGGCATGTCACATGTGTGTGCCAGATCTTAGTGTTCTCAAGAGTGCTGTATTTGGAGATAGACAATATAACTTGGGTGCCATTTTTGCACGCAGGTTGCATAATAACAAAATCAATGGAGATTTCTTTGGTGGACTTTATGCAACCCGTTTAGTTGATTTTCTTGAGATACCCATACTTGGAGATGATATTGAGTTGCCTCCTGCTTATTTAGATTATAATGCCATGGTTCGTCATTAGTTTGTTGAGAGGAACAATCAGTTCCTCCAGTACTGACTAATCCTTGACAGACGATGCACCTATCACGTTGCTCTCCCTGCTCCTGCCTTCTTTAACTTTCAGGCAAAAGGGATATATGTTATAACCAAGGAGGAGGCGACCGAATACGAGAGGAGGACGGAGGCAGCTCGCCTCCAAGCTACAGCTCGTCAGGCAACAACTGATGCATCTCAGTACGACCCCAGCTTCAACTTCGGATATCCACCAGGCCATCCATGGTCATAGACCAACTTAGGCCAAAAGCCTAAGCTTGGGGGAGTACGTATTTCTCACCGACATTACATTCATGTTCACACACTCATGCCAGTTATGGGTTCTCATACTTTTTCATTTTATCATCCATGCTAGTTTATTTTCATGTTCTCGCTTTCTTCTTGTGTGTTTGAAGTTGGAGCTTTTAGTTAGTTTACTTTCCATTCTTGTAGTAGTAGTAATTAAAAGAAAACCCAAAAAGATTTCTCGTTCTTCTTTTGCCTGTTGGGAGATTTCCCGTGTAAATAGTTTTGTTTCTTTTCTTTCCTTTGGGGGTCGAGAGGAGAAGACCATGATGAAAATGTTCGGTGGCTCTTATATGCATTATTGTTGATCTAACAAAGAGCCCAAATTACCTTGTCTTCTCTCTTGAATTGAATGCTTGTAGATTCCAGCTTAGTCCAATGCACGTGCACTATTATTATTTTCCACACTATTCGGTTGTGCAAGTGAAAGGCAATAATGACGATTATATGATGAACTTATTGAGATGAGGAAAGCTGGTATGAACTCGACTTGTCTTGTTTTTGTAAATATGATCAGTCCATCGTTATTGATTCAGCCTATTATGAAAGAAACATATTTGCAATGACAATTAGAGATTATAGTTGCTTATGCCATGCTTAATTAGCTATGAGCTTATAATGGTTTACCTTGCGTACCAACATGCTATTAAAATGGTTGTGATGTGGTATGATAGGGTGGTATCCTATTTTGAACGATTCGAGTGGCTTGACTTGGCACATGTTCACACATGTAGTTGAAACGAAATCAACATAGCCTCTATGATATTTATGTTCATGGTGCATTATATCCTACTCATGCTTGCATTCGGTGTTGATTAATTTTAATCCATGTTCATGACTGTTGTCGCTCTCTAGCTTGTCGCTTCCCAGTCTTTTTCTAGCCTTCACTTGTACTAAGCGGGAATACTGCTTGTGCATCCAATTCCATAACCCCCAAAGTTATTCTATATGAGTCCACCATACCTACCTGTATACGGTATCTACCTACCGTTCCAAGTAAATTTGTATGTGCCAAACTCTAAACCTTCAAATAAACATTTTGTTTTGTATGCTCGATAGCTCATGTATCAACTAGGGCTATCTATATATTCCATGCTAGGCGGGTTATTCTCAAGAGGAGTGGACTCCGCTCCTCATTCACGAGAAAAGGGCTGGTCACTGGGATGCCTAGTCCCATGCTCAAATCAAATCAAAATAATTGCAAACAAAACTCCCCCAGAATTGTTGTTAGTTCGAGGCACACGTTGTTTTGGGCGAGCCATGAATTGATGCTTGTTGGTGGTGGGGAGTATAAACTTTACCATTCTTCTTGGGAACCGCCTATAATGTGTGTAGCATGGAAGATATCGAGATCTCTCAGTTGTTATGTTGACAATGAAAGTATACCGCTCAAAATATTATTCATATCTATTTCAAAATTAAGCTCTGGCACCTCTACAAATCCCTGCTTCCCTCTGCGAAGGGCTTATCTATTTACTTTTATGTTGAGTCATCATCCTCTTATTAAAAAGCACCAATTGGAGAGCACCTCTGTCATTTGCATCCATTACGGTTAGTTTACATTGAGTATGACTGTGACTGTTTCTCTTTTACCATGAATTACAATGTCTAGTTAGTCTTTAAAGGTGCTCTGCATTTATGTTTTGCGGTCTCAGAAAGGGCTAGTGAGATACCATCATGTTATATTATATCATGATTGTTTTGAGAAAGTGTTGTCATCCGACATTTGTTATTATTGCTCGCTAGCTGATTTTGCCATTGTTATGAGTAAACATGAGACCTAAATGTTATTGTGAATATGGTTAGTTCATAATGTTTGCTGAATACTTGAATACTGCTTTTACATATTTACAACAAGGAGAGCAAATAGAGTTTGCAAAAGTTTTCTTTATCACTTTCAGTTTATCAACTGAGTTTCTTGATGACAAGCAAAGGTTTAAGCTTGGGGGAGTTGATACGTCTCCATCGTATCTACTTTTCCAAACACTTTTGCCCTTGTTTTGGACTCTAACTTGCATGATTTGAATGGAACTAACCCGGACTGATGTTGTTTTCAACAGAATTGCCATGGTGTTATTTTTGTGCAGAAATAAAAGTTCTCGGAATGACCTGAAAATCAACGGAGATTATTTTTGGAATATATAAAAAATACTGGCGAAAAGACCCACGTCAGGGGGGCCACACCCTGTCCACGAGGGTGGGGGATGAGGGAGTCCTGGACTAAGGGGTCCTCGGGCGTCCGGCCTGTTAGCCATGGGCTGGACTGATGGGCTGTGAAGATACGAAGACCGAAGACTGTACCCGTGTCCGGATAGGATTCTCCTTGGCGAGGAAGGCAAGCTTGGCTACAGGATATGTAGGCTCCTTTCTTTGTAACCGACCTTATGTAACACTAGATCCTCCCGTGTCTATATAAACCGGAGGACTTAGTCCGGAGGGAGAGATTCATTATCATAGCCATACCAGCTAGACCTCTAGGGTTTAACCGTTATGATCTCGAGGTAGATCAAATCTTGTAATACTCGTATTCATCAATATCAATCAAGCAGGACGTAGGGTATTACCTCCATAGAGAGGGACCGAACCTGGGTAAACATCGTGTCCCTTGTCTCCTGTTACCATCGACCTTAGACACACAGTTCGGGACCCCCTACCCGAGATCCGCCAGTTTTGACACCAACATTGGTGCTTTCATGGAGAGTTCCACTATGCCGTCGACCACAAGATCGATGTCTCATCTTTTTCTCAAGGATAATATCGCCACCGGAGGAACGCTAGCTCCAGGCTAAACCCTCCGGCTAGGCGGCTTTACCATGACCGCCCGTTCGGTCATTAAGCCGACGGTGACCTCTTGGGTCATCGAAAACCCCCTTCATATCGACTCCGAACACTCCAAGCAGATGGATCTGGCGGAGCTTTCGTCATTAAATGAGTTCCTAGATCACATCGCCGCCCTGGGGTCGCTATAGACTATGATCAGATTGGGCTTAAACCCGATCAGAGAGAAATCAAATCTCCGCGGATCACCCACCAGATAGCGGTACTCGAGGAGTGAGTCGACAACTCTTCCACCATATTAAGGATGGACTATGTCCGGATCTCCAGTCCCGAAGAGCCGGACACCTACCCGTGAGGTGAAGCATCCTGCCCTCCGAACATAGAATCGGACGACGGGACTAAGAAATTAGTGGACATCCCGGAGCCTGATCTGCTAAGTTCGGAAGACCTTCAGACTCCGGATCCAAAAATGGGGCAGGGTTCAGATTTAAATCCACCCACCCACCCGAATACAAGCACTCTCATGAGCAAAAAACAGCAGCCTCAGGAAATGGTCCACCACTTCTGGGCCAGATTCCTTCTTGTTAAAAACAGGATTAAAGATTGCCACAACGAGGAAGCGATCTCAGTGTTCCACAACAATCACAAAGATGAAGGAATCCTCAACGCCATCAACCGCCATCGCATCCTACACTTTGCTGATTTGGCAACTATCGTACAAAAGTACAGTGCAATGGAAAGCACCTAGAAAACTCAAGCAGCTCGTTGGGAATCATCGGTACCCACTCAACTCCTTATTCTGGCGAAAAGGGCGCACCCTTGCAACACGCCCGGTACAATAGTAAAGAAATACAAGTCTAGTATGGGGCGCGGAACCGTTCTGGAAGGATGGCTCGATGGGCCATGCAAAATACACGCAACACCGGATAACATACCAACACATAGCCTTAGAGCATGTTGGATACTCCGACAAGTGGCCAAGAGTGGCAAGGATATCCTCACCAAGAATAACCCAGAACAACACCCCCTAGAGGACAATGACCCCAAAGAACTGACAGTCTTCGAGACATTCGCCTCAAACAATAAGCGCAAAAGAGAGCTACACGGACTCGCCGAAGTCTGCCAAATAGGAGCGATAAACCCTTGGAACGACATGGCTATAACTTTTAATGCTAGTGACGAACCAAAATACAGGACAGTCTGAGCACCAGCCGCCTTGGTCCTCATGGACGGCGGCAGCGGACTAAACCTCATCTACGAAGATACACTCCACAAAATGGAAATAGACAGAAGCCGCATTGAGCAATGCAGCACGACTGAGGGAGTCCTGGATTAGGGGGTGTTCGGGTAGCTGGACTACCTTCAGCCGGACTCCAGGACTATGAAGATACAAGATTGAAGACTTCGTCCCGTGTCCGGATGGGACTTTCCTTGGCGAGGAAGGCAAGCTTGGCGATGCGGATATTCAAGATCTCCTACCATTGTAACCGACTCTGTGTAACCCTAACCCTATCCGGTGTCTATATAAACCGGAGGGTTGTAGTCCGTAGGACATCAACTCCATATACAACAATCATACCATAGGCTAGCTTCTAGGGTTTAGCCTCCTTGATCTCGTGGTAGATCTACTCTTGTACTACCCATATCATCAATATTAATCAAGGAGGAGTATGGTATTACCTCCATCGAGAGGGCCCGAACCTGGGTAAAAACATCGTGTCCCTTGTCTCCTGTTACCATCCGGCCTTGACGCACAGTTCAGGACCCCCTACCCATGATCCGCCGGTTTTGACACCGACATTGGTGCTTTCATTGAGAGTTCCTCTGTGTCATCGCCTTTAGGCCCGATGGCTCCTTTGATCATCAACAACGATGCGGTCCAGGGTGAGACTTTTCTCCCCGGATAGATCTTCGTCTTCGACGGCTTCGCACTGCGGGCCAATTCGCTTGGCCACCTGGAGCAGATCGAAAGCTACGCCCCTGGCCATCAAGTCAGGTTTGGAAGCTTATATTACATGGCAGATATCTGCGGAGATTTGATCTTCGACGGATTCGAGCCACAACCAAGTGCGCCGCACTGTCTCGCGGGGCATGATCTAGCTCTGTCACCGAACAGTATCCCGGAGGCCACAAACGCACCAGCTCTGACCCTTAATTCGGAGCCAGTTGTGTTAGTCGAGGATGAGCAGTTGCACGTCACCTCGGGGGCTGCGATCTCAAAGGCGATCGAGCCGAACACCGGCCCCACACTTCGCATGACTCACGACTCCGAGGATCCGGACTCCTCTCCAGACTCCGAACCCCCCGCGCCCCTGCCGATCGAATCCGATTGGGCGCCAATAATGGAGTTCACCGCCGCGGACATCTTTCAGCACTCGCCTTTTGGCGACATCCTGAATTCTCTCAAGTCTCTCTCTTTATCAAGAGAGCCCTGGCTGGATTACGGTTTGCGAGGATGGGATACGGATGATGAAGATGTTCAAAGCCCACCCACCACCCACTTTGTAGCCACTATCGATGATTTAACCGACATGCTTGACTTCGGCTCCGAAGACATCGACGGTATGGACAATGATATAGGAGATGAATAGGAACCAGCACCTGTAGGGCGCTGGAAGGCCACCTCGTCATATGACATATATATGGTGGATACTCCAAAAGATGGAGATGGCGATGGAATAGCGGGGGATGACACCTCCAAGAAACAGCCAAAGCGCCAGCGTCAGCGGCGCCACTCTAAATCCCGCCAAAGAAAAAACGGTGATTCTGGCACGGGAGATAATACTACCCCGGATAGCGCCGAAGAACACCCACCACAGCAAGATTCGGCACAGGAAGATGGAGAAGCCAGCCCTCATGAGAGAGCGGCAGACCGAGAGGTCGAGGATGATAACTATATGCCTCCCTCCGAAGACGAGGCAAGCCTCGATGACGACGAATTCTTCGTACCATCAGACCCCGCCGAACAAGAGCGTTTCAAACACAGGCATTTAGCCACAGCAAGCAGCCTTAAGAAAAAGCAACAACAGCTTAGAGCTGACCAAGATTTTGCTAGCTGACAGATGGACTGAAGTCCTTGCAGCCGAAGAGTACGAACTCGAACGCCCCTCCAAGAGTTACCCAAAGCGCAGGCCGCTACCCCGATCAGAGGAGGAAGCACCTACGTCACCAGCGCACGACATGACAGACCGGCCACCTCGCGGCCGCGATAGAGAGGCCTCTCGGCCCTCCACCCAAGACATGTCCTGACGCCGCTCAACTAAGGCACGGGAAAATGCGCCAGACCTGCGAGACATACTGGAGGATAAGGCAAGACAAACAAGATCGATCTACGGATTGCGCAGGCGCCCTACGGGACGTGATGATGATCTTGACTCCGGATACAAGAAATCCGGCCGGGCCGAACACAACAGACATAGCTCTTCCGAGCTGCGTCGTGATATAGCCCAGTACAGAGACGCTGCACACCCGCTATGCTTCACGGATGAAGTAATGGATCATAAAATCCCAGAGGGTTTCAAACCCGTAAACATCGAATCATACGATGGCACAACAGATTCGGCGGTATGGATCGAGGATTATCTCCTTCACATCCACATGGCACGTGGCGATGATCTACACGCCATCAAATACCTCCCGCTCAAACTTAAAGGACCGGCCCAGCATTGGCTTAACAGCTTGCCAGAAGACTCGATCAGTTCTTGGGAGGACTTGGAAGCCGCATTCCTCGACAACTTCCAGGGCACTTACGTGCGACCACCGAATGCCGACGACTTAAGCCACATAATTCAGCAGCCAGAGGAATCGACCAGGCAATTCTGGACACAGTTCCTAACAAAGAAAAACCAGATAGTCGACTGTCCGGACGCAGAGGCCCTAGCAGCCTTCAAGCATAACATCCGCGACGAGTGGCTTGCCCGGCACCTGGGACAGGAAAAGCTGAAATCTATGGCAGCCCTCACGACACTCATGACCCGCTTTTGCGTGGGAGAAGACAGCTCGCAGTAACAACTTATCAAAGAACCTTGATAATTCGGATACCAAGGACAAAAGTGGCAGGACATGTCGGAATAAGCAAAAACGCCGCGTTAGCAGCGACAACAATGAAGACACGGCAGTCAATGCCGGATTCAGAGGCTATAAATCCGGTCAGCGGAAAAAGCCATCCAAAAAGAATACTCAGGGCCCGTCCAGTTTGGACCGAATACTTGACCGCTTGTGCCAGATACATGGCACCCCCGAAAGGCCAGCCAATCACACTAACAGGGATTGTTGGGTGTTCAAGCAGGCAGGCAAGTTAAGAGCCGAAAACAAAGACAAGGGGCTGCACAGCGACGACGAGGAGGAGCCCAGGCCGCCGAACAACAATGAACATGATATACGCAACCCACATTCCCAAGAGGGAGCGGAAGCGTGCGCTACGGGACATATACACGATGGAGCCAGTCGCCCCAAAGTTCAAACCATGGTCCCTCTGCCCGATCACTTTTGATCGAAGGGACCATCCCACTAGCATCCGTCATGGCGGCTTCGCCGCCTTGGTTCTCGACCCAATCATCGACGGATTTCATCTCACAAGAGTCCTCATGGACGGCGGCAGTAGCGTGAACCTGCTTTACCAGGATATAGTGCGGAAAATGGGCATAGATCCCTCAAGGATTAGGCCCACAAAAACGACCTTTAAAGGCGTTATACCAGGTGTAGAAGCCAACTATACAGGCTCAGTAACACTTGACGTGGTCTTCGGATCCCCGGACAATTTCTGAAGCGAAGAGTTAATCTTCGATATAGTCCCGTTTCGCAGTGGCTATCACGCCCTGCTCGGACGAACCGCATTCGCAAAGTTCAATGCAGTGCCGCACTACACATATCTCAAGCTCAAGATGCCAGGCCCTCGAGGAGTAATCACGGTCAACGGAAACACCGAACGCTCCCTCCGTACGGAGGAGCACACGGCGGCTCTCGCAGCGGAAGTACAAAGTAGCCTTCTTAGGCAATTCTCCAGTCCGGCCGTTAAAAAGCCATACACCGCCAAGCGCGCCCGGAGTAACCCACAGCAGGACCGCCTGGCATGTTCTGAGAAAGCATAGCAATGCGGCCCCAACCCCAGCTCTCGCGACATAGCGAAACCAGTGCCTCGCGTACATAACTACCCCCTTGAAATACCATGGGCACAGGGGAAGGGGCACAATAACGGCACGCCCAAAATATGGCTTAAAACGTACTAGGGGCTGTCGGATTCTTTTTTTAATTTTTTCTTACTTTCAGGACTCCATACTTCGGACGACCTGTTCGGAAATTCGATTGTCGCACAAACGATGCAAGATCCAGGGAGGCAGACAAGCCATGCCGCATTATGGAACTCCCAGGTGGTCTCTGTTACGAGCGGTATACCTGTTTTGAATACAATTCCGCGGCCTGCCCCTGGTCAGGACATGTTAAATAGTCCAATATCTTTTTGCTTATCGCACTATTTGTATCGTTCGGCTTTGATAAATAGCCTCTCTATAAACAATGCATAGCTTTTTGTCTATTTTTCTCATTATCCTCTTTTCACATATATGTTTATTAAATGACATGATTGCACCCGTACACCATGGTACAACAAACACGCCAGGTGCTTCAGTACCCCTCATTATGGTGTGAGAAGTCCGTACACTTTCACAAGTGCGGCACCCCAAACTTATAGCACTATATGCATCGGCTCCGAATCATGATTTGGGTCAATAGTTAGGTTTGCCCGGCTCCTATGTTTTGGTGCCTTACGTTCCGCTATATCGGCTAAGGTAGCACTAGGAGAACCACTGCGATTGTGCCCCTGTTCAGCTGGGTTAAGCACCTCAGTGGAGAAAGCTAAAACTGACTGTCATGATGAGGCGAGAGACCGGTCGCTGTTCGAGAGGTTTTTCGAGTCCCTAAAGACTTATGCCGCTTCGAGCGAGGAGCTGGCTTTGTCGGCCAAGGCGTGGATAGCGCCCCGAACTCGGTCTTCCGAACTAGGGGCTTCGCCGAAATTTAAATTATAGACTTCTATGGCTAAGTGAGAGTGTTCAAGCATTATAGTCCGATTGCCTGGTTCATGGTGCTGAGCGCCTCCCTCGAAGGACCCAACTATGGGAAAAGAGCGCTCAGGTTTATCCCAAACACCCCAGCACTAGTGGCATGGGGGCAGAAGCTGACGACTGGCCATCTCTCAATTTTTTGATAAACGGCCGCACAGAAAGTAATATTTTAAATTCAATAAGCATTGCTTAGCGCATATGAACAAGTTTTCAGCGCACAGGATAAACACGAGCGAGTTCATTGTACATTCATCCGCCACAAGGCGGGCACCTGCAAGAACATCCTTGTAGTAGTTCTCGGGCTTGCGATGCTCCTTCCCCGGCGGCGGCCCGTCCTTCACAAGCTTCTCACCGTCCAGCTTACCCCAGTGCACCTTTGCACGGGCAAGGGCCCGACAGGCACCTTCGATGCAAACGGAGCACTTGATGACCTCGAGCCTCAGACAGGCCTCCACCAGCCGCCGCACCAGCCCTAAATAGCTCCCAGGCAGGGCCTCTCCGGGCTACAGCCGAACTGTGAAGCCCTTCATGGCCTGTTCGGCCGCCTTGTGGAGCTCGACCAGCTGTTTCAGCTGGTCGCTCAAGGGCACAGGGTGTCCGGCCTCAAAATACTGAGACCAGAACACCTTCTCCGTTGAGCTGCCCTCTTCAGCTTGGTAGAATGCGGCGGCGGCGGATACACTGTGGGGAAGATCTGCGAATGCCCCTGGAGAGCTCCGGATTCGGGTAAGTAACAAGTAGTTTACTTTTATATTTCTGCTTTGCATAAAGAATGCCTTACCCGCTGCTATTTTCCTCATCTCCTCCAACTCTTGGAGGGCCTTTTGGCTTCGGCCTTGGCAGACTTGGCAGTCTCAAGGGCCGTTGCGAGCTCGGATGCTTGCACCTTTGACTCAAGCTCCAAACTCTCATGTTTTTTCATGAGAGCCTGAAGCTCTTGCTGAACCTCACCGACCTGAGCCCCAAGTCTGTCTTGCTCGGTGCGCTCCGCATCCGTTTTCTTTTCGGGCTCAGACAGCGCCTGCTTAAGGGTCGCCACCTCAGTCGTGGCCCCTACAATAAGTAGTACAATCCTGTTATCTTTTTGCAATCACGCCTTTTTATAGGCACTTTTTCTGTAAGGTATTTCTTACCTTCTTTCTCCTCGAGCCGCCGCTTGGCAAGGCCGAGCTCTTGCTCGGTCCGCTCGAGGTCCTGCTTTAGGGCACCCACCTCCGCAGTCAGTGCGGCGGCGGATAGCAGCGAAGCCTGCATACGCATATTGACTCTTTTTTGTTAGACTCCTGCGATATTTAATAGATCCTCTATTCGGCTTTTCTTTCCGAACGCCAAACAGAGCATCAGGGGCTACTGTCTATGCGGTAATATTTTTACATATTTTTACTTACCTCAAAGCCTGTTAGAAGGCTAGCGCAAGCTTCAGTCAGTCCGCTCTTGACGGACTGAACCTTCTGGATCACCGTACTCATAATAGTACGGTGCCCCTCATCGATGGAGGCGCCGTCGAGCACCTCCAGCAGATTGTCCGGCACCTCCGGTTGGACGAAGGCCGCCGGCTCAAAAGGCTTGCTCCTCTTGGAAGGAGTTCTCCTACCGTGATCCGGAATGGTGGAAGATTCCGGCGCGGTCTCCGGCACAAAGCCGGACTTGGAGCCCTGGGGGGCCTTATCCCCTTCACTCCTGGAGTCCGGGAGGTTGCCTTGCGGCTCCTCCGGGACCACCTCCTCCTGCCCTGGAGCTTGTCGCGATGCCACTTCGGCGTCGTCTGCAGTGCAGGGGGAGACAGCGGGCGGAACTGAGTTCACGTCCGATGAGACCAGGGAGCCGCCCGACGATTCGTTGAATTCGGCCCGGGCCGGGCTGCATAATTACGTTCGACATTAGGGAAAGCTGTGCAACAAAGTAACATCATGAGTTACTCTGATATCCGAACTTACGATTTCGCTGGACGCTTGGCCCTGTTTGGCCACTCCTCTCCGCCCTCTTCGGCGTCGGGGGAGTAGTCCGGCGGAGGGGTCTTCCTTTTCCTAGACCCCTCGGCCTCCCCCGTTGGGGCGACCTTCCTCTTCTCTCCTCCCTCCGCTAGGGGGGGGGGAGAGTTTTCTTCTTCCTCCTCCTCGTTTTCACGGGAAGAGGGCGTCTCGGACTCGTCAGATGACGAGTCCGACACCACCACGTTACCGGCACTCTTTCGAGTCCCCGTGGTCTTCTTCTTCTTGGCCTTCTTCTCTGGCACCACATAAGGCACCGGAACCAGCAGCTTCACTAGTAGAGCTGGGGCTGGGTCTTCGGGCAGCGGAACTGGACAGTTAATCGGTTCGGATATCGCTCGCCAAGCCTGTCAAAGGTAAGGGAGTTTAGATCCCGCATAGAGTCAAATTATGAAAAAAGCTTAACATCTTGTAAAAGGTGAAGATAGCTTACCTCGCTAGCGTGATGCTGCGAGCTGTATCCGCGGTTCTCGGAAGCGGATGCGGGAGGCTCAGCGCCCTTGAATAGCACCTTCCAGGCATCTTCGTACATCGTGTCGAAGAGCCTGCTAAGGGTTTGGTGCTGCGCCAGGTCAAACTCCCACAGATTAGAATCCCGTTGTTGGCACGGGAGGATCCGGCGGACGAGCATAACCTGGATTACATTAACAAGCCGGATTGGCTTGTTCACCAGGGACTGGATGCATGTTTGCAATCTAGTCACCTCTTTTTCGTCACCCCACGACAGGCCTGTCTCTTTCCAGGACACAAGCCGCGTGGGGGGTCCGGATCGGAACTCGGGGGCTGTGATCCAGTTCGGATCGCGTGCCTCGGTGATGTAAAACCACCCAGATTGCCACCCCTTTAGGGTCTCCACAAAAGAGTCCTCGAACCATAGGACGTTGGCCATCTTGCCCGCCATGGCGCCTCCGCACTCCGCCTGGCTGCCGCGCACCACCTTGGGCTTGACGTTGAAGGTCTTGAGCCAGAGGCCGAAATGAGGGCGGACGCGGAGGAAAGCCTCGCACACGACGATAAACGCCGAGATGTTGAGGATGAAGTTCAGGGCCAGATCATAGAAATCCAGGCCGTAGTAGAACATGAGCCCCCGGACAAACGGGTGGAGTGGAAAACCCAGTCCGCGGAGGAAGTGGGGAAGAAATACTACCCTCTCATGGGGCCTTGGGGTGGGGAGAAGCTGCCCCTTTTCTGGAAGCCGGTGCGCGATGTCCTTAGACGGGTATCCGGCCTTCCTTAGCTTCTTGACTTGGCCCTCCGTAGCGGAGGAGACCATCCACTTGCCTCCCGCTATGGACATTGCTGGAGAAGGTTGAGGTGGGAAGTGCGGGCTTGGGCGCTGGAGCTCGAGTGCGCAGGAGATGGATAGGCAAAGGAGGAAGAAGGCGTAGGTAAAAAGGTGGATCCTTATCCCCTTATATGGGCGGATGCGGTTGTGCATCCCCACCAGCCTAGTAAAACTCGCTTGCCTCCCAAGCGCCATGATAAATGGCGCAGTTGGGTTACCCACGTCCGTATTGATGAGAATCCCATAAAGGGGGTACACGATCTCTGCTTTGACAAGACGTGCCAAGGAAACTGCCTCACAAAACGTGCTGAGGTGGAAAAGTAAAAACTATTCGAGTAAAGGACTTGGCCATAGTGTGATGACACACTGCGGAATACGTCAGCAGATTTGATTTGTGTTTATATCATTCTCTCTATGGCAATATGTGGAAACTTATTTTGCAGAGCCGGACACTACTCTTGGTGTCTACAATCTTCTATGAAGGACTTGGAGGAGGAACCCGCCTTGCAATGCCGAAGACAATCTGCGAGCCAGACTCATCGTCATTGAAGCCTGGTTCAGGGGCTACTGAGGGAGTGCTAGATTAGGGGGTGTTCGGGTAGCCGGACTATACCTTCAGCCGGACTCCATGACTATGAAGATACAAGATTGAAGACTTCGTCCCGTATCCGGATGGGACTTTCCTTGGCGTGGAAGGCAAGCTTGGCGATGCATATATTCAAGATCTCCTACCATTGTAACCGACTCTGTGTAACCCTAACCCTATCCGGTGTCTATATAAACCGGAGGGTTGTAGTCCGTAGGACATCAACTCCATATACAACAATCATACCATAGGCTAGCTTCTAGGGTTTAGCCTCCTTGATCTCGTGGTAGATCTACTCTTGTACTACCCATATCATCAATATTAATCAAGCAGGAGTAGGGTATTACCTCGATCGAGAGGGCCCGAACCTGGGTAAAAACATCGTGTCCCTTGTCTCCTGTTACCATCCAGCCTTGACGCACAGTTCGGGACCCCCTACCCGAGATCCGCCGGTCTTGACACCGACATTCCGAGGAATTATTCCCAGTCGGGAGGCGCGGTGTGCTGGAAAAGTAACACTTGACATGGTATTCGGCACGCCGGAGAAATATCGTTCCGAAGAAATAACCTTCCAAGTGGCCCCTTTCAACAGCGGATATCACGCCCTCTTAGGGAGAGATGCATTTACGCGCTTCCAAGCGGTACCCCATTATGGATACATGAAGCTTAACATGCCTAGGACCAACGGTATAATCACTCTAGATAGTGATCCGGACATAGCACTCCGCGCCAAGAATAATACCACATCCTTGGCTCTCGAGGCATTATCTGATGCCCTCGTAGCTGAAGAATTAACCGCGCTATACTCCATGGTGGACAGGGATGATGTGGTCCTAGACAAATGACCCAAATCCACCTCCTTCAAACCACAGAAGAAATAGTCAAATTCCAAGTCCATCCAATGGACCCCAAGAAGACAGCATCCATCGGAACACAATTAGACCCAACGGTTGACACCGCGCTACGAGAGTTCCGGTGCGAGAATTGGGATATATTCGCCTGGCACCCTTCTGATATGCCAGGAATTCCACGCGAGTTGGCCGAACACAGCCTCAATATATTAAAGGGATATAAACCGGTCAAGCAAACACTGCGGTACTTTCCTGAACCCGAACGTCAAGCAATGGGGGAGGAGCTAGCCAAGCTAATTGAGGCCGGATTCATCAGAGAAATAAAACATCCGGACTGGCTGGCAAACCTGGTGATGGTACCAAAGAAGGACAAATCCTAGCGGTTCTGCGTCGATTTTAAAGACCTCAATAAGGCTTGCCCTAAGGATCCCTTTCCCCTCCCCCGCATTGATCAAATCATTGATGCCACCGCAGCACATGACTTACTGTGTTTCCTTGATGCATATTCTTAATACCATCAAATCAAAATGAAGGAGTCCGATCAAGCTGCAACAGCTTTCATTACCCCATATGGGCCATTCTGCTTCAACACCATGCCCTTTTGGGCTGAAGAATGCCAGCGCCATGTACCAACGCATGATTCAAACATGCCTGGAGAAACAGATCGGCAAGACAGTTGAAGCTTATGTGGATGACATTGTCATAAAAACTAGGCGCATCGAAACATTGATAGACGATTTATGTCTCACATTCGATAACCTCCGTGCATATGACATTAAGCTCAATCCTAAAAAGTGCGTTTTCGGCATCCCTGCCGGAAAACTGCTGGGCTTCATCATTTCCAACAGAGGAATTGAAGCAAATCCAGCCAAAATCCAAGCTCTTTCAAAATTGGCTAAGCCAACTAACCTTAAACAAGTCCAAAAGCTCGCGGGTTGCGTGGGAGCTTTAAGCCGCTTTATCTCTAGATTGGGAGAAAAGGCACTGCCACTCTATCGCCTTCTACGGCGAACCGATCACTTCGAGTGGACGGACGCGGCAACAGCCGGACTGGAGGAAATAAAAAACCCTTCTTGTGAGCAAGTTAATCCTGGCCGCGCCAAACATCGGCGAACCGATGTTGTTATACATATCGACAACACATCAGGTGGTGAGCGCCGTCCTCGTCGTCGAATGAGAACAGGACGGACACAAACTCCTGCTTCAGAAGCCAGTATACTATGTATCCACTGTCCTTACAACATGCAAATCCCGGTACCCCCATTATCAAAAGATAGCATACGTGGTCTTCATGGCATCCCGAAAGCTCTATCACTACTTCTAGGAGTGTTCCATCACGATGGCTTCCGAAGTACCACTCAACGACATCATAAACAACCGCGATGCCACAGGCCGTATTGCCAAATGGGCCATTGAGCTCCTTCCATTTGATATTACATACAAACCACGTCGAGCTATTAAATCCCAAGTACTAGCTGACTTCTTCGTTGAATGGACAGAGGCCGAACTCCCTAAAGTGTACAGCGCATATTCCAATTGGGTTATGTATTTCGATGGATCCGAAATGCTGGTCGAGCTAGGGCCGGGTGTCGTCTTAACATCACCAACTAGAGACGTCATTCAATACGTACTCCAAATACTATACATAGACTCCAGCAATGCAGCCGAATACGAGGCCTTATTGCATGGTCTCCGGATGGCTGTCTCCATGGGCATACAATGCCTAGAAGTGCGCGGGGACTCAAACCTTGTAATATCTCAAATAAATGGAGACTTCGACGCTAAAGATCCAAAGATGGCAGGTTACCATAATGTCTTCGTAAAAATGTCAGTCCGGTTCGAGGGGCTCGAGTTCCACCATGTGGCTCGATAAAGTAATCAGGCAGCGGACATCCTTGCTCGTATCGGTGCTAAATGCGACCCCGTTCCACCTAATATCTTTCTGGAAAGGATTTTTAAGCCATCCGTGGTGTGGCAGGGGGAAAACGACAACACTAGTCCAGATCCGAACATAACCCCAGATTATGAAAACACCGAGAACATCGGAGGCTTAGCCACCGAAATAACTCCGTCGGCGCATCCCATAATGGAAGTCATTGCTCCATGGACCGAACCCTTCATGTCCTACCTTAACAGGAAGGAGCATCTTGTGGAACAGAATGAGGCCCGCTGCATTGTCTGGCGTTCGAAGGCCTACAAGGTTCATGATGGAGAGATCTATAAGAAAAGCGCTACCGGAGTTCTTTAAAGATGTATCTCCGAGGAAGAGGGGCGGCAACTCTTGGCCGAGATTCACGCCAGACTCGGCGGTCACCATGCCGCAGCTCGGGCCCTTGTTAGCAAGGCCTTCATACAGGGTTTTATTGGCCGACGGCCCGAGCAGATGCGCAGGACCTTGTCCAATGTTGTGTCGGATGCCAACTCTTCGCCAACCAAAGCCATATGCCCCCCACTGCCTTACAAACAATCCCCTTCACTTGGCCTTCTGCGGGCTGGGGACTTGATATGGTCGGACCCCTTTAAGGAGGAGGCCATAAGAGAAAGTATCAGCTGGTCATGGTGGATAAATTCACTAAGTGGATAGAGGCCAAACCAGTCAAAACGGGCGAAGCGGGGCCGATAATTGATTTCATATCCGGCGTGGTACACCGTTATGGTGTCCCACACAGCATAATTAACGATAATGGCTCTAATTTCACACCCGATGAATTGAAAACCTGGTGCGCTAATCTGGGCATTAAGCTCGATTACGCCTCTATCTATCACCTGCAGACAAACGGTCAAGTCGAACGGGGTAATGGTCTTATTATGAGCGGCATCAAACCTAGACTAGGGCGGTCTTTGAAAGAATCAGACAAGCACTGGGTGAAGGAACTTGACTACATACTCTGGGGGCTATGGTAAACACCCAACCGCACTACTAGATATACGCCTTTCTTCATGGTGTACGGTGCAGAAGCAGTGTTACCCTGTGATATTATTCATGACTCACCTCGAGTGCACATGTATGAAGAGAGATAAGACGATCTTGATCGGCAGGACAACTTAGATGCCCTAGAGGAGGAGCACGATGTCGCAAAAGCCCATTCCGCATTTTATCAATAGCAGGCTCGTAGGTATCAAAGCAGAGAAGTACGGGCCAAGAAATATAACATTGGTGAACTTGTTCTATGCCTGCCGGAGAAGAAAAAGGACAAACTCGAGCCCAAGTGGGAGGGTCCCTTCATCATTGACGAAGTCCTCACCGGAGGAGCGTACCGCCTGCGTGATGCATCATACAATCACCTGGAGCCGAACCCCTAGAACACGGCCAGACTCCGGATATTTTATGCCTAGCACTGAACTCTGTGTTCGTCTCCTTCCTCCTGTTATTAACGTTATGTTTTCTCTCTCTTTTCATTTTTTATCTTTTTTTGTTTTGCTCTTTAGCCCTACGACTTAAGTAAGGCTAGACCGTCCTCTCCTGATGCGTACATATCCACATATGTACGTTCGTTATACCTGGGGGCTTCTTGTACAGAAGCTTTCTATTATCCTTTGAGCATCAAGCTCACCACATATGCGTTTTCCCATATGTATCTTTTCTTCGCCATTATATGCATCGATATGACTTAAGTTTTGGCCAAGCTGGGTTGCCTGGCTCCTGTGCTTATGCCCTACGTTCCTTTTAGTTCGGCTAGGGCATAAAGGGAGCACCTCTGCGGTTGTTACTGCCGGGTCATCCGGATGTGTACCTCAGACTAGGTGATGCCAAAAGCTAGCATTCTTAAGTGAATATTCGGTCAGCGAACTAAAGATGTTTCCGCATTCACTTCATTGTGAAACCCCATAAGTTACTTACTCTGCGATTTTTCAATCGCAGTTCGGACATGCATATTAAACGCATGCACACCCAGGGAAAGGAACCCTTAACGGAACTATTCTCTCTGGAAGATGTTTCTTACATGATGTAATATAACATAACTAGCCGGATACACATTGTTTGTTTGAGCAACTATGACCCCTACGCCTGGTTCCCATGCATATCCCGGTATATTCTATCACGAGGGTATTCGGAAACACTCCGCACCTTCGGGTCCAGAGGTCGAAGCGAAAAGGTCGGCCATGACAATTCTTTTTATTATCCAGCTAGAAGGAAAGTACATAGTCACTCAAGACTCAAAAACTTCCTCCTCTATACCGTCCAAGAGGCGGTCTAATTTACAATCTTGTTGGGAGTATCTAGCAGCCACCTCTACTTGGCCATATACTAAACTAACGGGAATTTCTTCCCCATTTAACTCTAGCAGTCCGACCGCGGCCATGTGATTCGGATCTTGGCCCGGGCATCTCGCACACCCTCTCGGTAGGCTAATATCTTCCATAGTCGGATACGCCACTGCGCTCCCTTGAACAGCTCTACAAACTTCTCCATACTCTTAGGAGGGGAGTCAGATGACCATAAGGACTTGGCTACACTCCGCATTGCCTGCCGATCTTGCTCGTGCAACTGCGACAACTCTTGCAGAAGATCACTTGATGATCCGGACGCCTCCTCTTCATGGACAGCCCGTTCATATACCTGCAATCATAGCTATATTAGCTACTTTTACTTCCAAACTGTTCTACGGTAAATACGGCCACATAATGAATATGCTACCTCGCAGTTTTTTGTTCTCCTTCACGAAGTCTGCCAGCTGGGACCGCACATCCTTTAAGCTCTTCCCCTAGCTAGGTGTTTGCATCTTCGAGTTTGTTTTTCTCCTGTCTGACACGGGTCAAAATCCGCTCGCCTGCGGCCTATAGTCTTTTCGACTCTTTTTCCTCCAATTGATCCGATGATCCTGTTATGAGATACAACCGAAGTATTAACATGGTACCTATGCAATAATTGTTTCTCGATGGAGGGAAATATCACCGAAGGACACCGCTTTGGATGTTTCCAGTTCGGCGGTCACGGCGTTCAACTACGTCCAGCACTTTTCTAGCTCTTGGGCTAGCACGTCATTCTTCTTCATGAGAACCTGGTCATGCAGCGATCCTCAAATCAATTTTCCTAAATACTTTAAGTCTCGGGGGCTACTGGCATCTGGTTATCATAGTCAGATGAAGTGCACTTACCTGCGCATCCTTTAAATGCTGCTTTGTGGCTCTGTTAAGCCCATCTTGAGAAACTCGGATATATGCATCAGTCGAGCTGAAGGCGTTAAATGCCTCTTCTGAAAAGCCAGGGTCTTGTAAAATGGTCCTGCTGCGCCAATGATTCATGGCGCTCTCCACTTCCGAGTTGGTGACAAATACGTCATCTGAATCCTCGGCCGGAGGATAGTCCAGCGTCACCCCCGCATCAGCCCCCGTCTTCGTGGTAGGATCTGGATCTTGGCTGTGGGAAGTATGGCCGGCCGGACCCTCGGATATAGTGCGGCACAACTTTTTCCTGATACAGGGTAAACGAAAAGGTCACAGTTGGATGTGACTGCCAAGGTGCATACTTGCAAATTCATACCTCGTTGATGAAGGCTCGGCCGTATCTTCGTTTGCCTTCCTCTTCGAAGGCTTGCCTGGTGTGGGGGACGTTCTCTTTGGAGATGCCCCTGGGGTTGCAGGGCGCGCCGAGCGCCTCCCCTTTTGAACACAGGATAATGCAGTGGGTAAGGAGGTATGCGAAAACTCTCTTGGACAAGGTATCTCCAGATTACTTACATGTGAAGCAGGAAGGAGGCCGGGGTAATCGGTGATGATGGGTACATATGTACCATCATAGCTCATCTGATAGAATATTCCATCCTTGAGTTCCACAAATATGTCCGGATCTTCCTCATATCCGGGGTCAAGATCTCGGTTGCGATTCTCCGGCTGAGGGGAACGGTCATGGATCCCCTCGACAGCCTTTCGACATTCCTGTTATAAGCAGATAATATACTGCCTGTCAAGAATGATTCAGGAACAGGAGTAAAATAGTGGAGCTGAAGCTTACCCAGCTGGGAGGATTATACATGGAAAATCTGTCTCGATGTTGGAGACGGGTGAACTCCTCTTTCTCCCCTTTATACAGCTCGGCCAGTATTTTGGCCAGGGCGGCGCGGGTCTTTGGGCCCTTCCGACCATAGCGTGAGGCGTCGTCTTCCCCATTATAATGCCACATGGGCAGCCCTCTATATTGGAGTGGGTGGACCCCCCGTGCTATAGAGGTCTTAATTTTGCCCTGCAGTAGGCTGATCTCTGCACTATCCTCTTCCTCAAGGCTTCGAGGATGCCAGCTATGGCGTTTCTTCAACGGAGCACTTGAAAACTCGGGGAGACCCATGTGGATGGGGTCAGGTAGAACGGCGTCATCGATATAGAACCATTCGGAAGGCCATTCTTCGGAAGCCTTCTTGGGCGTGCCGGACAGGTATCTGGTCCCGACGATGCACCACAATTCTACATGGTTTGGAGTAAATTGGATTTAGACTGATGATCTCGATCATGATACCATGTTTCTTGGGGGACAATAAACTAGGAGATTGGATTAATTGTCGGAGTTGATATAAGCTTGACCTTGGAGTTTACTTGACCATGATAATGGAAATTGGTGGACTTACTATGGTAAAGACAGCCCTTTCAAGTATTTGGGGACTATAGGACATTAGAAGATTCGTGTGAGACACCATAGACATTGGATTTGTAGAATTAATGGATTATGCAGTGATTAATGGAAGTTAATGGGCTATTGGAGTTGATTCATAGGAAGGAAACAAGATCTTGGAGTGGCTTACGACGTGTTTCCTTAGGATAGAGATGCTTTATCATGGACCTTGGATCAATAGACTGAGCACTTGGATTGTGGTGATTAAATTCAAGCTTAGCAACTTATATGCTCTACCCGTGGATTTTTAGGGGTAGCCATACATATGAGTTTGGGGATAGTGACATGTATATGATTTTGTTAGCCCTCCCCTCGGGGAGTCATGAGGATATGAATAACATGAGTGATGATTGGAGTTGACCTATACGGGATGATTCTTTCGGTAACATGATGTGATTGTTTGGAAGACTAGATAGAACGATTGGCATCTCAGAAACTATGCTCAAGGATGGCATGATAAACATTCACTCGCACACTAGAATCCTTGAAACCCTTACGCCCTACCAAGCCACAACATGGTCGGATCCTAACCTTGGGCTCTGGCTCTGGATCGATAAGACCTTGGCCAATGCTCAACCATGTCCATCACCAATGCCTCAGCCCACTTTACGTATCCCATAGACATCATGGAGTGCTTGGACAAGTTAGTTGTCATCTTTCTTTGATGACATACTTGTCTACCCGAAGACGGAAGAAAAATCATTGAGCTGGTCAAGGAACATCTGAAGATCGTCATGTCTAGGAGGAAGAAATACACCAACCACCATTTTCAAGAAGTATACCTCCGCATCAAAGACCAGGCGTATCTGCAAACCACTTCTCTCAAAGGAACCAAGCATTTCCATGTCAAAGGGAAGCTCACACCAAGATTTACCGGCCCTCTCCAAGATCACTGCAAGGCGAAGAATAGACGGCTACCAGCTAGAGTTATCACCTGAGTCACACACTGTGCACAACGTTTTTCCACATGACACCACTCCGGAAACGTTTCAAACTTCCTAACTAGCCCGGTCTCTACAAGGACATCGACCACGAGCCATCGACCTCCAGCCCAATATGACCTACGCGAGATATCCCAATTGCAATCTGGATCAAGTAGGACGACAAACACGAAGCCATGCCATCGAGTACTTCAAGGTTCAGTTGAGCACCAAACGGAAGCAGAAGCAGTATGAGGACATGAAGACTACCCCAAATCCAAGTTTCTGTATTCCTTTCCGCGCCTAGTCTGGGAATCTCGGGGACGAGATTCTTGTAAGGGGGGTAGGTCTGTCACACCCTGATTTTCATGCCACAACACTTAAGCTAATAAATCATGATAAAATGTGGTTTGACAAAAACTTTTGAGTGTTTTGGACCTTGCCCTGTTTGGATTTTGTCTGTTGTTTGCAAGTGCTCTAAAAATCAAATAAATCCTCCAACTCCTATACTTCATCTCCTTGCTCCAAACTCTTGAACCAATGATCATGCCATGTGTATAGAGCAATATAGTATTTTCTTACAAAAATAATTTTGCCAAAAAGTATTTTCAAAAATTAGTTTTCCAAAAACCCCTGAATTAAGATTTGTACTACAAGTACTTAATTCAGGGTAGTAAAAATCTTTCCAAAAATATGTTTGACTCCTATTAGATATAGGATACCCAGAAACAACAAAAATATAATTTCAAAAGTTATTTTTCTATTTTATTTAAAGGCTTTTTCTTAATGCCAGAAATGGTCTTTAATTGGTTAAAATTATTTTAAAGCTTTAAAAAAATTTGAGAAAAATTAGGGAGACTCAATGGACATATATTTTCCATATATATGAGTTTCAACACATGGTTATGATCAAAATATTGGACAAAACCTCCCGAAACCATTTCTGCTCATTTCAAGGATTTGAAATATTTCTACAGGAAATATTTCCATAAAAATCCAAGAAAATTCTAACATGTCACATATGACATTTTTGATGATCTTGCCAAGTACCATGTCATGGAGAATAATATAACCCCATGAAACCCTCTCAAAACAACTTCTGTCCTTTTTCAAGTTTGAACATTTTTGCACTGTCAAACATGTCCAAATGCTCTCAAACTTGGTGCACATGCTCAAATGGTGTAATAATCTGCCCTAGACTAAATGGCACAAGTTATCTTGATCAAAGTACCCCAAAACCCTTTCTGTCCAGAACCAAATTTGAACAACTCTACATTGCCAAGTGTGTCCTTTTGATCTGAATTTTTGTGCACATGTTCAAATCCTCAAATGATGACACTAGACAAAGTGGTGCATCAAGGATAATAGATTTGCATGACTAAATCTTGGTAAAGCCATTTCTGCTGATTTCTAGGGTTTACAAAAGTTGCATTGGCAACTTTCTTAAAATGGACTCAAACTTGGTGGTCAACCTCAATTATGTGTGACACTTGATCCTGTTAATTCTCATGTCCAGTGGAGTTAATTTACTTGCCCAAACCTACAACAAACACCTTCTGCAAAATTTCCAAAACCACCTTTTTGACCACTTCCACTAATCTCCATGACCCTATCTTTTTACCACAGCCCCTCCTAGTCTTCTCCTACTTCCAGTAACTCTCCCCTGGCCATTGCTCAATGGTTGAGGGGTAAAATACCCCCATTTACCTCCCTGGACAGCCCCTCTCTCCCTCTTCTTCTACCTCTCTCCTCTCCTAGTGGTTCACCAGGGCATCCAAGGCCACCCCCCTTTGTTTACTCACCCCACAAAGCCCCAGACACTAGTGGACACGCCTCTGGCACATAAACAATGCCATGGCGTGTAGAGCTCGCGCTCTGGAGCATGCTACAGTGCTCTCCAGCACTGTAGCACGCCCATTCCAAGGCCTCCCGTCGACCTTGGGCGCCGGAATCGTGTCCCCCGAGGCCGTCTCGGCGTCCACGACACGCAACACTATCGGGCCCCTCCTCCCTCACCCTCCTTATCCCTCCACGAGCTCACCCGAGCACGTCCATGGACGCTGCCCATGGTGCACCGCGGCCTCGCCCATTTTAAGCTACCCCCGAGCTCTCTCTCACCTCGGTTGGGTCCCCCTCTCTCCCGTGCACCTCCCAGACATCCTCCTTCTCCACCCTCGTGCCCTCCAGCACCTTCCATGGTCAGAGTGCCGCCGCCGGCCTCCACTCCGATTTGGGCAAGGGCGGGCTTCTCCCCTCCTCCTTTCCTCACCAGGAAAGCATCCAAGGTTCGGCGACCCTTTTCCCCCCATCTCCCTGACCGCCGGGGCACTGTGCCCCTGACCATCATCGCCTGGGTGTCCGCCCTCCTTGGCCAGTGCCCGCCGCGCCTCAGCCACCCTCCCTGCCATCCCTGGGGAGCCCCTGATGCGCCGCTCCCGGGCGACCCCTCCGGTGGCCATGGCTTGGCCAGGGGTGGCCTATGTCACCGGGGGAAGGCGTCGGCCGGCGCAGACGGGGCTCGATCCCCTCCTGTCGCGAGCGCGGGAGGAGGAAGAAGACCCTGTGGGTGGGCCCCGCAGGTCAGTGACCCCGCCGGTCGGTCACGTCATTTAAGTGGAGATGGGCCAGCCGTTCTACGCTTCCCTTCGGCGAAAGCGTCACCGGGGAATACGTATATGGCGTGGCCTCCCATCGGGTCTCCGCGAGGAGCTGGGCCAGGCCCAGTGCGCTGCCCGGCTAAATTATGCTTAGCGCGTGAGATTAGGTATAAAACCCTTTTTCTCATTTTCTTTATCCAGTGAACTTCAAAAATCTCTAAACAAGTCAAACATTGTCCAAATTTGATGATTCAAATTTCTAGTAGTTTCTAAATTCATTCCCTATCGCATGGTGCTACTTCCACATTTTTACAGAAATATTTCTTTCACAAATAATTAGCAAATCCTATTTTTCCATTTCTGTGATAAACTTTAGAAAATCACAGAGAGCCCATTTTTGATCCAAATTCCATGATTCAAAATCCTAGATGTCTATAAGTTCAAAACTTAGTTTTTGAACATTTTTACTAATACTTTCTGTATCACCTCAAATAGTGGTCTATTCCTTCATATATAGCCAACTTTGCAATTGATAGAGAAATCATTTGAATTCCAAATCCAGTGAAACCAACTCCTAGATGCTTCTAAAATCATGCCTTGTTAAATGGGTATCCTTGCTCATTTTTCAAAATAATATTTCTGTACCCCGCTTGCAAATCCATAAACCCCTTGATTCCATCATATCCAAATGTTTAGAAATATCCACTGACCCAATTCCAATGAAACCACTCTGGTTAATTTTCATATAACCAGAGATGTCCTAGAAAAGTCAAATCAATATTTTTAGAGCACTTTCATTTCCTGCCTTGTTGTGTTGCTTATTATGGTTGCTTTCGAGGATAGTTGACGAAGTAGACAAAACGCTTGGAGTTGCACTAGAGATATTTGAAGACCTCAAAAACTTTTTTAAAGCAGGCAAGCAACCCTTTGACCATATTTATGAAACCCTTTTTATGCATGTCATATAGCACTTTATTAGTGTTGCATCGGAATCATGATGAGATGGTAACCACTTTGATGGGTTGCCTCTGTTACTTCCTCGTGGATACTTGCATTGTGCATGACCCTACCTCCTTATGAGGGTTATGCCAGTGGGAGTAGATAGGATGCTAAGTAGTGCTACGCAAAAGGGATGGGAATATGCATGGTGATGGAGACAAGGTATTTTCAAAGGACTTTTCGAAAACCCCGTCGGGTGCCACTTATGCCCGAGGGAGATGATGAGTTGGGTAGCCACTTGATGACGTAGTGGTGTACCGAGGCAAGTGTGTGTGTTGCTTTCAAAAACGGACTGGTTTAAGTTGCGACTGTTATTCCAACCTTACATGCGCAACCACTCTACCCTTATATGGGAAAGGGCATTATTGATTACCTAGGCCGATACTAGCTTGGAGCCCGCATTACTAGTGACGGGGGAGAGTTGGTGCTCTCTCTTGGGACAGGGTCGTGACAGGTAGAGCGGCCAAGAACATTTTTATGGGGCACCGGACACACCGTTGGTACCCCGTGCCAGTGGTATGTGATGAATATGGGAGCAAGGCTCCACAATTTTTAACTTGTGAAATGTTGGGAATGGGGGTTACTACCAATCGAGTGGACTCCATGTTAGTGTCTTCTAGGGAAAGATAATGATCGGGTGCTTACCCCGGGTACTTGAGGTACCGCGGGTCGTGGATGACACGGAAGATCCCCGGATCTTGTGGGTAAAGTGTGCAACCTCTGCAGAGTGTAAAACTATTCGAATAGCCGTGTCCACGGTCAAGGATAGTTGTGTAACCGCTCTTGGGCTACGTCCACTTGTTTACAAACCAGTGTGTGTGGGAAGAACTACTTGGGTCAAGTCAAAGGACTTGACATGGATGAGTTGGGTTGGAGCCCACTCCCTTTGTGTTGATATCTGTAACCTGTCCTCTTGGTTACTTGAATTCTCCTAATGCAAGTCTTACGAGTTGTTGAACATGTCATTGCACTCAAAAACTAGCTTTCCGCAAAATTTTTTTTACCTATATCATGCATTGTTGTATCTTGAACCAAAACATGGGTTGCTTGCGAGTACATTCAAAGTACTCATTGGCTTGCCACTGGTTATTTTATTGGCCAGGCATGAAAGAACATGATATGAAGAAGAGTACCTCGGTGACGAACATGCGAGCTAGGATGCTTCCCAGTCAGAATGCCTGTAGGGTTAAGGCAGATGGCATGGGTCCAAGTTATCGACGAAGATTTTCGCTGCGATGTTATACTCAAGACTTGACCATAATGGTCCTACTTGTGTAATACGGTATGTATGGATGTAAGACTCTTGTTATTCAGCTTCTATGTGTTCAGTGAGCATTGTTCTCTGGGATCACTGTACACGTGCATTCGGTGACCACGACTTATGAGTCGGGGTACCCACACCTCTATCCTGCCTGCTGGTCTTGGTCTCATTGCACCGATATGGAAACCCTTGCCTGATGCCTCGGGACTCCTTGCCTGCACTTGCCCCTTTAGCACTGAAGAGGCAACGCGTACTCTACGCCCGCTGGCGCCCGCCTGGCATTGGTCATCATGGGTCACATCACGAAAACCTCGCGAGGTGCCCCTCGCCTTGATCTGTCTGCTCCTCGTGAACCAGCCTAGTGAGGCTGCCCCTGAGGAGGTCTTGTGTCGTCCGCCTCGCGAGGCTTGGCCCCTCACGAGGGTCTTGAGTGTTTGCTGATGAAGATGTGCCGTACTAGGCCACTGGATGAGCCACGCCCTGGGCCGCAGGCAGGCAAGTCTGGGCACCCTGTTGTTAGAATGCCGACAGTAGCCCCCGGGCCCAAGGCGCGCTCGTGCTTCACGTCGAGGCGAAGCCAAGGGCCAAGTGCAGAGCGCGGCGGGCCCCAATAGCCTGCGACCTTGATTGACGTGTGGCGGTTGACGAGACGTGGGCGCCTTCACTTCCCCACGCGGTCTCGTTCTCCATCTAGCTACGTAGCTACTACCGCCTACACAGCTCCGCTTCCATTACAGGCAACGCACTTCGTAGCTCCCTCATCTTAGATAGCAGGTCCCCTCCCATGGTCCAATCTTGGCACGAACTCTCTCCACCGCCATGGCACCAAGCCAAAAGAAGAAGGGAAACAAGGAGTCTCGTGCCTCGGCCCCTACGCTGCTGGTCTTCGAGCCCGCTGTCGACTGGTCAGTGGTATCAACCAAGAAGTGATTGGCAAGGTGCGCCTAGCGATCGCCGCCGACTCCAATGAGTGGGGGGCGACGGTGGCCTGCCTGCTTCCCGCTCTCAGATCGACATGACGGCCACCGAGACCCCCTTCCATCTTCATGCTCGCTGGGCCAGTCTGATCCCTCCCTTCTCCGACTTCTTAATGTGGTGCTTTCACATTATCAGATCAACGCGCTGCACGTTGATCCCCAATCCATCATCCTCCTTGATGTCTTTGCCTTCGTCTGCGAGGCCATGGTGGGCATTGCCCCTTCCATGGCCTTGCTCCACAAATTCTTCTCTCTGCATCTGACAGGCGCTCGCCAGCGCTCGGGGTGTGTATCTTTCTAGGCTGAGGCCGTGACGGCCGGCTTGGGGATCGATTTCGAGCTCTTGCCGGTCGTTGGAGGGTTTTGGAAGAGATGGGTGTATGTGGATGTTGGTGTGTGCAATCTGTTGCTGCTGCTTCCATGGATTCCAGCCGCCCCAAGCTCTGGCTGGGGGCACGCAAGGCTTGTCGACCCTCGCTCATGTCTATCTCCGGCTGGCCAGGCCGAACGTCCTCTAGGTGACGGCACCCATGGTGGTGAAGGAGTTCAGCGGGTGTCGCATTGCTCTACTTCAGCGCCACTCCCGACAGATGTGGACCTTCTCCGGCTACGAGGACCACATGAGGATTCAGGCGCCGGCCCTTCCTCCAGAGGTGCGGCACACGGTGCTTGAGCTCCTGACTGACGACCCGACGCTAGCTGACCTGCCGAAGGAGGGTTGCCTCCTGTACTGCTGCTGAAAGAAGGTGGAGTTTGTGGAGCAGATGCCCCTATTCGATGAATGGGGGCTGCACCCGGCAGGCCTTAAAGGGCCCCGGGAAAGAGCTGTCCTCATGGCTCCCTTGCCCGCCACCGGCGCGGTGATATCCCCGGAAGTGGGCGTAGGGGGGAGACCACCGTCGTCCACTGGCGGCGCGGCTAGTGAAGAACCGGCGCTGCTCGGGGCTCCTGAAGGGTCGTTCCATGGGCCCCTGAAGAGCCGTCTTGAGGAATCGGCCGGAGAGACAACGTAGCCCGATGCTGCTGAGGCTAAATCCCTTGAGGCCGCGACGAGCCTCTACGAGGCGGGGGCCAAGATCTCGGCACGGTCCAGCACCCCTGAGGTCGCCTCCTCAGGAGTCACACCAGCCGTGCCCAGCACTGGTGACCGCACCCAGGCCTCGGTCGGCTCCGACCGAACTTCGACGCGCTCCGGAAGAGGAAGGGATCTCCAAGCTACAGCGGCGATGCCTTCCGACCATTGAAACAAAGGAAATACATTGCCATAGATGAGTGAGTACCTTGTCTTTGTAATTTCTCGAGTGTCGCTTCCCCTCCTGACTAAGGTTCCTCGGGGTCCCTTCTGCTAAGGTGACGAAGTCTCCTGAGAAGCAACCTCCTCCAACCTCGAGTCCTCTGCTGACCTTGAGCGTCCCAAGCCAGCATGATGCACTTGGCACGAGATCGGCCGGAGCGGCAAGCATGCCAGCTTGGCATCTGGACCCCACGTTCTTGCCGTCTCTTCTTCGCAGCCTTGCCTGGGATGCGCCAAGGGCTCCTCCTCTGGTTATTGACCACGGCTGGGTGGCCTCGGCTCCGCCCTCTCCTTCGGGTAATGAGCCTCCACCCCTCCAAGCCCTCGACGGGGCCCGAAGGACGACTGGAAAGGCACCGGCCTCCACCCCCCTACTGGGAGGAGGTGAGCCACCTCGAACCTCTTCAACGAATCCCGGTCGTGCATTCGAGCTTGCGTGCAAGCGGGGTGCTGTCCGTCATGAGCTCATGGATGTCGATGCCCGCCTTGAAACTAAGGGTCTTCAGCTAGTGGATGAATGGCGTCAATTGAAGGTGCCCATCAACCTTGGGCATCTCCAGCACGATCATGCCAACACAAAGGCCGAGGCATCCCTTCACTGGTGCGCGTCTGTACTAAACAAACAGTTTAAAACCCTTTCGGCGATGGCATTTGGAACCGTCACCAAGTGAGTGTGGGCGATAGGGGGGTCCTTCCAACGCGACCCAGAAACCGTCGGGAATAGGGCCCCTACAGTACTCCTACTCATTTATGCTCGCATTGCCATCGTAGTCGGTATTCTGTGGTGCTATGTTTACGATGCGCGGCCCATCACAAATGGTTCACTATTATAGAACATGTATGATGCGGGGCGCATCACAAACGGTTCACTGTTAAGAAGATTAGCTAATCATCGTATGAGTGTCGTATGGGATTACAAAACATCGGGCCATCGTAACATCGCCGTACATGACAACTATCGCACAAGCTATTCCATGGTGCAACATTTATGATGCGTACTTCATCACAAACAATTCATGGTTGCGATTCATGTACGATAAGGCAACTAACACAAACGTTTAGTTTGCCCGCACCGTTTGTGATATTGCCTAACATCGCACACGCTTTGCAAATGGAAACTGTCTGCATGCTTGCACACATTTCCTCTCTGTGAACCGTCTCCGATTATGGCGCATATCACAAACATTTGTGTTTTACCAACCGTGTGTGCCGTAACAACCCGAAGAGTGTAATTTCACCGTAATTTAATTGCTGCTTTTCCAAATTGTACCAGATTTGGATTTGAATTTGAATGTATGCTATAGCTTTATTTATATCCATCAGGTTCAAACAACCAATGCATTATTCGATTTATAGGTACACATATTCAAGAATTACATAAGAACCAAATAAAGAATGATGAACCATAGTTGTATACTTGTACTATTAAAGACGATAAAGAAAGAGGCGAAATATATTCTGGTTGTTGAACAAGGTGAAGTGGAATGCCCATATTGTGCCCTCCTCCATGCGGAAGGCACGCATGACTCTAGTCCAACCCCTTGTGATGGCCGACCACCCAACCTTCACGGTCTTCATGAAAACATCTAGATTATCATCGTGTTCTAGTAGAAATACTTTAACCTTTGCATGCCCACCAATCATGTAGCTTGAGAGGTCATCTTGAGTAAACTTCTTTGGCAACCACTGCAAAGGAAAAAGATTCAGACATTGTCATCTAACACAACTCATTATGGGCAGTAAAAAGAAGGCTGCAGAGTTCTTACTTACCATCCTGCAGTTCATTGTTGCCTTGGATAAAGTGTAAACAAATACTTTAATTGCCATCTTTGGACCCATTTTACAAACAATCTTTATCATCTTCTTCACTTGATGCTGGTTCATCGATATCTCATTGCCCCATACGCAGAAAGGGTTGAAACACGGATCTTTACCAATGACATATGTACCTAAAAGCACCAAGTTAATATTAGAAGCTAAACAACAATTGCACAATGATGTAGTACAACATTCTTTTATAATATGTCTATATACATCCGTATGTGGTAATCCATTTTAAATCTCTAAGAAGACAAATATTTCAGAACGGAGGGAGTATCTTATAACATCCAATATAGTCACTTATTATATGAATTGACATCTTATATTATGGGCCGGAAGGAGTTTAGTTCATTCTTACAAATTATCTGGTGATGTATCCACGGGTTACAATTAGTTTGAGCTAGTTCGGGCTCAAATAGCCCTAACGTATATCTAAACATGAGGGCTAGTTTGTGCTAGTTGCATCTATAACCCACCCAAAAAACTAGTATCCAACACAAGAGGTGCTAATTGGAGCTAGTTCTCATAGTGCATTTATTGTCAGTCAAACCGTACCATCCAAACAACTCTTTGGATGGAGTTAGTTCAGGGTTAGTAAATGAGCTAGAAACTAACTCCAACCTCTAGCTAAGTTTAGTATCCAAACCGGGCTGTGTTGTTGCTGTTGCTGCTGGTGCTGCTCTTCTACGTATATCTAGACATCATTAGAACATTAATGTAACACTCTTACTTGTTGCTACGTAACCTAGGATTTCATATGTAGACATTAAGTACAGTGCATGTTGCTATGTAGCCTCAGATATATTACATATGGCCCTACTTAACCTCAGAAAAAATGGGTTGCAGATAGATTCAGTTAAAAGTCTGATTCACCGATTTGTAACTTATCAGCCGCCGGCCTATATGGTACCAGCTACCGATATCCTGGACATTGAGCGGATATAAGCCATGGGATGAAACTAACCTCGATGGAAAACAGCAGTCGTTCCCAAAATTGTCCTATGTAGGAACATCAAGAAGCATGTTAAGCACAACAAGCTAAACATCAACCAAAATTACACATGGCAACAAAATAATATCCAAAAGATAACTTTAGTGTGCAGGTTTAAGAACGCTAGTAAAGCAAAACAAGTGGAAAGGTGTGCTAACTGCAACAGGCCAAACATTTAACAACAAGCAAACATGGTCATTCAAACTGGTATTGTGCCGGTCTAAGTACACTAGTTATGGTTAAATAAAAATGGAAAGGAGTGTTAACTACAGGATGCAGCAACCAAATGTAGTCATTCATAGTGGTATTGTTGAAACTGGTACTGATGAAATTGAACTGCACAGTTCATACTTGCACGTATAGAACATCACATTGTGAATAACTGGAATAAACAAGGCATACTACGAACAACTAAAGATAGAATTTGAAACTGAACATATGCTAACTACAAACAACCGAACAATCAAAAACCTTTAAAAGAGGCATATGCTAGCTATAACAGGATTAACAGCAAGCAAATATATGCATTCCTATCAGTATGTTTAAACCTGGATTGATGAAATGTACTGCATAGTAAATAATTGCACATATAGCGCATCACATTGTGAACAACTGAAACAAACAAGGCAAACTGCAAACAACCAGATAGAGCAATTAAAAGTGGACATATTCTCACTACACTACAAAAGGGAATCGACAAAACAAATCATGGGTTTGCCCTTGTGAAGAGGCACGGCAAAACAAATCATGGGTTTCCTCACTTGTCACGGATGGGCTCGTTCTCGTGGGACGAGCACGGACCCTAGATGCGCTGCATGTTGTCGTAGATCGGCTCCTTCCCCTTGGAAGAGTACGGCTATAGGGTGCCCTCCCTGATGTCGTAGACAGGCGCTTTCCCCTTGGAAGAGCAGATGGGCTCTTTCCCCTTGGAAGAGCCAGAGACGGTGCCCTCCTCGTGGTCACCATCGATGAGGTCTGACTTGGAAGCTGTTGATCCCAAGCCAGCATCGTAGAACGTGTCCTTCAGAAATGACAAAAGGGGCTCGATGGCGATGTAGAATGGAAAATTGTTGACAGCGAGCCAGAGGAGATCAACGACGGGGCCATGGATGAGATCAATGATGATTAAACCCGAGGGGTTGGGGGTGGGCCACTTAACCTGTGACATAGCCCGCCTCAGGGCGTCACTGTCGATGACCTCGATGTCGTAGCCAACTGACGAGACATGCCTGCATACTCTAGCCTGTTGCTTGAGTGCCCGCCGCCAATAATGGTCGTCAGCTTCCTCGACGACGTCGGGCGAAGAGACCGCTATACACCTCTTTTGGGCCAGTCGCTCCTCGAGCTCCACGGGAAGCGTAGCCGGGCTTAGGATGCATCGCTCTGGAGTGGGGGGTGGGGATGGGGATCTGTGGGAAAGGCGGAGTTTGGCAGGCGTCAACTAAGAAACTTAGGGCGGCCTAGGTATGGAGATCGGTGGGTAAGCTGCACGGGCAAACCGGCGGATGTTGACAATGGAGGCCTTGCGATAGCGGCGGCGGGGGGGACTTTGCTAGGGTTTCAAGCGAGGGAGGGTGTGTGTGTGTGTGTGCCCATGGCCAAGGAGGTTTTGGTGTGTGTGTGTGTGTGTGGAGGGGGGGCACGGGGTGTTTGAGGAAATGATGCGGGTACTGAAAATTTTATTATGCGGGAGTGAAATGCCGGGCTATTGAAAATTTTGACGATAGTGCATCGCACACGGTCCGGAGATAACAACCGTGTGTTATGAAACAGAAAAACCCTCGAGGCAGATAGATATTTTCTAGGGAGGCAGGAGGGATTGGGAAAAAGAAACATCGCACATGGTCCGGAGATAACAACCGTGTGTTATGAAACAGAAAAACCATCGAGGCAGACATATATTTTTGAGAGGGGAGCCTTGTGGAGCCCAATGTACTGTGCAGATGTGTGCGTGACAGTTGCACCTGCGTGGCACACAGTTAGTTTGAGTGAACCATGTCTGCTGCGTCGTCCGACTTGTCTAATGTTCATATATTTGGTGAAAAATGACACGGCAGAGGGTCAGAACATGAACACACTTGCATGTGGACCAAATTTATGTATCAAAGGGTGGTTTGATTTTCAAATACCAAATGCAACTTTAATGTGGCACCTCTCTCGCAAAGCACATGGTATTGCTTGCCCCACCCCCCCTCATGTCGGCATGCAGGGAATCCAAGGATATGAATGCATGCCCCTTGCCCCTCAACTGAGGTTCACCTATCAAAGTGCGAAGTAGCTAGCAGCCCCCCTCCTCCCTCGTGTCGGCATGAAGGGAATCATAAGCTATGAATGCATGCCCCCCAACCGAGGTA